>NC_135738.1:43994166-44305000 GCF_041903045.1 Epinephelus lanceolatus
GTTTGAACTTTTTTCCTTTCTTTCCAGATTCCACCATTTACTTTATCTAACAGTGGTAATGTTCCTCTTTGGATTTCTCATTCAATTTAATTCTTGTCTATCAGCGATTTTCATTGATTGGTTTCACTTTTGTTTTTACGTTCTATTTCAGTAAGTTAAAGTTGATTGCCTCTTGTTGGGGACACACTGAAGGTATCTACAGTTATTCAAAGTAATTCACATTCCCGTTCAGTTGCCAAACTGTCATTTCACCCACGTCTGGCTAGTTTTCTAGCCAGCTACTAATTCCATCACGCTTTTATGTGGTAGTTTTACAGTGGTGACATAAAATTAGCCGAACAAACATGTCACTCATCTGAAGACAACAATGTGCTTTCCTACACTATGACACGAGTGTGTTAGTGAAGTATTAAGTTGTGAAATATCAATCATGTAGCTTGCTAACTCCCCTATGCTATCATGCTACACAGGCTAGAGAAAATGATTAATACTGTCAGTCTGTCAGCCTCTATTCATTTATTTATTTATTTTTTAAAACAGCAATGGCCAATGGGGAAGCACCAAAACTCACGTCATCACTCACTCTGAACAATGGTGTAACTTCATCACTCACTTACTCATAGTCAGACTTTGGCGTTTACAGGGCTGGCTTCGACCCTGCAGTCCAGCCAAAAATCTAAGTAAAAATGTGAAGTAAAGTAACTACTTTGATTACCTCATCAGAATTATGCAACTTTAAAGTTATGTAACTTTATTTACATTTTGATTACTTTTCTAACAAATGTTTGCTGGATGGTAAAGAAAGCCTATTCACAGACAGTAAATGTCTGGAAATAGGCTATGGCAAAGAAGGCATTCCTGCATGGCAAGAAGATGGAAAGCAACAGAGTCAATGTTTTATTCTACTGTTTTTACTGAAAAGAAGTTATCCAGATGCAACCCTTTCGTTATCACCAACATTTTGATTAATTTGATTACATATCTTTTATTTTCTTATCAGTGACTGTAACTGATTCTGACAACATTATTCTGTAATTTAATTACATGATTAATTACAACGCGTTGTTGTTCACAAGTGCTGACTGAAAGATCAAAGATCAAAGGCATCAATATTGGTTTTCAGTTTTGTCCCTTATAATATTTTGATGATATTATGGATCATAGATGGTGAAATCTCGAACTGTTTCCAACTGGCACTGAGAAATGTTTTTAAATAGTTGGACCATTTGCCTATGCAGTTTTTTAAAAAGTGGTAAACCTCACACTGTTGTTACTTACAAATAACTGAGCCTTTGGAGGACGCCCCTTTCATACCCAATAATGATCCTACCTAGGGCTGCAGCTATTGATTCTTTTAGTAATCGAGTATTCTATCAATAGGCTCTGTGCATAAGCCTTGTGACGCACTTCTGATTTTCGCCAGTGAACGGCTATGGAGTTTCCGGTTCACTTCCCACTCCAGTCAACACAGTGGTAAAAATCAATCAACATAAACACGAGAGCTGTAACTGTACAGAAAAAGAAGAAATATAATGTCAGGGATGCTTTTAAAGATATTTTTTGGGGCATTTTTTGCCTTTAATGGACAGGACAGGTAAGTGTGAAAGGGGGAGAGAGAGGGGGGATGACATGCAGCAAAGGGCTGCAGGCTGGACTCAAACCCCGGGCGCTGCGGCAACAGCCTTGTACATGGGGCGCCTGCTCTACCACTAAGCCACCGACGCCCCATGCCAGGCGCTTTGTACCGGTTCAAGTCGCTATAGCGGTGAACTCAGCTTCCACTGCTTCCCAGAAGACACCGGACTTCATGCGCAGTGGCTGCACAAGATTCACAGGACGGGATTTTCGGTAACTCGGCATACGAAGGTATGCAGCCAACATTTCGAAAAAGTCCAAATTCATATTATTGCTAAGCGTAGACGGGTTTTAGCTGCTAACAGCAAGACACGGGCCAGTGTTTGGGAGCGCCGGACTTAACCGACATCAAGTCCGTATCCAGGCCCAGTGGAGACATGAGGAGGAGATACACACACTTTTGCTTCAGTTTTGATTTTAATAAAACAGTCATCTGATTCCATAAATGCGCCGCTATGTTAACACACTTTATTACACATTCAGCGTTACATCATAAATTTATACAAGTTCAAAATAAAACATATTTACATTAAACATAGTGACTGGATTTGAACACATTACATGCATTTCTGCATGTAGACATGGAAATAAAACCTGTCCACTTTCTCTTTGATGACATCTAACATGTCACTGTCCTTGTAAATTCTTTGAATTAGTATGTCTTCCTCAGTTGAGACAACAAAATCACACCAACTCATTCCTGTTATAAGCATCTGCCCTTGTACTTGTGAGTAATAAGCATGCGTTTGTTTGAGCTCCAATTTGCCTGAACTCATTTTGAGATACGGGCAGTCAGTGTAGCTTTTCACATCCGGACACTTTATTTCAATCAAACCAAACTGATATGGCTCTGAAGGGTCAAAAATTAACCCATCTGGAGATGCCCCCAACCAAGGGGCGTTAGGGTGGATTACAAATCCACAGGGGTAGTGGTTGACCCTCTTCATCTGGCAATACTCCCAGATGGCATCTGCCTCCATTTCAAGCCCCCTCTTCATAGCTGCAGTCTGATGGGTCCCCTGCAGTATCCGGGCAGCCAGACTGTCTTCAGAGCTCTCTCTGACCTGACAGATCTCCCTGAACCATGAGGCAGTCAGTCTAGGCCTCTTTAACTGATGCCGTTCACCACATAAACTTTGTGCTCTGGTAGCACACTCAAATTTGTGCGCCATGTCCCAAGTGACCTCAAGACTTTTAAGATGTAGCTGTTGTGGTTCACTACAGACAAACATGCAACTGGATGGCTGCAGGCTGTAATTCCGAAGAGGCATAGATGGAGGTGGTGGGGCAGCATGGAAGGACAGGTCTCTCTTCGCTGTTGCTGGTTGCTGGTAGGACAATGGACTTCCGGCTTGAACCAGGCCAAGGGCAGAGTCAGCCAGAGGAATTTCACAACTGATGCCCATGCTGCAGATCATCGGCGCCTCAGCTGCGGAGAAGTCCTTATACACCTCTGTCACCTAGGGATAAACAAATCATAATTACCTCACCATAAACATTCCCCATACTTTCAATGAGCAACATGTGGGCGTGTTGATATTGTTATATCCCTACTCACCTGAAGGACGGAGCGATCAGGTAAATCCCCACTGAGGCCTTTGTAGAGTATGCTCCTGTGTGAAGCATAAAACATACATAAGTTTCATACACATATTTTCTTTTTTTAAAGATTATTTTTTGGGCTTTTTGCCTTTAATTGACAGGACAGTGTGAAATGTGGAGAGAGTGAGTGGGGGGATGACATGCAGCAAAGGGTTGCAAGCCGGAATCGAACCTGCGACCGCTTCATTCAAACAATCATGTAGAATATTGTAATAAATCTACAATATTCAGCTTTTACCTTACACCCTCTGTTGTTGCTCCACACTTTGGTTTAGCAGACAGTACAGCCATCCTGTCCACAGGGCCTGGCTTTATACCCTATCAAGTTAGGCAGGATATAGTTTAGAAAATATCCCCAACCCGTGTGTAATGACAGGCAACAGGTAAATATGCCTTGTTTCTTGATTTACCAAAGTTCTGTGCTTGTGCCATTGTTGTTCTCCCTCGGTACAGCTTAGCATACAGTGGTTACATAAAGGTACTCCAGCCACACATGTGCAGCTGTGATGAATCAGCTCCATGGGACTGGAATCTTTCAGTACTACCTGCAAAAGTAAAATGTCATAGTTAATACTTATTAATCTTGATTTGTTTCATTGTTTAGTCATTCTTTTAGGTCACAATCTGGGTTTTTAAATATTTTTTATATCTAATAGCCACTGAGCATGTATGTTAGAGTATTTTGTATAACATTTGAACTGCACTAGATCAATATCCCTAATCAATTTCATTTGATTCATGATAGCCTAATACCTACAACACCAGCTTGCACCTCATTCATTTACATCAAACATGAATGACTTTAGCTAAGTCCCCAGGAACATCAGGAACTGGGTTATAATAAAGTACCAGTAACAACATCATAACATGAAAAAAATGCATGCAGTAACCCAGTGGGTAACAGCAAGGAGAACCTACCTGTTATTTTAACCACTCTTCATTATGTGCAGATTTAAGAGTTAACATTGCATTAAACATGTATGACCTTAGCTAAGTCCCCAGGAACACTGGGAACACTGGGTTATTGAAGCAACAGGCGTATAACTGTTCTGTCTTATCGATCCTAGCTTCACTAATCACCATACACTCAAACTGTGAGGCTTCTCAGCTTTCTTCATGGATCTAGAATGCCCAGAGAACAACTTCACCTGTGCCCTGATCTTTGTCTGACACTGAGAGGGACAGAAAGTTAATACAGTTAGCACAATAACTAACAATTAAGAAAATACGAAAACAAACGCAAAGCTAAAAAATTAGCACATTGCTAACGTTAGCTGGTTGGCTAACATCACCATATAATCTACTTACCCTCATACTGGTGCAAGTAACTGGATATATACAGACGAAAACCCTTTTCCCGCTTGCTCTTGTGAGCAGGGGAGTTGGCATCCACCATACGATGCACATAATTTAGTAATATTTTTTGGAAGATTTTGAAGACATCTTGTGAAATTCATGGTGACGCGGTGAAGCTCGAAGTTAACCAGAAACTCCTTTGCCGCTCACTGGCAAAAATCAGAAGTACGTCACAAGTTTGTGCACTGAGCCTATAGTAATATATGAAAGAGAAAATAAGAAAAGTCTCTGAAATGAGAGAAATCAGCAACAACCTTTTTTGAAAGTCAGAGCATTTTACTATGCCGCAATCAGCATGAGATTCAGGCAAATGACTGGTTCCACACACACACACACTCTAGCTACACCACTATTTCTCATGCTGTAAAGCATAACCAGTGTTGGGCAATAGCGTCACTACAAGTAGCAATGTTACAAATTTAACAGCATTCTCAGTCGCATGGTGGTAACGTCACTACTTTCTGAGTCAAATAGCTTTTTAGTAATGAAGTCGATTAATTGACCGAGTAGCACAGTAGTGCCCATAAAAGTGCAACAGACTCTTTTTCTGCTGAGGTCTGGCTAAAACTAAGGTTAGTAAAACTGAGGTAATGTGATTGACGCTAGCACCACACTGAGGCACGTAGATGATAGAATTGCCACCTGTCCCATATAATACAGGATTGTTCCATATTGAAAAAAAAAAATTGTACTGTCCCATACCAATTCAATAAGGGATGCAGTTTATTGCATATTCCTGTGCACACAATGCCTAAACTATGTTCTTCCATAAATGGGTAAAGATAGCATGCACATTCCAAAAGACTTAATGCTGGGTGCTGGACCAAAAAGTGAGAATGACATAAAAGATAGAGTCCACACACCAGAAGCTGCTCCTTGAAGAATTTATTTGAAGTTCAAATAAATTCAAGGAGCAGCTTCTGGTGTGTGGACTCTATCTTTTATGTCATTCTAAACTATGTTCTTGACATGCTGGGAATGAACGATTAAACCAAAAGAGTTTCACAAGACATAGCAGAGAAATATTGAATCAGAATTTGTGGAGGAGAATATCAAATAATGGCATGTCTGTCATTCAGCATCATCGTTGCTGTGGTTACAAAGACTTCACTCAGGACCACTTTACGTCAGCTCAATGACCCGCTGGCTGCTTGATTAAGTTGTTTGTAGGTCCCTTTTACTCCAGGATGTTAAACTTATGGAGCTTATGGAGTTACAAAGCCTCAAGTGCACTTGTATCTCTTTCATTGTGGCGCTGGACGTGCATGCACAAGCTTTGTTTACACACCCACAGTCAGACAAATTGATGCAGAAACACCCTTCAATCGGTTTGCATAGCAATATCTGTGATATATTTGCCTCCAGGCAAATATTTTGCCTCGAGGCTTAATAGTAAGCCAAATATTCGAGTAACTCAGGGAATCATTTCAGCCCTATCCTATCCTATCATCTGTTACCCTGTTTACTTGTGAATTGTTACAAACATGTTTTTTTGAGCATTCCACAGCTTTCCCAGTCATTTATTGTCCCTGTCCTATATTTTTTTAGAATGTGTTGCATGCATCAAATTCAGAGTGAGTGTACATAAACAAAAAACAATGATGTTTATCAGTTTTAACATGAAGTATCTTGTCTTGTTTTGTATTGTATTCAACTGAATGTAAGTGAAAGGATATGCAAATCTTTTTTTTTATTTTCCCACCCATTTTTTTGTTTTTCTGGGTGGTATATCAGTTCGTACCGAAAGCCGGTATTTATTTTTGTTTTGATATGAATTCATGTAGCCTCCCGCAATACCGGTGAATAGCCCAAACAACATCCGGAACGCACGAGGCGCGAAAGTGTTTCAGCAGGGACCCATTTCACCACTGTACACCACAGGCGCGCTAGAGCCGGCGAGAGTCAGAGCATAGAGAAAAGTTTAGAGACGAGAATGGCTGCCGGAGAGAGTCCTGAAAGCGAAGCAACTGTACACGATGACTCAGAAGAACTCATACCAAAAAGAGCAGTGTTTCCCCTATATGCAACTACACACACACAGTTGATGGCAGTACTGTGTAGCAGGGCTTTAATTAGATATGACTTCAGTTTTATGTAGCTCTCTCAGAGCCTGATGTCTCACATACTACCATGAAGTCTCAATGTGAACAGGTGCACAGTTATTTAAGCATTTAACACATTCACTTCAGAGTAGGGACACATGCACGCACGCCTCGGGCTGCATTTTCCTGACCGAAGCCGACCCGTCCCGAGTCTGAGACAATTATAACTGAGCACGGCACTAATGGAGCGGAGCCTGTGTTGCTTTCAGGTGTTGTCACGTAAATAACAAATTATAGGCCATTACACAACACAGCAGCATGTCAGGTGGGCCGAACCCGTGCAAAATACCGTCAAATACCGTGAATTTTTTTAAAAAACGTGATGTGAAAATTTTGTCATACCACCCAGCCCTATTATCAGGGTTGTACTGTATACATGGTGGCAGCATGCAAAAGTTTGGGCATCCCTGGTCAAAATGTCCTTACTATAAATAGTTAAGTGAGTGTAAGATGAACTGCTCTCCAGAGGCAAGAGGTTAAAGATGAGACATGCTTTTTCAACACTTTCAGCAATATTACCGTATTCATTTTGGTTAGAAAAAAAGAAATGAGCACCCCATGATATTTGCGCTCTCAGACAACTGAGAGGCCGTTTACATGTACACGGTGATTTTGATAAACGGAGACATCTTCCTTCCTTTGTGCCCTTCGTTTACACGCAAACGGAGATTTCTCCTCTGAAAACGAGTCTTTCTAAAAACTCCGGCCAGAGTGGAGATTTTGGAAAACTCTGGTTGCGCGTTTGCATGTAAACTGAGATAAATGGAGTTATAGGCAGTCAACGTCACAGTATGCGCCGGAACTTGCGCCTGTGTCAAAAGTGCGACCTATGTTGCTATGGTGACAATGGATACATGGAAGGCTTGAGCTTCTCGTTACACTGCCACCTACAGGTTTGGCATGCTCTTGTGTATATATACATGGGTAAGTGTAAACGAAGATCTTTTTGAAGACGGAGACGGTGAAATGTCCGTTTATGAAAATAGCTGGCAACGTGTAAACGGCCTCTTAGGGTCTCGGACCTTAATTAGCTTGTTAGGACCATGGCTTGTTCACAGTCATCATTAGGAAAGGCCAGGTGATGCACATTTCAAAGCTTTATAAATACTCTGACTCCTGAAATCTTGTCCTAACAATCAGCAGCCATGGGCTCCTCTAAACAGCTGCCTAGTACTCTGAAAACTAAAATAACTGATGCCCACAAAGCAAGAGAAGGTTACAAGAAGGTGGTAAAATGTGTTCATCATGTAACTAAAAAATGGCCATTAACAGGAACTGTGGAGGTCAAGCTGAGGTCTGGAAAACTTTCAGAGAGCTGCTTGTAGGATTGTTAGAAAGGCAGATCAGAACCCCCATTTGCCTGCAAAAGACCCGCAGGAAGACTTATCAGACTCTGGAGTGGTGGTGCACTGTTCTACTGTGCAGGGACACCTGTACAAATACGACCTTCATGAAGAGTCATCAGGAGAAAACCTTTCCTGTGTCCTCACCACAAAAGCGTGAGAAGTTTGCAAAGGAACATCTAAACAAGAAACAAGTCCTGTGGACTGATTAAGTTAAAATATAACTTTTTGGATGCAATGAGCAAAATTAAGTTTGGAGAAAAAAGGGTGCAAAATTTCACAGAACACCTGTCCATCTGTAAAACACGGGGGTGGATCTATCATGCTTTGGGCTTGTGTTGCAGCCAGTGGCACGGGGAACATTTCACGGGTAGAGGGATGACATGATAGCTGAATTTATTGATGATAAACGATAAATAAAATACCATTTCCTCTGTTATTTCCTGTTTTCTGGAGGTGAGGCCAAAGGGTTTTGACGACCACAACTGGCACGGGGGGCTGTAGGATCTCTGGGTCACTGTCCACTCCTCTTCTTCCTCTTTGATGTGCAGATCCTCTGTGACATGCAGCTCCTCTTTAACTTGCAGCTCATCTGTGACTTGCAGCTCCTCTTTGACTTGCAGCTCATCTGTAACTTGCAGCACTTCTTTAACTTGCAGCTCATCTGTGACTTGCAGCTCCTCTTTAACTTGCAGCTCCTCTGGGACTTGCAGCTCCTCTTTGATTTGCAGCTCCTCTTTAACTTGTAGCTCATCTGTGACTTGCAGCTCCTCTTTAACTTGCAGCTCATCTGTGACTTGCAGCTCCTCTTTAACTTGCAGCTCCTCTTTGATTTGCAGCTCTATCATGGCCTTGTCTTCGTCCATCATGTCTGAATGAGGACAAAAAAGAAAGAGATTAATGCAATGCAAATGCAAAAACACTAAGATGTTGCAGCAGCATAGTCAAACAGCAGTTGTGAGAACCGAAATGTTTCTACAGCATTTCTACACCTCTCTGATCATCTTGTGTCGTCCAATTAGATCTGAATTGTGTGTGTGTGTCTGCTGTTCTTGTTCCATCTTTAGTACATGTACATGCATGATCTCATTTGAAAGGCAGCACTCTGAAGTTTATTCCCCAGCAGTCAGAATCACTGTCATTGGTTATATAAACTTCCAAATGCTGATATTTTTTTTGCTTTTGAATCTTTGCCTGAATTTCTTAAAGCCATAGTGTGTAGGAATTTCTTCCATCTAACGTTGAAATCATATATTGCATTCAAACGGATAGTGGATTCACCTTCAGCAGCTCTTTCCACCTGGGAAAGGCTACCCCAATGTTGACCTTTGGTTTTTAAATTCGCTGGTCACATTGCTAGTCAGCTGCAATTATGGCTTGACTCTAAAAAATTCTAACAAAGGGTTTTTCAGTGGTTTATTGTAGTATTGGGTGTACTTAATAACATACTAAAAGCCTACTAAAGTCTGACCACTAGAAATGACCATTGCTCCTTACTATTTATCAGAGACAAGCAATTTTGGTGCCAAACCCCATGTTTTGGTGATAAAGGCATCCAATTAGAATATTTAAATTATCGTGAAGTTATAATAAGTACAAACTTAAAATAAATCAATTGGTTATGAACATATTTATGTTAAAAGTGAATAAAATTTACAATGTAATCGGACATTGCTCCTTTCTCCATTTTTTATTATATTTACATATTGTATTTTAGTTTTGTGAATCAGGGGATTTTAATTCGAATTTTGGCGTTAGATGCGCATCTAAACATGCTGATGGAAACATGGCTAATGTTTCCATCAGTATGTTTAGATGCACGTAGCACACCTCTCTCCATGGTGATATCCACACTCCGGGTCGGGAAGGCAGTAATGCATTTACAAGCTGGTTGCCAACCGCCAGAAAATGTAGAAGAAGAAGAATGCGAGACTTGGGCTGCGGTCGGAAAGTCTCTCCTATCATCTATTCCTAATCACTATTCCTTGACCTTGGTGGGAAACGTCACGAGGTCAAGGAAAGATGAGTAGGAGAATTCATAAGGACTTAGGAAAAGAGAACCGCAGAGCTGAGAAAATCCGACCTCACTTATGCTGGGCTACGTCATCATGCGACGGCAGATGTTATTGATGTGGGTCTGCTGTGGTGAAACTACAATGTTCTGAAGATGGACTACAAAATGCACACGATGAGAACATATGGGGCATACGTTCTCATCATGTTGTTTCATGCAGGATATATAAACGTGGACAACACGGTGAAAGATAGTTTAATTACTAAGGTTGGAATTGAATTAAAAAAAGGAATATAGGCTGCCAGCCACAAACTGAAATGAAATTGTCACATTGAGAATGTTTGCTCACACTCACCCATCTGAATCCCAAGTAGTAAAATGAATTAATGATATTACTAAAGGCTGGCAATACAACAACACTCAAATGAATAAATGACTGATGCAAACTGAGCATATGTTACGGTGCGTGTCCCCTCCGTCCACAGCTGTGTTCAACTTGTTTGTTTTATAACAGGATAAACAAATATTAAATGCATTATTTTGTTTTTCCATGTGAATAAAAAGAGAATGGAAATCCATGTGCTTTTTCCATTTTCTTCTTCAAATGGGCAATTGGAGTAGAAATTAGACCACAACCAGTAATTAACTTGTGTTTGGCCTTTATTAAATCAATATTATGTGCTCTTACTGCATAGATAGACAGATAAATAATAATAATAATAATAATAATAATAATAATAATAATAATAATAATAATAATAATAATAAAAGGGACGCTGCTGTGCCTCGTGCGTAAATGCGCACAGCGTCTCTATCTATCTATCTATCTATCTATCTAGGCCATAAGCATAGCCGATGCCAATGTTTTGAGATACAGTAGGGGCAGATAATATAGATTTAACAATAAAGGCGAAAAACAGGTAGGTTTCTGGTTTTGGTTTAATTTCTATATCAATTAGCCATTTGAAGACGAAAATGGGAAAAGCGCATGGATTTCCGTTTTTTCTCATTCACACGAAAATTGGAAAATTAAAATGATGCATTGTATATTTGCATTTTTGTTTATCCTGTTATACAACAAGTTAAACAAAGCTGTGGACGGAGGGTAGCCTACACCAATAGTAGCGAAACGTTCATAGTTCGCATCTAAATTTAACATAATGTTGAAAGTTGACAACATATAGCATATGAACAAGTTATGGCATGAGATGTATAATGCTTCATAAACAGCGGTAACTTAGATGGTGATCTCCTTCCTTTCTCGGTCATGTTGATCTTTTTCTTTCCTAATCATTTGAGTTTGTGAATGGTGCGTAAATATTGCCGCCGCAATGACTTGTGGGATGGAATTATCTGCTTTCCTATTGCTTAGGAAGGTCCGATGTATCCTGTGCTAAAGGAGATCTGAAAGGAAGCACTGAACCTCCTTTCCTTAGTGTTAAGAGAATTCGAACAGCTCTTATCATGGCTGCCACTATAATACTTCCGGGTCATTTCCAAGGCTATTCAAGACAAGGCTATTCAAGAGAAGGCTGAGACACGGGGTCAAACATGGGGGGATTGCACATGCGCAGTGTAACTTGAGCTGCGATGCTGGAGGGTGACAGCAGGGGCGCTGGATAAAAAGCACAGGATCCACTCAGGCGATCAAAGAGTGCGCTTGGTGCGGTCTGCTTGGACTTTTGGACGGCGACTGCCTGAAGTTGTCGGAATTGCATCTCTGTCATTCTCACCCACAACGCAGGCCACCAGTGACAGTCCAGTAATAAGCTGTGAAAATGACATGCATGCACATCCCCTTTATTCCGCGGTCTCACGCCATCTACTGAGCCTTTGAGGAAGTGCAGACCAGATTTTACTGCGCATGTGCAATCCCCCAGTGTTTGTGTCTCAGCAGAGATATTGGATGAAGCAAGATACCCCACTCAGCTCACTTCCTGATTCAGTGACGTCAGCGCCACGCCCCCGTAGGAGACTTGCGGCAGCTCTGAATGTATTGTCGTCAATGAGAAAAATGAACGTGATCACAATTTATGGTCAATTCTTTCGCCTTATTGTCACTAAAGTAAATATTGGGTTAATTTTCCACAAGCACATCTTACTAAAATTCTGACACTAAAGCTCCATTTTTCATCCGCACAGATCAAGAGAAAGTTAACTTTGTTTGAGCCCTGTCCATCTCAGAAAACAAGTTCTCGCGAGATCTCATGATCTTGATAAACAGGTGGTAAAATCACAGTTAGCTTGCAAACAGTTATTTACTGCTAGTAATAAATAAAAAATGCCCAAGCTTTGTGCAGCAATAGGCTGCAATAATAGGAAGAATGTATTTTCATTCCACCTGCTTCTCGATCCGCATACACAGACATCCACAGAACCTCTGTTCAACATGGTGTGTGTGTGTGTGTGTGGGGGGGGGGGGGAGAACAGGCTCTGATTGGAGGGAGAGCTAACCACGCCCACTTGGATAAGCCTACGGTGGGGTATCTCGCTTCATCCAATATCTGTGGTCTCAGCCTTCTCTTGAATCAAGGCTATTCAACCGCACCAAGCGCACTCCTTGATCGCCTGAGCGGATCCTGCGCTTTTTTATCCAGCGCCCCTGCTGTCACCCTCCAGCATCGCAGCTCAAGTTACACTGCGCATGTGCAGTCCCCCCATGTTTGACCCCGTGTCTCAGCCTTCTCTTGAAAAGCCTTGGTCATTTCACTCAGCTAGGAACCTTCCTAAGCAAAAAAGACTTTTCGACCGCAGCCTTGTTTTGTTTGCGGTTCTGCGGAAAACTCGCGCGAGTTCGTAGTTTTCACCAAAGTTTGTACATTCAGTGGAAACACACAGGATTCGTATTTCTTTTAATGCGCATTTCCCAATGATTCGAATCACTACTGGATGAAAACATAGGTTCTGTAAGGTATTAGGCCCTATCCATCTCCAGCAGGCGCCCCAAAAATCCATTAGGATGCGGGGGATCAGGATCGCATCGTCCAAATCAGTTGACAAAACAAAAATCTTATGTGTCGGCTTAACGAAATTATGGTCGGCCCCGCTGAATCTCACTCTAAGTTTTTTTTGTTGTTGTTGCTGTTGGCAACCCTGTATTAAGCAGTGTTTAATGTGTGCTTTTAATCAACAACAGAAACCCCACCACTAACTGTTGTTTTGGAGGTGAAACTGGAGAGCGAAACAGAGACACCACCGCAAAGCTATTGTTGGTTGGTTTGTATTCTGACACAATGTCCTGACAGTGAATACCACAAACACACACGACGCCCAAACAAAACGTGTTTCTAGTTTTCCCGGTGTTAACCGTCCCTGCTTCCGCTCTCCGACCGTGGTCATGAAGCACAGGGGAGATTTGTTTACCCCCTGGGCAGAAGTAACCTCGGTGTTAACCCCCACTCGCTTTTGCCAGCAGCTGGAAAGCAACACACATAATACTGTGACTTACATTTCACATTTACTGCTAACCTGACCACTTTATTGTGAGCTGTGTCCCCACGTTTTCCCGCACTCAGCTCTGCTGCTTACACAGTCATCCGAATCACCCGCTCGCTCTCTCACTCCTCCATACACTCCATGAGCACACACTGCCCTGCCTCCTGAGAGCCACGCTACTCTTGTAACACTGGTCGCCCCTGCTACTCAACCTCGTGACTGTTCCTGGTGTCATTTCCTCAAGACACAGGCGGAGAATCTGCACCCCACAGCACGTGCACTACTCATGTGGTCACACGAAATATTTACACTTACTGAAGTTGAGCTCCAACTGGACCGTAGTTCAAAACGAGACCGCTTATCCTCGGAATCTTCACAATGCCGTGTCCTTGCACTGACCAACAGTATCACAGTCCTCGCATCTGATGAGCTGGCCAAATTGTCGCCGGTGTCCTGAAACGTGGTCCCTGCACACCGCTTCACCGGCTTCCCTGAGTTATCTTGCAACCTGCAGCCCATCTGATCATGTAGGCCTACGCTGTGGGCGTTCTCACCGCACTACCCCGACAGGGAAACCAATCGACACCGAGAGCGCGAGAGCCATCGTCTGCTCATTACCATGTGAATGGTGGGGGGTGGATACTCAGGGCTCCATGTATTGTGTGTCTGAGTAATATTAAACGTTTTATGTTTTGTCTAAATCACGTTATTTTCAAACCATCTCATAAACATAAAAACATGTAAACGATTAGGTTTCTGTCAATATTTTTGTCATGCTTGTATACTAAAAACGAAAGATAAACGAAAAGATAATCTAAATACATGGCATGTTTATCATAATGCCCAGAGGGTGAAAACCCCTTTAACTCTTGTAAAAGTCACCGAAATTCACCTACACAAGGCAGACCCAAGGTAAATCGAAAGCTGTTCTTGTTCCATTTTTAGTACCTGTACATGCATGGTCTCATTGGAAAGGCAGCACTCTGAATTCTTTCCCTATTAGTCAGAATCACTGCAAGTGCCTCTGTCATTGGCTTACATAAGTTTCAACACACTGAAATAAAAGGAGTTTTTTGATCCTCTGAATATGTTTTATTAAGGCTTTGTCCAGGTGTTTTTCCAATAAAAGAGGATAATGTACTGAATGTGTGAATATGAGTTAAACACTAATCAGCAAAGACAGAAATGTCTCTTTAGGAGTTTATTGTGTATAAAACACTTATTGTGTGTAAAAACACTTCTGGAAAACCTACATTGATGAGAAATTGGTCAGTATTGGTTCAAATGAAGTGTCAGTAAAAAGGCCAGGGGTTTACCTCCACCATGGTCACCTGCAGTCTGGTTTCTTAGTAGGTGGAATGAAAGAAATTACCAAGATGTAGAGAAATAGAGTGTGCCAGGAATGTGTCCTAAAACCCTGAAACGGCTTAGTGTTTAACCACCCAACGTTCCCTGATCTCAATGTCAGTGGATTTTTTTGAATGGGTTTTTGGTTATATGCCTGAAATTAGGTCTGTGGTTTACACACACTTATAGGAATTTCACAGTTGGCTCTACAGTATAAAATACGACCGTCTTTATGATTCATAAAGGGCATAACAATTGTCTTATCCCCTTATCCCTAATTTTGTTATTCCTGGAGCACTATATATGAAACAATGTAATGGCAGTTTGTGGATATGGATGTAATAATGGGTTTGGACAAATATTTCACTGGATTTAGATCATGTGGACCTCAGAGAGTGCATGAGATGAGGTGAACGCTGTGGAAGCTGTGGTTCAGTCTGGAAAATCTGATCTATGGGTTCTGATAAGGCTTTTTATGTGAGTTAAGACTGTTTATTTGTTTGTTTGTTTTTTCTCTGACAGAAGTGTTTATTGAACCTGCTGTGGTGGTTGTAACTCCAAGTGGTCAATATAAATGGAACTACAAGGAGTGTGTGGCTGAACAATAGGTCATATGACTAAACAACTACCACTACTACAGTAGTTGTTTTACATATCATAATCATTGAAAATCATCTAAGGAGGACCTGCAGGTGGGTCATCGAATTTCCAACAGTTTTTAAATAGATTACGACACAGGTGTGCTTTGGGCTGGTCGTAATGAAAGGACATTCTAAAATGTGCAGTTTGATCTTAAAAGAAGACATGTATCAGGATTTCATGAGTAGTGCCACAGAAATGCATTTTCTGGTCACAGATACCCCAAAGAATCAGTATCTGGTGTGACACCATTTTGCTTCATGCAATGCGATTGCAGGTGAAAAAGCCGGATATGGAGGCCCTTACCTGGTGTGGTTACACATGGTCTGTGGTTGAGAGGGCAGCTGGGTGTACTGCCAAATTCACAGAAACGATATTGGAGACAGCTCATGAGCATTCAGTTCAAGAGCATCAGCTCTGGTGGACATTCCTGCAATGGCGCACTCCTTCAGAACTTGGGTTACTGTGGCATTTTGTTATGTGATCAAACTGCACATTATAGACTGACCTGTTACTGTGACTATCCCAAGACACACCTGTGTAGTAATGATGCTGAGAAGTGCTCACCAACATAGATATCAAAAATTTGCAACCAAAATATGAGAAAAAATCTATTGAAGGAATTTTGAAAAAAGAGGGAGGAAAAAGTGTTGCTTTTACATTTTTGTTCACTGTACATTAACTATTTATTACATGCTCTGGTGTTGTTGTAAAATGTGAGCAAATCTAAGCAGTATCTTCAGAGTCACGTGACTTTTTGACTTCAGCACAAGTTCAGCTACAATAATATCTATGTAGTATGTATTTCATGATTATACTTGAAAAAATAACAACAGGTAAATTAAATATTTGTAAAAATAAGTTTTAGAACTGTGTTAGAGTGTGTAAAAACATGATCTTACCCTAAGTGATGGATTTTTTAGGAGACTTGAGGTGATTTTGACAAGTCCTAGGAATGTATGAAGCACTGACACTTTGATCTGCTCCATTGATTTGGAGCATGAAATGGCTATCCAAAAAAAGTATGTCCTATTGTTTTGGGACAAAGAGTTGGCAGTGGTGTTATCAAATTTCCACTGAATATGCAAAACGTGCTGTTCACAGGTTAGGTCAGGTAAAGCCTCCACGCATACACTCTCACAGAGACACCCTCTCTAATCCCTTTACAGAGTGTAAAGTCCTTTTGTGGCACTGATTTAAATCACCACACCCTTTACAGCGTATACACAGACACACATAGAATCACACTGTGATTCCGAAGTGTTGAATATTTTATATGTGTATAACCACACACTGAGCTACAATGTGTGCGTTTTGCTTGTTTGCTTTGTTTTCTTTTTTTTAATGAATATGCAACATTTCCTCAATACTTTTCTATTTTCATTATATGTACACCAGCAGGGGTCACTGTGCACAGGCAGCCCAACCAGCCCAGCCAGCTCATACACACCCATGTGGCCCCTCCGAATACACAGTTTCATCCTGGACGACCAGCTGGGGTCTAACCGAGTCCATCAGATACCCACACTTAACTTGTTCAAATTGTTTTTCACTGAGGACACTGTCAGGACAGTGTGTGAGAACACAAACAGACAGGCACTTACTCAGACCTCCCTCATCTGTAGATAACACTAGTTGCACTATTGAAGCTGAGTGTGTGTTGGTACATATATAAAATATGGAACACTTTGAAATCATGGCCTGATTCTGCATGTGTCTGTGTATGTACTGTACATAGCGTGGTGGTTTAAATCAATGCCACAAAAGAACGTTACCTGGCCTCACCTGCGAACACCTTTTGCATATTCAGAAAGGATCATTGCCAACTCTTTATCCCAAAACAATAGGACATACATTTTTAGATAGACATTTAATTGTCCAAATTAATGGAGTGATGAATATGTTTGAGCTTCATACATTCCAAAGATTTAACAGAATCACCTCAAGTCACCTAAAAATTCACTACAATGACTACGGTCATGTTTTTTTTTACACATTCTAACACAGTTCTAAAACTACTTTTTACAAATGTTTCATTTAGCCTACTGTACCTGCCTTGCCTTTGTAGGATTCTTCTTTGGAAAGACCTGTCCTACCAAGAAAAGATCCTTGAAAATCACCAACTGACTACAAAAGCCATAAGCTATCAGGCTAATCACTGTCTGTTGATTGGCTCTGTAAACTAGGAAGTAAGGCAGGCCCCTCCTTTCAACACAGGCTCTCTTTGGCAAGCCTATGAGGAGAGCATGGCTATAGGCTATACTAGAGTAAACCCAGCATTTGGACAGTGATGAGTAAGCATATTTACATGCAAATGGGAGTTATCACGTACAATAAGAAGAGAGGGAGATTCTGAACATTTGAAATGATACAATGTGTTTGGACTAAATATTTTGCTGGATTTGGATCCTCTTGACCTTTAGGAGTTGTTGGAATATAATCTATTTGTGAATTATGACAAGGCATAATTGATTGATTCACCCCTGGTCCCACCTGACCCTAACGACTCACACTGTGACCTTAACGACTCTGAAACTAAGAGCTCACGTCACCCCTATGACTCTGCAAGGGTTCCTACCCACACAGGGTTTAAAGCCTGCAACATTGTACCAGTCATTTAGAACTGAAGAAGCTTCTTGGATGAGAGGTGAAACGTCTTCAAGAAACACAAGCAAGTCCAGTGGCCTACGATATAGCATTATTACATGAACTTTGTAATGCGTAAGAAACATGAAATGACATGATGACAGTATTTAAAAAAGAACTGCAGATAATATAGTCAAACATGCAATCATTGGCACAATCATGCGTCAAATGCATGACATAATAATGCAGTCTAGGGAGAAATAATGCTACGACATGTATACAGTCACTGTTAACTGTCAAGACAACAAACAAAATAGACTGGCATAAATAAAAAACTGTTTAAATGGGTCAAATGTTTGTAGTATTTCACATGAATTTAAACACAAAATTTAGAATAAGAGGGAAACTCATTATATCTTCACTGTTACAGCAGGTTCTGCCACTAGATGTCACTATTGACCTTTGAGTTGACAAGGCGAGTTTGCACAGTCTCTGAAATATTTGCCTGTTGAGAATACAAGCCAAAGTTCAGCACCCTCTTTGAGACTATGCACCACAGAAATAACAAGCTCTGCCACTTTAGAGGTTATAGCTGCTTCACCACATGTCTGCAGACCCCTGTAGAGAATCAGCTATGTAGCTTACCCAGTTTACACTGATTAATATAGAAAGTGAATGAGTATGTATGCAGCTGCTAGGTGTATATAGTATAAATATTTAGACACCTCATACATAAGCTGGACAGACATTTCCCTGCTCATTTCTGTGGGCTTCAAGATTCCCCCTGGTGCTGGTAGACAGAAACCTCCCAGCAAGGTGCACTTTGCATATGCAAAATACTTTTTTTTTTCTTTTTTTTGAACCAGCACTTTATGTGCGCAAAAATAAAAATAAAATGTCCAAGGGATGCCCTTTTGTTCCACTTGAGCACCTGCCCAGCGAAATATCTGCGCACAGCACTGTCCTGGAGGGACTACTATACACTGTTGTATTTATTTAAGAAGTGAGAAGGTTTTGTCTGGATCCCTGTTTTTGTATTTGTGTTTGTGTTATATTTAAGTTTCCTGTGCTTTGCTCTGTATGTTCCTTATGTGTTCCTATAGCCCTGCCTAGCATGTCTTTCCTTGTACACCTGTCTTGCTTCTTGCCTCGTCAGCCTTTGTGTTGCCAGTCGTCGTTGTTTTGTTACCCAGTCATAATGTTTCCCTTATTTCAGCTTCCTGCCCACTCCAGCTTGTTTTTGTCTTCTGATTTGCTCCTTGCAGAGGTGTTGAGTTGAGTCACATGACTTGGACTCGAGTCAGACCTTTAGTCACAAATTTGATGACTTCAGACGTGACTTGACAAGATGTAATGATTTGAGACTTTCCCCCAAACCCAAATATTATAAAGTTATATTATCTATTATTTAGAATATTATTTCAAACATTATGTTACTCAGTGTCAGTAGAAAAAAATGGTACAACAGATAATTTTGTTTGTGTACAAAAACTACACGGTCGTCATCAAAAAACAAAAACTATGCAAAAAGTGCAGGTTGAAAATTACAGGCGGAGAAGCAACAACTTACAACTCTGACATTTACTGATTAGTGATCATTCTCTTTTGGTGCTGTCTGTGTCCATTCCTGACAAGCTAACCAAAACTTAGAGATGGAGGCTTAACCCTACACTTAAAACAACCCAAATTGTGTACTTTCATCAGAGAACAGATTGACCTTTTCACTTTAACAAATAGATTATCAGCTCCTAATATTTTCAGTTTTTGGGACACATTAAAAGCCTTTCTAAGGGGCCAAATTATAGCTCATACAAAAAGGTTCAAAAAGAAACACAGCGCTGAGCTTAATACTCTGGAACTACAAACTGATGCACTTGAGAAAACATACCAAAATACCCCAGCTAAGGACATATGCAGAGAATTGGTGAATCTGAAATTAAAATACAACACTATGAATACATATCAAGCAGAAAGGGCATAACTAGGTCAAAATAACAATTCTGTGAACTTAGGGAGAAAGCACATAAAGTGCTAGCATGGCAACTTAAAACTGAGGAAAGCAAACAAACAATTAATGCTGAAAGACCGTCCAAAGTTACAATTTGTAACCCCACTGAGATTAATGAGGCCTTTAAAAAGTATTAAATGGACGTTTATACATCACAGTCTCATGGAGATTGATCTAAAATGGAGTCTTTCTTATCCTCTGTTGACTTGCCATGTTTTTTAGAGGGAGACAGGGAGAGTCTGGAGAAGCCCTTTTCTAGTACTGAATTGTTGGACACTATCACTCCCTGTAAATAAATCACCTGGGGATCATGGCTTTCCATATGAATTTTATAAAAAAATTCAGTAACCTTAAAAATCTCTACAAGCTCAATTTAGTTAGTTTGCTTCAGAAGGTGGGAGAAGATTTGAAAAGAAATGGGAGAAAAATCTACCTCCCACGTCTCCAGTTGAGTATCTGTGTCATGCTGGCCAACCATTATTTAGAACTATCTCAAGGGTGTATACAGCTCTTATGTGGACTTAATCAATACCAGATATGGATAGATCAAGGCTTAAATGGGAAACAGACCCAGGAATAAGTATTGAGGAGCAGTAATGGAGGGACTTGTGCAGAGATGGGGTCACCAAATTCAAATTTCTGCATCAGCTGTATATTACCCCACATAAATTACACAATATATCACCTCTTTGTTTTAGATGTGGCACAGAAGAAGGAACATTCCTTCATTCTACCTGGCAGTGTTCTAAACTTCAGGGGTTTTGGCAGGGGGTATGTGAAACTCTATCAAACATCCATGGGGTTACGTTTCCACTGGAACCTGAAATTTGTTTAATAGGGAACTTTACTAATTCCAATCTTGAGACAAATAATGCTAAGAAACTTACAGAATCCTTTTGACAATTACTAAGAAGTGTATTGCGATAAAGTGGAAATCAGACGCCCCCCTTCCAAAAAAACCAAACTAAAAATGGCTGTTCAGCAGTCCACTAAAACCCTATCAAGCAGTCCGGTTCCATTCAGCAACTCTCTCCATGTCAGTGTCCTCCCTTTGAGCATCACGTGAACTGCAGCCTTATACAACTTCCACACCGACCCCAAAGTGCTGCAAATGGCGGATCTGAGGAGCAGAGCAACCTGACGAGTAGTATGGCCCCAATGCTACCCGAGATTCAGTAGTGTGTCTCCTGGCCTGCCTCACAGTGACCACTTCTCTCTCAGCTGCTTTGGTTTAGTGTCTGCTGCAACCCATGTGCTCTCTTCCTGCTTCACCCTACCTCAATAAGTGCATCATGACTTGTTTGGGACTCGAAAAAGTTAAGAACTTGGGAATTGACTTTGGACTTGTCAGTCTTGACTTGGGACTTGAGTGAAAAGACTTGAGACTTATTTGTAACTTGCAAAACAATGACTTGGTCCATCCTCTGGCTCTACTCTGTTAGTTCTTTGGCAGTGTGTTGTCATCATTCCCAGTGTTGAAGCCTCGTCTTGTGGTCACAGGCTCACTGGCTCAGGCCTTTATAAGACCACGCACAAGGTCGTGGCCAGTGATGGTTGCTACGGGCATGGAATACCTGGAGTGTCGAAGCTGCGAGAGGAAGCTGCTCCTCCTGCTTCTGAGATATCTTCCAGCATCCTAGTGGTAGGGTAAACACATACATATATATGTATATGTGTGTGTGTATATATATATATATATATATATATATATATGTGTGTGTATATGTATTCTTACACACACACACACACACACACACTAAGCCTGATCAATACTGGAAAACAATGGTATTCAGTGCTCAGTGTGCATACAGGACCAGAGGCTAGTGGTGCTAGTGTATACAGGAAACCAATAAATGAGATTAAATGCCCCTCAAAGAGTAAACATGGAAAACAGTTTTTAAAGGATAACTTTGGTATTTTTCAACCTGGGCCCTATCTCCCCATGTGACATGTGTGCGTATGATTCATTGGTATAACTCATTTTAAAACTGGTTCAGTATTGAGGGAGGCGGATGCAACGGTAATGGGGGCAAATGCTTCCCGTATAAGTTTGCGCGAGAGCTTTGCTTGTTGCCGGAAGAAAACAGAGGAGACACGCTGAGCGCCGCTCAGAGCGGCGCTGGTTGTCCCGGAGTACAGCTGAGAGTTTTACTGCATCGACTTAAAACAATGGTTCGTGTTTGTGCTTATCCGAATTGCAAGAACAGGATGTCGCGCAACACCCTGTACAGCTTTCACAGGCTGCCTTTGTCGGATGGCGAGATGCTGAAGTTGTGGCTAGTTGTGCTACAAATGGATGCTAACACTCCTGTCCAGACACTGCGCCTTGCAGACCATCGGGTCTGCAGTGCTCACTTCTCCCAAGATGACTACTGCCAGAGAAGACGTCCAATCCCGAAACACCTCTTCCTCAAGAAAACGGCTGTCCCACGAGTAGAGAGAGCTACAGACACAGTGGAGCAAAGCTCCTGACATCACACAGCCCAGAGGTAAGGGAAAGGCTAGTATGCTATTTACAGAGATAGCACTGGCGATCTGAACCGGTCAGTGGCAAAAAAAAGCACTTTAAATGCGCAAACTTATACGGGACGCATTTGCCCCCATTACCGTTTTAGCTCGTTTCGCGGCTCCGGTTGCATCCGCCTCCCTCAATACTGAACCAATTTTAGAACGAGTTGTACCTATGAATCATACGCACACATGTCACATGCGGAAATAGGGCCCAGGTTGAAAAATACCAAAGTTATCCTTTAAGCCCTTTTCTGCCAAGCGCATGTATGCAGGTTTTTTAAACATGGAAAAAACCTGCTTTACATAGGCTATATACTTCTTTACCATTGCCAGGAGACCAGCGCTGTGTACACTAGGGGTGGGCGGATCGACACTAAAATATCAATACTACAGATACTGCCTTTTTGTTTTGAAGATCGATTCTTGGGTCAATAGGATTGATACCAAAAGAGGGATAAGTTTCATTCCTCTGTGTTATATCCAATGGTATGTCAGGAGTAAAACTGCCTGCGCAAACAACATTCTGTTGTTGCGAACACATCTGTGTGCACAACAACATACGTGCTGCACATACGCAGTGCACCACAGCACGCACCCTGACTAGTTTAACTGTAAAAATTTTAATCTAAATCATAATTGAAATGATGGCTGAACAAAAGAGTAAAAAACAGAGAAAGAGAACTTGGAGCTGCAACAGAAAAGAAGGGAGGAGAAGAGAAATGCGTCAACATCCAGACCTCTGACACAGAGAGAATATTCGGGTATACAGTAGTGAAATTTATATTTTAGATCAGATCTTCAGCATTGGTAATGTTACATTTTAAAACTGTAATCAGTCATCATCAGCTGTTACTTTAGCAGACTGATTAATCACCTCATAAATCATGACACACTGCTTTCCCCTACATGAAAGAACATAAGCTGCTTTTAATGATAAAATGTATTTTACTGGTATCAATATGGTGACTGTGGCCCTGGATTACTTGGAACTGGATTAAAACCACATTTTGTGATATCATCCACTCCTAGTGTACACGGCACTGCAGCAGGCCTTTCTGTTTTTTGTTTTGTTTGTTTCCGTTACTGTTGTGCCATGTTCAGCATCACCGACAGGCTGGAAGACAGTAGTAAACAGTAGAAAGCACCATGGAGGCCTGTAAAAACTTTCCAATGGTTACTTTTTTTTATAAATCTCTAACTTATTAAGTCTTTCTTTCAAACTCAGTGCAGACTAATTTGGAATGATGATTGAGCGCTGCTTCGGCAGAGATGGACGGTATTGTGGTGACACTAATTGCATCTCGCTGGTTAAGGGGGTAAAATTAGTGCGTTCACCTGGGTGTTGTATTTCCGTCACTGCCGATCAGAGCCAATAAATGCCGTGCCTACTGCAGAGTCATTTGACTGATATAAAGTATGAATGCAGATTGTAACCTTTCCCATTGCATACAAAGATGTTAGTGGGTTTTTTGTGCAGTGGGAAAGGGGCTTTTCGACGAAGCAAAAAATGTTTTACAGTCATAAGATGATGTAGTCATGATTGATGATCATTAGCTGTTTTGGTGCATCCTCCAGCACTTGATGCCCTGTGCACTGTGCCTGATGTGTTTAAGTGAATGTGGCCAGACCTGTTCTTTCTCTATTAACCCTTTAAAACCTGGAGCAACATCGCCTTGCTGGTGCTGCTTTCAGACGCCTTTATTTAAATTTTTGAACCCTGAGCAAACTGGTGTGATTTCTTTCAAAAACATGGGAAAAAAGGCAATGAGCAACTTAGTAAGAAATGTCCCACCAATTTCCCCAAAAAACAACCAAACAAACAAACAAACAAAAAACAAGTAGATTTAGAAAATTGTTTTCAAAAATATAGGGAAAAGTTTGAAAAATATGTTACAGAATTATTATGATTTTTAAGCATTCTTTCCAGGTCATTTGCGCCTTTATTTTTAACTTTCTTTCTTTCTTTTTTCTTTAAATTAATTTTTTCTTGTTTTTAATTTCCTTTTTTTTTTTTTTTTTTTTTTTACCAATTTCTTGCTAATTTTTTTTAGGTCATTTCTCCTTTGTTGCTCATTGCTTTCTTCCCATGTTTTCAAAAGAAATCAAGCCAATTTGCTCAGATTGAAAAGAGTTAATACGGGCGCAGAGATAATCCAGAACAGTTCTGTTATTGTTGGTGCTCTATCTCATAAGAAACCAGTAAAGTCATTGTTGACTTCAGACATTTTACAGAATAATAAATAGGCTCAAGCATGTGCTATTTGTTTGTTTGTTTGTTTTTTACTTAATTGCATCTGAAATTTGAGATATAATTATTGTGTTTGTGACTGATGCAAAGAGAGAAATTCAGATTGCTCATTGAGTCCAGTGCCATTTGTTTATTTATTTCACTCCATCCTCTGAAATCAGATAATAGTATATTAAGATGATAATACAGTGTTGGTTTCTGAACAGAGGTCCCTGTTACCAACATCCAACTACAGTCTGCAGACACTCACTGACCTTTGGTGGATATAAAGTTTTTATTTACACAGGAGCAGAAAGATCTGATGTTTGTATCGGGGAACAATTGATCTCAAAGAGTTAAAGGATCAGATCTTTGGTACCAGGACAAATCCAGTGTCAGAGTGTGAATGGAACTACAGTAAGGTAACATTTAAGGTAAAGGGAGGTCCAGACAGCAGAAACATAGACTTGGGTAGATGGAGATGAACTGCAGAGACGCAGATGCATTAAGGATTGGCCAGTTCGTCTGATGTCACAGAAGAAGGCAGGTTGTCCAAGGCTCCCATCTCTGTAGGCACACACACATATGGATATCTTAGTGTTCAGAGATCATTACTATATACATATGTGTCAGACAAGAGATTTGTCAGTTCAACCAATCAAAACTTTCTACTTGTGCACAATATATCTCCTATTCTAACAAGCAGAATGGCATGTAGTTTTTTGAGCCCAATCATGCAAAGATGTTGTTCTCTCTTATTTATTTTGTTTTTTCTGTGTATATGTTCATGTTTTTGTTTTTGTGTTGCAAAATCCTCAGTATTTTATTCCATCTAACACTTTTGTATTGTGGGACATAATAGACATTGTAATGCTGGGTTCACACTACACAACATTTTTGTCTGTTCCAACAGTCACTATGTCAGATTAGGCACAGTGGAGTCTTGGCCGACAGACATGAAAGACTACATGCTGGTCCACAACCTATCATCCCTGGTCGTTTTTCTCACTGTGTGTGTTGTCTTTGTGTTTTTCTTTTCCTATTTTACTATTATTATCATTATTATTATTTTTTCAGTCACTATGGCTGTTCATGTCCCAGCCGGAATGAGGAAATAACATTCTTTGCTAGCTTGATGCTAATGGCAGTATTTACAGTTGTACTGAAGTGCCTGTGCTCAGTGATACTGTTGCTCTCTTATGAAAACTCTCTTTGGTCCGGAACAGGCCAGCAGACTTCTGACAACAGTCAACATTTGTATGCCGGCCCATGTGGGTAGTAAATGGGCTGGAAAATGGGCCATATATGGGATTGTTCATGGGTTATATATTGGCCCCATGCCAATTGCCCACATGTGTGGGTTTACCCAAGTGGGCCCTAGATAAGATGCCCTTTTTGGGCCCATACCCTCTTGGTACCCAGGTAGCACTAGCATAACCACGTGGGGCCCACTTAGGTTAGGCCATCGATATGGGCAACTGGCATGGGGCCAACATGGAACCCATGGACAATCCCATATAGGGCCCATTTTTCAACCCATTAGGCCCGTTTCCACTGAAGAAGTTCCTGGTACTATTTGGGTGGCAGGAACTACTACAGGAACGTCCTCTCGTTCGGCCCTCTCAACCGCCGTGTCTCCACTGAGTGGAGTTGGAGGAAGGTTCCTGTAAAGTTACGGGCTGCCTCTGGATGTGACGTAATCGTTGCGCGACCATTCTGACCGGGGCGACGTAGGGACGCCGTTAGCCGATAGCGGTGTCTGTAATAACTCACTAAATGGCCCGTGAAAAAAATATTTTTTCCAGTGGATGTCTTAGTTACATAGCCTGGTTCCAGACCATAGACCCCGCCCACTCAACTGAGTAGGCTTGCATCTCTGGTCTGGCATACTTCAATGAATTTGCGATTTATCTCGTCCAAACGATGGATGGACCAATGAACGCCGGGGGTCTAGCGATTAACCAATCAGCGCCACGCTGATGTCAAGCTGTACGCCGGTGGGTAACTGGTAAGGATAGCAACAATGGCGACCGCTACAGATCCTACAGACCACATTAACAATGCTATCGAGGTATTTCGCCACTACTCGCATTAATGGAGGACCAAATTAAGGAAGCTGCTAAACTGGATTTAATGGCGATGCAGCTGGGCGTGCACGACAATGGAGACATTTTAAACGGGCAATGCTCGCTTGTTTTCGGCACCCCCGAGGCATGGATACTAATGACGTCAGATTCTGGGTGAGTCGTTGATCTCTACTGATTGGTTAGGGAAAAAATCAAATTCCCTCCCCCTTGTAAATCACCTTCAATGGAAGCCATGTCAGACTGAAGGTTCTGGGAGCTTCAGTCTGACACTCAGGCTATTAGTTACAAAATGATTGAGCTAACTGGAGTAGTTTCATGTTGTATCCGACAACGGGAGGCTTTTAACAGATGACATCCTGATGTTAGCTTTGCTGCTGCTGTTAGCTGTCCCTGTCAGCTGATGCTTTCTAGACATCGTGATTTCCCAAAAGTGAATAACTACCACTGATAGCAACACAAAACTGCTTTGCTAGCTCAATCATGTTGTAACTAAGATATCCGCTGGAAAGAATATTTTTTTCACGGGCCATTTAGTGAGGTTTTTTTACATGGCGGCGAAAGCTATATGAACGAGCTAACCCTTGTCTGCTGAGTTTTAAAAATGCCGGCTATTTTGTTGCTTTCTGTTGACGTCACATCCCTCCTTGAGTATATCCAATCAGCACCAAGTAATCCCCAAGCCCCAGCCAGGAGTTTTTTGGGGCTGTTCTGAGTACCTACTCCGAGGCAGGGACTTGTTTAGCCCCCGTAAAAGTTCCGGAACTCTGTCCTTCGGGGGTGGTTCCTGCGGTGGAGACACGCACCAACGGCCCCGGCCCCGTAAAATTACCCCGAAGTTCCTGCGGTGGAAACAGGCCTATTTACTACCCACATGGGCCCCACATACAAATGCTGGCTGTGTCCTCACGTTTGAGTTTGTTAAAACAGAAATGATGAGCATACCTTTAAGCTTTAGGTATGACAGGAAGTCAATGACAGTGTGGATGATGTCTCCATCTGCTATTCTCAGGGCACCTGTGGAGGCAAAGCAACAAAGTGCAGCCAGCCGTCATGTCACTGAGAGGTTACACAACAAATTCACAGTGTATCTTTTAACAAACAATAGCTAAAGATTGTTCTTTTTACTGCATGTGATAGACAGACCTGTTCTGAAGTCCTCCTCCTGGCCCATGTCCCTCTTGCCAGCCAGACCTGGCTTGTCTCCAAGTGTCCTGTGTCCATCTATGCCATCTGGACAATGAGGAGTGATCACAATCGATATAGTCATACAAACAGCAGCAGTGTTAACTGAGCATTTGATTTCACTGGTTGCAGCTCTAAGCTCAACTCACTTGAAATGATGAAAAGTTAAACTGCAGTTCAACTTGATAGAAGTATCATAACAGCTATTAAGTTAAAACAGTTTCATTTTCAAGAAAATCTTTTCCAGCTCATCCAGGTGTTCCCATATTTCAGCTGGGAATGAAAATCTTTTATATTTGCTTGACAAAAAAAAAAAAAAAAGATTTGACTTTATCAAGCTCAAGCTGTTGTGTGCTACATTAACATAGTATCAACTGAAAACACACACACACACACACACACACACACACACACATATCCTAATTATCCCACTGTTAAAGAAGTATCATACATTAGACACACATACATACACAGTGTACACACGGCACACCTCTACCTAATCTCGTAATCAGAGCTAAAGGACATTGTTGTACACTTGGTTATTTCAGCATGGTATTTGGTTTGTAATGGTTTGGTTCAATTTCCAAAGTTTTACGGACCACCTGCAGGGCTTGGCTCATGGAATTGCAGTAAAACAGAGATTTGACCAATAGAGGAAATAAAAAAGGAGACATCTAAACAAGATGGACTGCAGTTTGAACACACAAGGAAATGCATTAAAAATAATAATAACAATGAAAAACTGAAAATAAAAAAGAAATGGAAAAGCAAAGTGATTAGCCACGGCGGAGGGTGCATCATTAGCTCTCAGTGTATTCCTTTGGGCCTTTCACAGTGACATGTCTTTGACAGAGTTAAGTCCTCATCCTATGAGCTCTCCAACATTTACAAATTTGCAAACACCTTTTTTAATGCGTTAAAGTGGTCCATGGTAGCCCTACCATGGAACAGATCAGAACACACTGGTCAAAACAAACATGTTAACCAGTGATGTTTTTACAGTATCATACCAGAATGCTTAGACTGACACTGAATATTGCCCATTGGAAGAGGGGGAGAGACATTGTTTTAGCCTGCCGAGCTAACAATCACAAATGAATGCAAAAATAAAGCTCCAGGTCTCGGGGTGGGGTCAAGTCTCACTTAAGTTGGGTCTTAAAGACAAGGGCACAGGAAGGGGTCAGGTTTCAGAACTCCTCAGTACAGATAGGTCTGTGTGAAGCCTGCTTGGTAGACAATGTTGGGGGTAATGCCTTACAGTAATATATTATCTTCTAGCAGTAATAAAGTAATATAACATGTTCCCAACAGGATTTTGCGTAATATTATTACATTAACAATGTTAAATGTTTTCATTTTTCATTCAACCACACTGCTCCACACTGCACACAACTTGTCATGTTATTATATGCTATATCAAAGAAGGGTGCCGGTGATCGACACATCTGGGTCATGTTGTACTGTGCATTATCATGGTCATTGCGTGTTTCCATTAACACACCTGCAATGTCTAAAATGCATCTTTTTCTACTTTTGCATCCTATAGGCTGCTAGAAAGCAGCGGGGATAAGGAGCTGGCCTCCGGTTTATTTTTTCCGCATCCCAGTGATCAGCACATCTGGGTGATGTTAGTACCCTACTCATACCCCCTACACCTGCAGAGCAACACCGGCACACAGTCCCATTGTATGCATACCTCTCTCTCTGGTGTAGCACTGTGCACACACCCAGTGCCTGCTCGTATGTGCTCTTCTTTCTTCTCTGAAAACGTAATGTGTGCTCACATTATATATGATCCAGAGGTTTAGGAGGTTTTTACCAGGAGCTGAATTATCCACAGAGGTCTCCTCCTCTCCAAAACAAACTGACGTGGTGATTCAAACCGGTACAAACACAGAATAAAGCAGTTTTATGTTACAAATCAGTGTTTCTCTGATGCTGTTTGGCACATTGGAGACAGGCTGCCAGACTAGCCGCTGCTAATGGATGCTCACCTTTTTTTTCTGATAACTTAAAATTCAGACGTTCAGGAGGTTTTTTTTTTTTTATCAGAGGCCGAATTATCTGCAGAGGTCTGCAGCTGCACCTGTTTCATGTTAAAAAATATGTGTTTTTTCAGGATGTTGCCTGTTGGAAAGGGGCTTCTAACTATGGTGGCCAACACAAAAAACAAGGATGACCCTATTGAAAGCCAGTGTTAGAGTTGTTTGTGTTCTGGGTGAATGATTCTAAATTTTGATTCTTGTTTCCAGGTGAAAAAAATAACATTAAACATTGAAGAAAACATACTTTTTATATTTATATTCAATCTCTGCCAATATATCTCCCCAAATGCTACAAACTGGACCCTTAAAGACTCTTCTCACCATCTAGATAAAATACATACAGCATAGGTATATTTTAACAAGTAGGTATGTAATGGCTACCTGGATAGAATACAGAGTTGCAAGTTAGAAAACAGATCCTGGTAATATCTTCAAACAGCACTAAGTGATGTTACAGGAAATGGCCTGTTTTTGCTCCTTCAGAAAAACAGATGCTTCATTCTGTGACTCTAATTTAATAATAACACAGCAGGTGTCTACAAACTGGAGCTCACAAAGAATCTTTTCAGGCTTGTCTGCTGATGATACATGACAATGTATTTTCACGAAACTGCAGGAAATATCTCCCTTACCTGTTTTGTTTGACTTTGCAGCATTACTCACTAGTGTTTTTCAAGTATATGTCTTTATCTTTACGTTCACACACTCAATACACAACTTTAAATTATGAGTGGTCATAATGTGTGGTGGTTGAAGAGGAAGGACATTAAGTGCCTGGAAGTGTTTGACTCATCTTACTGGCTTCCTCATTAGCTAAAGTAGTGCTTGAGGTTATGTTGAACTATAAGTCCAATTAAAATACATGACATTGGAGTCACCAGAAGGAGGGTAAACAGTGCATTTTATTTTAATGGTTTTATGTTTCAAGTATAAACTACTCCTCCTTTATATTAATTTGCATTATATATATCCTGCAATGTTTTATGCCATGTGTTTTACCATCAAAATTATTATGCAGTATGTCTGTAGCATGTAGCATGTTTGGTTAAAAATTCAGAACTTCTTATTTAATTCATAAATTAAATTAAAAGTTAAATTGTTTTTACACTGTCCTTATCAGTGTCAGTTAGCAAATTACTGTAAAAATCCACAATAAAACGATATATAAAACAATAAAAAGCTGGACTGAAAAATGCCTTTGTTTGTTAATGTCATATATGGCTGAACTATAGGTCTGTAGGAGCCAACACCCTGGAAATGTGTCACTGCCATAATAACATTTAACTGCACTGTAGCTCTGTATAAGCAACACAACTGTTTTTCCTCACACTCTTATATTGCAAAATAACAGCAGCACCAATGGTTTCACAGAGGGACTCTAAATTAAAAATACTACTAAATACGCAACAACCAACAAATAAAATTCACTCCAGTATAAACAAAGTTTTTTAATGGAGAAAATGCTCAATTTTTCATTCCAAGTCCCGTGAAGAATTTAGTGGGGTTTGTATGTAGCCATTTTGAAATAGCTTAATTTAACATTAAGTTGTCTTAACTTCCTCTATTAGTGATTTCTGACATTAAAATAAACTAACAGAAGCTGATGTACACATTTTTGCTGTGCAAACAAAAAGCTAGCATATTCCTCAGAGATGTGAGTGCAGGTAAAACGAGTGTGGGCTATTTAATGTAAGAGGCCTTACTATAGGTCCATTACAAAGTTGCCTTTCAACAGTCTAATTTCAACATGTTGTCACTCCAAACTCATCAAATATGCCAGCTTGGTGAGTGGCCCTACACTTCAAACTAGACTTGGGCAGTATCACGGTATTACGGTTTACTAGTTTATTTAGAGATCCGGATGGTTTAATTTTCAATACTTTCAAAAATACAGATGACCTCTTTCTATTAAACTCATATGCAGATGCTATAACAAGGATGTATTGTATGTAGAGCACATCATGCGCCACCAGAGGTCAGTCTCTACTGGTGCAACAGCCAGCTGAGCTGAGACATAAGGCAATTGTCATTGGTGGGTATAACATTACAGGACTGTAAGCAACCAGCCAGCAACAACAGAGAGAGACCGTGGAGAAAAATGGCATATTTTCACATCTAGCTCAGTGAATTAAGGTATTATTAAGGGATTTCGGTGATTGTTGGAGCAATGGTCTAACTAACTGAATGACTAAAAGACAAGCTGAGATGATTTTGGTGGTTGGCCTTATTTGTCAAGTTTGAATGAGTTAACGAGGCAGTTAAGCTGGTATTAGTTCAGCTGAATTTAAATTCAGAGGGTTGGCGGCTGTGGGCTATTTCTCCATGTAATAAGTAAAATAGGTAAAAGAATATTTCCTTTTTTGACTTTTTTTTTAAATTTATATGGTTTACCATCATATATCATATACCTGGGTGAAATTTCACATAAGTATGAAGAAAATAAATTCCACCCAAGGCTATTTCAAACTACAACGCTCTAGGTACCCCTCTAGCATCAGTTTTGGTCACTCAAGGACAACACATCAATCTGCTCATTACATGCATAGTGTCTCTTCAAAAAAAATGCTATAATAATGCAAAATGGCTGCCATATAACCTTCATTGGCAGTTTCATCTAAATGAAATCCATTTTTAATATTGACATAATCACCTCAGCTAATAATTGTTCATATGTGGCAGGGGGCCAGATTAGGGGGCGGGGGCCAGCTGCTTCTCACTTCATATTGGTTGTGAAAGAAAAAAAAAAGCAAGACAAACGCAATTGTTTCATCTTTCTATGAAAATGTATTCAACTTTCCACCACTCCTGAAAGTGGTGCTCCTCACTGTTGACTTAATGCCTCTTTGCCATGATCATGTCTGCGTGGACAGTCCTGCCATTGTGAGTTGAACAGAAAAAAATGCAGAGTGATCTGAATAACCAATATTGTGTGGTGGGCTACAAAAATAATATTTTGAAAGTCAAGCCGCACACCACCTAAAATTGGTCTGCAGGCCACAACTGGCCACTGGGCCGGACTTTGGACATGCCTTATATACGGTAACTAACCATTTCTACCACTTAAGGCATTTTAATCTAGTGTGCTAAATGTTTAGGGTTATGATCTTTTTAAAATAATGTGTGAATGCTCACAAGAGATCTTCCTGTTATTCCAATACAGTCTTCATCACAGAAACACAGTTGAGCCCACTGTGCCACACCTTTCCAACAGACACTCTGAGATCAACATGCGTTTCTTTGCTCTTAACACAGAGGGAAAGCAATGTTTGGAATGCGAAAGCACAGACAGCAGTAGGAAGACGGATGTCCTCTCTTGATGAGTGACAGAAGCAGCTATGAGGCGGGATGTTTGTACAGAGCAATTCCTGGCCTGACACCAAGGCCCTGCAGCGGCCGTACGTTTCTATCTTACATTGATTGACCAGCTCGTCTCTGCCTCTGGCACTGGGAGAATCCTTTATCTGAATAAGGTGATCAATACGACCTGAAACACAGGATGAGGCAGGAGCAACCTTTACCTGGGCTTCACACAAACAAACACACGCACGCACACACACACACACACACACACACACACACACACAAAGGACAAACATTTTCAGGGTTCCTGTTGTGGACTGATTTGAACCCTACAATGGGTAAGAACATACACACACATACACACATGGAAACCATCTGGATAGCTAGTGTTCACGGTAATGAGGCTATCTTTAAATTACACTAAATGAGCTAACACAGTGGAGACAGTGGACAGGGACAAAGAAACAGAACATTGATTCACAGAAGATGAGTTTGACCTTTTCTGTTCTAAGTCATGTTACACAGGCATCATTTTCAAACAATACAGATGAGCTCAGACTCTATAATCGTGAAAGATATATTACATTTCTGGGTCTGGAACAAAGACTTCTATCCACCCCCCACTTTAGGTTAAAGCTACTAATGAACATCTTTATGCTGAAACAAAATTTGACATTTTGGGAAAAAGGCTTATTCACTTTCTTGCTGAAAGTTAGTTGAGAAGATTGATATGACCACCATATCTGTCAATTTAAAAAGTATGTTATTTTGTCTTTTTTAACTGGACTCTGATTTCCCACATTTTTTGTGTTTAAGTGACTAATGGAGACAATTTTTTAAACTGGTCAAGTTCTGAGAGAGACCGCTGCAGCAGCATTCCAGGTTGTATGTAATAATCCCTGCGGGCAATTGTGCACCGTCACTGTACATCCACTAAAAGGGTTTGTGCCCATTCAAAGAAATGCAGTTTTCAGCAGTTTTTGGCTTTGTTTTTCAGTCTCAGAGGTTGCTGCTTGAGTTCACTGCACACTGGCAAAAAATCAAAAACTGCTTGACTTGAAGCAATCTCAGTCAACTGAGGGGTCTCTGACTGATGATTTGAATATCTGACTTTAAGGGCGCTATTTCTCTTTAATGTCCTTCCTGTAATGTTGTCAGACATCTATAATAATAATCTCAGCCTGTCAGTGGCAAAAACAAAGGCTCTCGCCGAAATCATTCACTCATTCACCACTCCCTACTCACTATGTGAGTTCTATGTAGAGCACCATATAGTGAACTCAAATGCAACACAAAAAACACTTTTGGACACTACTCAGGTCATTTTCTTTGAGCTTGTAATTATGTCATTGCTATTGTTAAATTAAAAGGTCATATTAACATTAGCTGCTGAACCATCCATTACAAATACTGACATTCATATTTGTGATAAAAACATGAAATTATACTGAGCGTATTCTCCCAAATTAATAAATAACATTACAACATACTTTGTCGCCGTGTGTTGTGCTATGAGATGCACTGCTCTCAAGGCTGTAGCCATGGAGTCAACATTGGGGGGGGGGACCAAATCTGCACGCCCCCCCAAACACACACACCCTTACTTCCTGCCATTGAAATTCTAAAGTAAAATATGTACAAATTCACTAACATATCTTGGACAAACCACACACAGAAGTGCAATACTTGAACCGAGAGTAATAAGAACTATTAACACTACTTAATGTGTGTTTTGAGTGTGTTTTGATTCAACTTAACTTTACAGTACTTCACAGAAACCCTACTGCCGACTAGTGTTTTGGAGGTATAACTGCAGAGTAACACAGACATGCCACCACACAACTATAAACCTGCCTTTAGCCTCCAAATGTGAGTGTTATTTTGCAACCCCACGGCTTTTTCCAGTGGCTTTTCAGCCCCCAAACATGGGTGTTTTTTTGCAACCCCTGAAACCGAGACATTGTTGATTTTCCAGAGGGGATTGTGCCCCCAAAATGGGTTATGTTGAGTCAAAACATGATAGTATCCCAACCATAACCAAGTGGTTTTGGTGCCTAACTCTAACCACACATTAAGCACAGCATTCTTGACATGTAAAGTTTCAACATTTGTATTACATATCATCATGCAAATGTAACACATCTGTGGGTTGAGGAAACGTACAATGGCAACATTTTTTCTGACGATTGGGTTGAATATGACAGAAAAACATTTGGACATATTGGAAGCACATGATGATTGCTGTGAAAGCACATGATGATTTTCACAAAGTCTCGTCCCAAAACTACATTTCCAGATCTCTTGAAGTGAATTTTTGGATAATAACTGATTACTGATGCAGTGTGACAGTAGGATGCGTATGTGTGAAGTCAGTACTTACGGGGACCTAACAGGTAGCCAGCACTGTTCAGTGTCCAACCACGTTTCTCCTTCGCCTGCAGACACACAGTGATCAGATCATGAACAAGGACACACAGACACACAAAGGTTAATTGTTTAATGTTGATTATTTTATGTTTTCTTTCATCAAGTGAGTCTTAAAATAGAAAATATGCTCATATTCAGAGTACATTTGAAGATGGATTAGTAAAGTCAATAAATGAACTTTAGATGTAGCCTACCAACTAGGGATGCACGCTAATATCGGCACATCATTGGTATCAGCTGATATTGGCTTTAAAATGAAGTATCAGAATCGGCCAACCAGCTTTTTCTATTTTTTTTGTTTGTTTGTTTGTTTTTACAATGAATGAGTATTACATACATTGAAAACATTCTATTTCATTTCTCCATCTGCTAGTGGGCCATCAGGATAAATGTATGCATGCATAATATGATGTTATTTCCACTACTGAAGAGTCTTGATGATCACTAAAACTAGGTGGGAAAAAGGTGGATATACTGACATCGGTATTAGTTATCTGTCGAATGAGTTGTTATATATTGGCATATCGGATATCAGCAAAAAATCCAACAGCGTGCATCCCTACGATCTACCATCATTCTCTCACACATTGTGCACATATCTTAGCACAAACCGAACAGCCAGAGTGTGTATTATTCTATCAACTCCCATATTAACTTAACTTAATTGTAAATGTCATACTTTTACATTATTATTATTAATAATATATATTATATAATAGTTTTATATCGCAAATTTCATGCAGAGATGCGCTAAAAGTGCTTAACAAGACAAGATCAGATGGAAATAAACAGTATGGGATAACGGGGCACAACCTATGGTAAGTGGTTACACAGGATCGATCCTTTTGTGCTTCCAGACAGTTGACCACAATACCACCAAACAGTGACCCGTGAGACTGGATGTGTCTCGGTGGAGTTTAGTGACAAAGAGTTTTTTCCGCCAAATTAATGCATCTCTTTGACATATTTGTTTTTTTGACTACAGAGCTGTCTGTGTAAGTCAGCTAAAACAACCATATATCATCTTAATAACTGTCTTTTTGCCTAATACATAGCACTGTTTTGAACTAGAGGAGAGCAGGGCACAACCTAACACATTTTAGTTTTAGCTAAATGTTATTTTTTTAAAAATCAGATTTTGTTTTGTGATATTCTAACAACATGCACATCTCTGCTACAAATGAACAGTTGTTTTATTCTAGAACTTACCTTTCTTTAACAATTGCACTTGGAAGTGGTAGGAGTGAAATGTTACCCCATGGGTGGGGTCAACCGTAACAGGTTATTTGTAACACTTGCTGGAAAAGTCTGTTTAACACAATTAGTTGAGGTCAATCTATATACTATAGATTGATGCTGTTTATGGCAGTGTTATTATGAAGATATTAGAAATGTGCTGATGTTTTCACACACAGCACTATAAAATAGATATTAAGGAGAGAGGTGTGATGTATCATGTATTGCAAAAAGGCTTAATGCTTATTTTCTTCAAGGTTGTTTCATAAATGTGTATTATTGAATTTGTGCTCATTCTAAGGAAGTGTAACGAAGAACTGAATGACTTTAAAACTGATCATTTACTTTTTTTTATAGTTCAGATTTCTGTGTTTCCCTGGGACAAAAGAAGACTAAATAAAATTAAAAACCTAAAGAAACACCAATATAGAAACATCGCTGTTGGTTGTCTGCAAAATTGTTAATTTCAACACTGGTATCAGTATCAGCCCAGAATTTCAAAATTGATGCATCTGTAGTTCAATTAGAAAGTTAATTTGTACATTTTATTATAATTCTACAATAACATATATTCATTTATTGTTTATTCTTCTTAACAAGTAAATTTGTAATTTTTTTTTATTGAATATTGATTTATATTATCATTCTAATTCCACTGGTTTTTGGATTTCCAAACATCTATCCATCCCTCATCTAACCGCCAATGCTTCATGAATGGAGAGGAGAAATCAGCCCAAAGTTATGTGTATATATTATATTTTTCTCTTTTCATCCGTGATAGATTGATGGATAGATGTATGTAGATACCTATCTCTCCATCTACATCAGGGGAAGGATTCTCAATACATGTATCCATCTGTTAGTCTATATGAATATAAACTATTTTAAAATATGAGTACTGAATGTATGAATATTGACATGACTGTGAAAATGTGTCAGTAACATACCTGACAAATTAAAAATACAAAGTATCTCATTTAATTGAGGACATTAGTTCAAACTGAGGTGCAAAAACATAAAATGCGCTAGATGGCTGAGTTAACGCGAACATCGCTGTGTGGAAATGTATCCGTCAACAAAACTTTATCAGTGTTACCAATACACTTGACGCAAACTGAAAGCCGAATTAAAAAGAGCTTTAATTTCTTTTAAAAAATTCTAAGGGAGTTTGCCGTTCTCAGATCCATTGTAATTTTATATTGTGTATTTGCCTGTTTTGCATTGGTATCTTAGATTGTGTTTTAATATATCTGAATAATGCGACACCTTATTGGATATACAACACACATTAACAATAAAGCTGTGCTGAATGTTAAATTTAAACATCTTACCGCAAGGACCAAGCCGATGGTCTCTGACAGAGCTGCGCAAAAGATGAGCGACACGCAAAAAATCCCAAAGCACCTCTGCATCTAAGAAAGAGAGAAAAGAAACCATCAGCTTCAACAGCAAAGTGTTTGGATACGTTTTTACTGAAGATGAATGTCATCAGCGAACATGCAGGACAACTTTCTCCATCATATGTGTGCAGTTTAGTCGACACTTTTCCAGAGAATAAAAAGAAGAAAGTAAAGGAGTGACTTACCTTTGATGTGACTGTCCCGTCTGTTCCACTCTGAAGTCAGCGGCACAAGTTGGCTGGTGTGTGTAACACTCAGTGGTTCGGATGAAACGAGGACTCCATCCACCTTTTATGTCTTTCCAGCCCGACCCTGCTGCTGTCAGCTGGCGTCAGCAGCTCCCTCCTGCAGACAGGATGAGCAGGTCACGAACGCAACGCATAATGAAATTCAATAATATCATATAATGCCATCATCAGATTTTTCTATGTCGCCTTTGGAGACTTTGGATTGAATTTAAAAAAGGGGGGAAATACGTCTGCGCTGTTTTTCTGTCCTGATCTGATGTGTGACTTTAACAAGCATGTTCCAGCTGCAGCCTCTGAAGGAGCAGACGATCAATAAAACTGTGAGTCAATAATCATCATTGATTTTATGGCTCCTGTTTTTTTTCTTTTTAATTATAATGTCATGATTAGTTTCTTGTTTTTTATATCTTTCACAGTTTGCCTTGGTGCATTTTTTTGTTGAATATTATATATCAACTTTTGTAAATGGTGTGACACTTGTAGCACAGCAGTAGCAATACAGATGTGTAATACAGATGGAAAATAACAGTATAACTTGGCCTTACTGTCATAGACCTAATATTACTACACCGAAGTGACACCCACAAGAGGGTAACAAAGACCTGCCAGAGGACTCTGGACCATCACAGCCTCCAAGGGCCTGATCAGTTTTTAGCATGACTCGTGCAGTTAAACACAAATTTACAAAAGAATAAGCATATAGCCAGAGAGGATGGAATTTGGATATGAGGCCATCACATAGTCTCTCATGTTTAAGGACACTTTGCAGAAAAATTCCATCAATTTCACTTGTGCAAAACACACAATGTCACATGTGATCTCATGTGAAATATGCTGAAGACATGATTTTCATAGGGGAAACTTAACATAATGGAAACATAGTGGAATGTGTAAGGCCCATGTAAATTCCCATGTGAAACCTATGGTGACATGTTTTCCACATAAAACTGGCACTTGGGCAGTGACTTCCGGTGTCAGACTGTGGCCGGTCACCATCATCAGGGGGAAACGCGGTGGAACGACAATAAAAATTAAGGTGGTGGCAGTCAGTGTAGGGCAAGCAGTAGGGGTGGTCGATGGGTCCAATGACCACCAACTTTCAGTTGGGAGGCTGGTGTTTGCTTCCTGTAAGATTGTAAAGCCAAACCCTGTTCTTTTATCCTAAACCATTTGCTTTTGTTGCCTAAATCCAACCGTGTGCGTGTTGAAGGAAAAAAATAGCATTTTGCAGGGTTGTAACAGCGTAGTGCATTTATTTTGAAAGAGACTGTATGCAAACTGTACATTTCTTGTGAAAACAGAAGTGTATTTTGAAAATAGATAAAGCATGCGTCCCAAACTGTCAACAACCAACGCACCCAGGGTACCTAGCACGTCATATCTCGATGTGGAAAGTCCATGACCAAACGTCAATACGTGACAAGGTTGGAGTGAGAATGTGTTGCACGACATGTTGCAACATGTGCCTGCATTTGATCATTTGTGTAACCTGCATGTGATCTTTGTGTAACTCCGTGGAAGTGATCCATGTAACCGATGGTTCAGTACCTTGGACACCGCAGAAGGTATTGAATTAGATTGGTTAACATGTGGTTAGATTTAAGTTCAAAACCACTTGGTTATTGTTAGGGAACGATCATGTTCAGGCTTAAAAACAAACAGTTCTGGTGGCACAATTCCAGCTGGGAGCACAGAGATGTCTTGATAAAAAACAGTAGGTTTCTGGGTGCCATCCCATCAGGAAACACAGCAACAGGTAGCTAAAACGCCACTGGAAACAGAGTGATGACTTGCTGAAAATCACCCAGTGGTCTCGAACAGTGGACTGAAGCTTGTCACCATCCCCTCCACCTCCACATGAAAAAGTAGCTGATATACTACATTATGAAACATACAAATGTAACATATTAGCGGTTTGTAGAACCATACAATGCCAACATTTTCTTCTGCAGACTGAGCGGAAGGTCCAGTATTCTGCTGATAATCCCTGCTCTAATGGTCTGTGTAGGGAGGCCATGGTTCAGCACCACGGACAGACTCAAAGCTATTTTTCATGAAAGGGGCCGAAAGCTGTGTCCAGAATCACACAGTGTAATCTGTTAGTGAATCATCATCATTTTCTGTCATTTTCACATTTATAAATCGAACATACTGCACTGTGGCATTGTTAGCAGAAAGAAGTGTACATTTAATAGACACTACATGTTTAGATCCATTGCAGGAGTTTTTGAAGGTAGTATATAGAGCATGAATTTCACATTCAAACACAATTTGAACAGAGAAAGAAAGAGAGAGAGTATACATAGTGCAGTGTAGTTATTTCAGACACACCTTCTGTGAGCCCACTTAATGGTTCAATGACATGCGTAGAGTCAGGTCTAATGGTCCATGATAGGAGCCAGTGTGGCCCCTGACAAAGTTTCAGGCCTATAGACCAGAGAACAGGAAAGCTGTGCTGTGGGCAGGAAAAGATGCATTGCTTACAAACCAAGGAGTAACAGGTACTAAACTTTACAAGTTTGAGTATAAGTGAGTGGATGGGGTGGGGTATGTTTGCTGAAATAATGCTGCATGCTAAATAAGCATCATAGTTTAAGTCCACATTTTTAAAACTGAATGGTTCATAACAGATTACTTTTTTTTTTTAAATTCAAATTTTTATTTGGAACAAGGTTGGTACATGTTATACACTACAGCATGTTTACATCATGTCCCTGTTTTTGATATAAGGGTAAGAAAACAAAAAGAAGACAAATCAATCCTAAAGAAAGGGGGGGGGGGGCAAAAAAAATAAAAATACAATATATTTTTCATACCCTTTTACCTGCTTCTTTCTTAGTATCATAGCAATGAAAGAGAGGGGGAAAAAAAGGGGGGGGGGGGGGGGGGGGGGTAGATGCTTACATGTACTCCTGAGACAATATAGCACTTGGAACATCACAGAATCAAAATATAAAAAGCAACAATGGAGTAGCTTAAGAACTTAGGGGAGTTAGTGGATTAGTCTCGTCTATTAAAGATTACCTAAAGTCCGATCTAAAGGAGGATACATATTCAGTCCATGACTTCCAGCAGTCTTCAAACTTTTCCTGTTCAAGTCTGATTACAAATGTCAGTTTTTCCATGACAAAAATGTCATGGATCACATTGATCCAGTCCTCAACAGTGGGAGTTTCAGTTTTCAACCACTTTCTCGTGAGAGCCTTCTTACTTGCCAACAACAAAATATTGAACATATACCTATTTTCAAAACCCTTAACAGTAACTGGTCTCAAACCCAAGTACAATATTTCAAAGCAGAATGGGATTGTTGCTTTCAATACCTTTTCCATAACAGTTTTAATTTGTCTCCAATACTACCTGAGTAGTGAGCAACCCCAGAGCACATGCTAGTGATTTGCCTAGTCCTCTCCACAGGACCTCCAACAAGAAATGTCTCTGTTTAAAAACCATTGTTGTGCTGGTGTCTTAAAAAACCTTATTATATTTTTCCATCCAAATTCTCTCCAGGAGAGGGCCGCTGTAGTTTTCCACTGTTGTTTGTTCAATTTTTCCCATAATTCCAATTGCATTGTGAAATTCCCTTCCCTTTCCCATTTTTCTTTTATATAAATTGTGTCCTCACCCATTCATTCAGTTAGTGTGGTATACAACTTTGAAATACTTTTATGTCTGTCTTATCTAAATCCTCCTTTCTTATTATCTTCTTAGTATAATGTCTGATTTGTATAAATCTGTATCGGTCCAAATTTGTTAGGTCATGTCGGACTTTTAATTCCTCAAAGTTTCTGAAAACTCTGTCTACATAGAGGTCACTATATTTAACCATGCCATAATCTTTCCATTTTTTAAATCCAGTATCTATCCTGTTGGGGGTAAAATCTGGATCATAGGCTATCCATTTTATTAGCTGATAGGGTTCTTTGGCCTGATGTTCTTTAATGATTTGAAACCAGATTTTGAGTGAAGTCTTTATCCATGGGTTAGGTTCTTTTAGATAATTAATTAATGCACTATCACCTATTATAGCTTGAAGTGGAATATCGCTTCATATCTGGCATTCTATCTCTTTCCACTGTGCCTTGTAGGATGGGTTGCATATGTGGACTAGAGTTTTTATCTGTGCTGCCCGGTAATAATTTTTAATATTTGGCAGGGAGAGACCTCCTTTCTCTTTGGGTAATTGTAATGTCCTATACCTTATCCTTGGCCTCTTTCCCTGCCAAATAAATCTTGAAATCATCTTATCTAATTCGTGAAATTTTCCATTTGGGTATTCAGCTGGTATGGTCTGAAAGAGATAAATATTCGTGGTAATAAATTCATTTTTATTGCTTCTACTCTTTGTGCTAAACCTAGAAAAGGAACTAAATTCCATCTGGCCAGATCAGACTTCAGAATTTAGAAATTAAAGGACTGTAGTTTAGCTGTATAATTTTGTCAGTTTCTTTTGGAATATTCACCCCCAGATATTTCATGGCTTCTAGATCCCAATTTATTTTAAATTAGTCTCTAACAGGTGAGCTGGGTATGTAGTTAAAAGACAGTACTTGGGATTTGTGAGTATTTAATCTGTAACCCAATAATGATCCATATTCTGTTAAAGTTGTAATTAAGCTCCAAGTATAATAAAATGTCATCTGCAAATATAGCTATTTTTTGCTCACCTTGGGCCAGTCTAATTCCATGTATTTTCTCATTTTGCCTTATCCACTGACTCAAGGGCTCTATGAAAATCGCAAATAGAAGCGGGGACAAGGGGCAACCTTGTAGGCATCCCTGTTCTAGCTCAAAAGAGTTTGATAATCCACCATTAATCCGTATCTTCTCTGTTGGTTTGTTATATAATGCTTTTATTGTCTCAACAAATTTTTTTGTGAAAGTGAAATCTAAATAATACTCTATATAAAAAAAACAATCTACAGAATCAAATGCCTTTGCAGCATCTAGTCCTAATATAACTGCTTCTATATTGTTCATTTTGATATGGTTGACTATATGTAGGGAACGTCGTATATTGTCCTGGGTTTGCCTCTGTCTAATGAAATCGGTCTGATCCAAATTAATAATATCTGGGAGTATATTTTCTAGCCTCCTAGCTAAAATTGAGGTAAAGAGTTTGTAGTCCTGGTTTAGAACACTAACTGGCCTATAATTGGAGCAGTCCAACCTATCCCTCCCCTCCTTTGGTATCACTGCAATGACCGCTTCCCGCCACAATGGAGGAATCTCACCTTTTTCAAATACCCAGTTGAATGTTCTCTGAAGCAATGGTATTAGTGGCTCTTTACAGGTCTTATACCATTCGGCAGTATAGCCATCTGAGCCTGGGGATTTGTTAGATTTAAGTCTCATTATTGCCTTTTCCAGTTCAACGGGTGTTACTTCAGCTAGTAGTTCTGTGTTTTGTTCGGCGGATATTTCAGGAAGGTGAAGTGAATTAAGAAGAGAGCCAGTAGCAGTGTCTCCTTTATGGGACCTTCGAGAATAAAGATTTTTGTAATACTTTTCAAAAGTATTATGAATTTCCCGGATTTTATACTTCACTTGTTTTGTTGTTGGATCTTTAATTTTGTATATTACTCTTTCAGATTGTTGTTTCTTTAATTTATAGGCTAGGAGTTTAGCAGATTTATTACCTATTTCATAATACCGTTGCTTTAGAAATAGTAATTTCTTTTGAATATCTAATGAATATAATTTGTTTATTTGACTTCTTTTATCTTTTGTGTAGTTTCCAAGTCTGTTTTGTCTTTATTTTTCTTTTCTAGGTTATCTAGTTCTAATCTGTTTAATTTTTTTTTTTCGAAGTTTCTTTTGCAATGCCAATTTCGCTATAATTTTCCTTCTTAAAGGGCCAGTGTGTAATATTTGGCATGGTTTATTGTCAAATCTGAATCTGAATATTCTACCCATTAATATGTTTATACAAGTGTATAATCGCTATAAAATAAAATTGGTTTGGTTTTCGTAGCCTTATAATTATGCTTTTATATATATATATATATATAGCAAGGGCCTTGCTTTAGAGAGGTCGCCATCTTGCGCCACCATGTATGTACGGCAGACCGAGCGGACAATCCAGCCAGCCAGAGAACGCGTCTCGCGTGTATAAATAAACCAACAAAGACAGCGGAAGGAAGGAAGAAGGAGGAGGAAACAGCAGAGAGTGTTAGTAGTTCGTCGATAGAGAGTAGTGAAAAGTTTTTTTAGTTATAAAGTTTGCGAATGGACCACACTTACCACGCAACAGGAGAGAATGAACCCGAACTGTCATCTGCGAGGAAAAGAAGACGCAACTTCACTCCTGGTGATGCACTCTCTGCAGTGCTTTTCCTCCTGATGATATATCTCTCCAACGATGGTAGCAGTAGCACCGAATCCCATTCTGTGCATTCAGCCTCTCTTCTCGCCCGTTCAGCATCAAACACATGGAGTTCCTCATCTGTATGCTCCGGCTCAAACAGGTATGGCTCTGGATCTGTGTCCGCTACAAGAAACTCTTCAAAATCGTGTTCAAAGTCGTCCATTGCAGCTACTATTGTCCGGAGATGTTGCTAGTCTAAATAAACAGCTGAGCTCTGTTTACAGGCTACGCTGTCAGTCAGTGTGCGGGCTGGAGATTGGCGGAGCAGAGAGGGGAGGGGGTGCCCGCTAGGTATCGTAAACGAGAATGTGTGTATGGAGTGTGTGTGTTACGCTAGAAGAGTCAGAGTTTGGGACGGAGTCTTTTACCCCCTGGAGTGTTAGCGGAGTTTTTGGAGTGCTCAAATAAACTGGCCTTTTTCCCGAACGCTCCTCTGGTCTCCTGATCGTGAGGGATTCGTTACAATATCTTAACATGGTTTAGATTTCTAAATAAACATTCACCTAGTCGCAAGATAGACCTACTCCTGAAAAACTCATGTCTGCGCAAGGCTTTTTGTCCCTACGAGGCCACCGTCATTTACCCGACGGGAGGGGTGAGTGAGTGAGTCCTGCAAACTAGAATTTGACCACTGATGTCACTGTTTTCAACGGTTTTCAACCCATTTTACACAGTGGCCCTTTAAGACTGCTTTGCAGTCGTCCCATAATATAGGAGGAGAGACTTCCCCATTATCATTTTCCTCCAGATAAGTTTGGATTTCATCCTGCAATTCTAGTTTCATTGCTCCTTTAAGTATGCTTGAGTTCAGTCTCCATGAGAAAGTATTTGTCTTGTTTTTGATGTCTAAGTCCATGTAAACAGGGCTATGATCAGACAAGTCCATCATTCCAATTCTACATGACTTAATTCTGCAAATATCCTTTATATACAAAAAAATTATACAAAAAAAAAATAGTCAATTCTAGAGTAAGTTGAATGGGGTGAAGAATGAAATGTGTAGTCCCTAGTAGTGGGGTTAAATTCCCTCCACACATCACAAATTCCCATTTCCTTAAGCATCTCTCTCATTTTTTACTCAAACTATTATTCTGGTTATGGCTGGGTCCTGAAGCGTCCCAACTCGGATTTAACCTTAAATTAAAATCGTCCCCACATATCACTATTCCTTGTGCTTTGGATATCATCAAATCAAAAATGTGCTTATAAAATAATCATTTCACAGCTGGTGGAGCATATACATTCAGCAGAGTGACTTCGATTCTTTCCAATCTTCCAATAACCATATTGTATCTTCCCTCCTTATCTTTAAATTCTGATAATTTTTCAAAAACAATCTTACCAAATATTAATGCTGCCACACCTCTCCTGCGTCCTAACTTGTATGATGATGAAAAAACTTGATTAAAGCCCTGCCTACAAAGTTTGGCATGCTCTTGTTCAGATAAATTAGTTTCTTGTAAATATACTATTCCTGCCTTATACTTTCTCATTTTACCTAAAATTTTACTCCTTTTTATTGGGTTGAGGACCCCTTTCACATTGTAGGTCACTAAGCTAATTGAAGCTTTCTTTTCCTCCATGTAATCTTGAACTTGTGAGTCATTTTCCTCCATGATCTTCCCCTTTTGCTACTCAAACTTTTAAAGAACATAAACAAAACAGAACGATAAAACATGAACAGTTTTAGTGTTACAACTGTAAAGTAGTAAGGCCCTTGTAATGAGATCGTCTTTGTGACCTTATAGGAGCCGAGATGGTGTGATGGCTCGGAGGGATAATTTCCACACCGCTTTGGTTGTGGAGGGCCCTCCCTATCTGAGGGTGATTTTTTTTATAACTCACCTGTTTGTATTTTTTCAAGGTCCAAAGTTTTGCATATTTAAGGGCAGTTCCACTTGAGTTATAGGCTGTCTGTGAGGCGTCATGACAGTCTGTGAGTCAGATCCCCCCTTCATTCCTCCACAGCTCCACCCTCTCATCCAAACATGGTCACTTCTGGCTACAAAACCCAAGATAGCAATAGCTGAAATGATGAACTTGAGGCTTCAGAACGGGAGTCCACAACCCAATGGGTGACATCACAGTAGTTACGTCCATTATTTATACGGTCTATGCCTTGAGAATGAAAAGGACTGAGAAAGTCACATATCATTCATTAATTTAAAGCTGAAGAAATCTATAACATGTGCTCAAAAACTGTATATGATTAAATCACAATGTGATTAGACTAGAATTAGATAAGAAAGCTTTATGAATTGCCAATGGGGAAACTCGTTTGCCATCAGAAGAAACTCTTACAGACAATGAACACCATAAAAAGCCATCTGAGACATAATCAACAGCTCAGACCACATCTAAAAGTGTTCAGTAAACAATCTGACAGCTGCTGGAACATAGACCCTCTGAGCTGTTTAGAAGAGCACTGAGGCATCCTGAGTCACTCACTGTATGAACCTCTGAATCTGTTAAAAATACTGTGCAATAGATGGCCTTCATTCAATATTTTTCCTTATAAACCTGGGTTACAGAGATGTATACTTGCTAATCATGTTGAAAATTAACTTCCTAAAAACCTAAACATAAATACAGCATGTTAAATGTTGACAAATATTGCTACCAATTCCTTTCTGGGCGTTGCTCATGTATTGGGCCATGTGCCTATTCATCTTAGCTACTATGATGCCTGACAGGAGCTTCCATGTCACACAGAGGCAGGTTACTGGCTGGGAGTTGGACAGGACCACGCCCTTCTGGGGATCCTTCATGATTGGGACTGTCTATCCTTGGGTCATCCACTCTGGATGGGTCCCATCCATCAGCAGCTGGTTCATTTGTAGTGCCAGGCATTCATGGAGTACACTTACTTTCTTTAGCCAGTATGTGTGGATCATGTCAGGGCCCATCCAGCTCTTCATACCTGATACTCTTTCTTGGATGTCTGCTTATGTAATGGTAACTGGCTCTTGATATGGGAGACTGCTGTGGTCTGTTCTTAGATCCACTAGCCACCTAGCACTGGTGTTATGGGATGCTTCCTTCTCCCATATGCTCCTCCAGTATTCTTCAGCTCCTGGGTGGATCTGTTCTTATGTTGTTACCTGGCCACTGAGAGTACACTTTCGAGAACATCCTCTCCTGGCTTCTTTTTCTCTTGTGTATCTCTTTAGGCGGGTAGTCAGAGCTGAGAACCTTTGCTCTCAGTTTGTTGTACTTCCTAGGCATCCCTTTCTTCCCCACACCTTACTGTAGCTCTGAGGGTAAACTAACCTCTTTCCATGTTGCTTTGATCTTGGCCTCAATCCTCCGTCTCCATGGAGAGTAGCTCTTTTTGTGGCTCATGGTGTTCATCTTGTAGCCAAGCATCTCTAGAATCACTGTTGCTGTGGTGTACATCAGCTGATTCGTCTCAGTAATGGTCCTAGTAGGGATAGTACGTAGTACTGCATTCACATCATCTAGCAGACTTTCAAAGGGTACTTTGTCATTTAGCCTTGGTAATAGGCTTCGGGGTGCTGGGTTGCCAGCTTATTTTTTTTTCTCAATCTCAGGTCATTTGCCCTTGCTGTAAAGGAATCTGTGTTGTAAGGGCTTGGGGGTTGGTACCCAACATTGGTGTGGGGATGATGATGACATCCCCACTTTGACCTGTTGTCCTGGCTCCCCCTTACTTTGCTCTTGTCCATCTATATCTTGTCCCAGTAGTCCATTTCTCATCAGGTTGCCCTGGTTCTAAAGAAAGTAAGTGCACTCCATGAATGCCTGGCACTACAAATGAACCAGCTGCTGATGGATGGGACCCATCCAGAGTGGATGACCCAAGGATAGACAGTCCCAATCATGAAGGATCCCCAGAAGGGCGTGGTCCTGTCCAACTCCCAGCCAGTAAGTATGAAACCAGTATGAAAAATGGGAGCAAAAACAGAAGTGTTGCTGTAAAGCCCTCTGAGGCAAATTGTGATTTGTGATATTGGGCTTTATAAAATGAATTGAATCGTTAACTGTCAGCATGAATGCTAGTAAACTCAAACTTATGCTAACACCTTTGCACTTTTACTCAAGTACTCAAGATTTTGAGTGAAGGACTTGTACTTGTAACTGAGGTTTTTTTTTTTTTTACTTGATTTTTAATTAAGTAATAAATCGGAATACTTCTTTCAGTGTAAATCTGTAAGTCACTCGAGTAATTAATTGAAAAGAGGCCATCCTGATGAAGGCAAGGTAGTTAAATGAAGCGTTGAATGCTCGAGAACAGTTGTACTTGTTTTATTTTTAGTTAGGAAAATTATGCAAATATATAAAGCTGATGATTAACATGTTGACAGTTCAGGTGCACTAAACAAACATACATTCGGTACCACAAATCCAACTGATAGTAATTATAGCTGCGCAGTGATGGGTCGGGTCCAGGGCATTTTTAGGCAATTCTGAGCAACAAGCAGAAGAATTGGAAGACACTTAGGAATTAGCAACACAATCTGCCTTTTGCATCAGCTGAGGCTTGAACTCACAACCTCTGAGACTAAGAATCAATTTCTATCTCACTGAGCTAATTAGTCAGTGACAATTCATGTGTAGCTTCACAAATTGACTAAGCCAGACGTGCAGGTTTAGCAGCCGTCCATGCATGGAAAAGCAGATTTCAAACCACTGTAAAAAAAATTCAGTTATCGAAACAAAAATCTAAAAAATACACATATTGCATCTAGACAGCATGGACATGTTGGTAATTTGTTTGTAACAATGATTGATTTGCTGAAAAACTGATGTTTAAAATTGCCATTTTTACACTGACTCCAATTGTTTACATTAGAGCAAAATTCGAAATGCTGTCAAAAATTCAGTTTTTGAGATAAAATTTTGAAATTTGCCACACGTCATCTACCATGACTCTAGAATTTTGTCATTTTTTTCATGAACATTGAAGATTTATTTAGCAAGAATTTGCATGTATATGTTTAGAATACCGTTTACAGTCAAACATTTTGATGCACTGTAGGCTCAATTTTTGATAAATCAAAAATCTGAGAAACAAGTTTGTGTAGGACAGTCTGAAGATGCTCTGTAGCAAGTTTGGTGTCAGTTGAGCAAAAATTGTGGGAGGAGATAGGTTTAAGAAGTTTTAGTTTTTGAAAAAAAACAGAGTGATGAACTTCATAATTTTTAACAGGTTTAAATGTACAAAAGTTTCTTGGGGTTTTGGGGCTACATTTTGATGAAAGTTGTGAAGTTGTAGCACATATGGTTGATTTGTTATGAATTTTCAAAGTTTTGAACTTTAGACGCTTGCTGTAGCGCCACCATCAGGACTATTGGCTTGAGTTTACAGCTGAGGATGTCTGGCATGAGATGGGATCTTTGTGCAAAGTTTGGTGAGTTTTCACCCATGGGAAGTATTATTTCCTCGGAAGAAGAAAGAAGAAAGAAGAAGAAGAAGAATACCTAGGATTACAATACTGTCCTGGCAGTTTAGCTGCCCGGACCCTAATTAGTCAAGCCATCAGTCATCATCATATAAATCTGTGATTTAAAAAGATCCAATGAGCCTCTGTGAGTTGGACAAATTGTTTAATTGTTGCCCATCAAGAATAATTGTATTTCCCATACATGAGTTCACAGCCCCCCGTAACTGCTATTTGATGAGATAATCCTCTATAGCTGAGAATAGCTGAGAAGATTTCTGTAGGGATTTTAATTTGGTATGATTAAAGACACTTCATATGTGCAGTGTAAGTGAAACATACAACAACAGCTTTCTCTTCCTTTAACAGGACTCATAAACATCATCAAATAAGCATGATTACACTGTGGCACATGTTCCCAACTAAATCAAACAATATTTCATCTCAGTGAGGCTCTAGAGGAAGCCACTGCTGAAGCTTTAATATTCCCTGGACACCACGTCGGGAGCAAATGTGGCCATGATAATAATAATCAATTTTAATGACATGCTGTTAGTTTAGTCCTCGGGCACACCTTTGCAAAGCATAACACGTCTTCACACAATTACTAAGCTGTTGAAATGGGGCAAATCACACAGAGCATCATTGGATCCTAGCAGATAATAAGCACAATCAACTGTTTATTGAAGGACACATTGCTGGAGCTGAGGGAAGAAGGTTGTTTAGATGGACACATTGGATGGTGTTGAATCACATGTATAAAACAGCATACATGTGAGATGGGAGAAAAGGTTACAATGCTGACAGTGATGTCTGTGGGTTATCCTAAGTAACTAGGACATTGCTCTCAGGGAAGAATTGTTGCAACTTTTTCATAGCAGTGGGGCAGATATAAAGATCACTAGAAGGCAGTGGGGAAATATGTTTTTTTATGGTGTGTGTACACTGGTCTTTTTTTTAAAAGCTTGTTTAGTGATAACATGATGCTCTAGACCTGTAGCCAAAAGAAGAAGTTGGTATTGTGTGTTTCTCCAAACCATGAATATATTACATTATGTTTCATATGTAGCATATTGACATTTTCTAAAGTGATGTAGTTTATTACATTATGTTTCATATATAGCATATTGACATTTTCTAAAGTGATGTAGTTTATGACATTATGTTTCATATGTAGCATATTGACATTTCTAAAGTGATGTAGTTTATTAGCTGACTTTGTAATTGGGAAGTTGAGGTGATGATGGACGGTGTTACACTTAGATGACATGGCTGCTAATCTGCAGACTGCTGAAATTGGTGTTACCACCAGTGTTTGTGACACCGTTCAGACAGTGGTCAAAACAGACATGATGAGAGTGGAAGCCTGTCACAATGGATGCCTCAGACGACTATGCCAGATCTTCTGGCTAAAAAAATCTCCAACCTTCAACTGTACAAGAAAACAGGTAGCCAGAGCATCACCAAGGAAATCACACACAGACGTTAGAGATGGCTAGGCCATGTGCTAAGAATGGAACAGGGCAGGATCATGAAAGTCACCTTAAGATGGACAAGACTAGGCAAAAGAAAACCCAGAAGGCCCAAAACCACCTGGCGCAGAACTGTGACACTGGAGTTGGAAAAGATGAATCTGTCATGAGGAGAGGTGCAACATGCTGCCAAGGGTTGAATGCAATGGAAAGAGCTCATCGAAGCCTTATGTCCCATAGGGAATGAAGAGGAGTAAGTTATTAAGTAAACTGTGACTCTGATCCTGGGTGTTTTTCAATGACACATCCTGGCATTTCTCATCAGTGTTTAATAGAGGTGGAATGATCCATCGATCATGGTCGATGTATCCATTCAATGATCAACAATTCAATATCACCTAACCTTCATGCCCGGGCCACAATTTTAGGTGTCATCTTTGATACAGCTTTAAAATTTGACAAACAAATTAAAGGCGCTGTATGTAAGAATGTGGCCAAAACGGTTACTGCACTCAAATTCAAAATACTGCCGCGGGTCATGTCCGCCCCCCCTCCCCTACAGATTCGAGGTTGCTGGACAGCAGCATGCTGGAGACTGATTTGTTTGCCCACAGGCGGCTGCCGTGGCAGGGCCGTGTTGCCGCGTCCTTGATCTTCGGTTTTCCAGCGGACCGTTCGAGCAAGTCCGGCTTCTCTGCTGCTAACGCTGCTGCCGGGATACAGCTGAGGAGGAGCCGGCTGCTAATGCTATGTACCGGGACACTGCTAATGCTGCTTGCCGTGCTGCTGTAGCTCAGTCGTAACTGTAACTGATGCTGAGACTCTACTGACTGCGTGACTGGTAGACGGCGGCAGGTGGCGCAACAGGCCAAAACACAAATTCAAAACATAAACATGATTTGCGGACCGTAAAAATTTTTTTTAAATGCAAATATTCTGGCCGTACTATTGTTGTCGGTGAGATCAGTATGTTATACGAACATTATTCCTTAGTCTCTGTGACATATTAGGAGGATTTTATGACTATTTGCTTTAGATTTCTTACATATAGCTCCTTTAACACTATCATGAAATGTTGCTTTTTCCAACTTAGACATATTGCCGAACTCAAACTGATCCTCTCGTTTAAAGACCTGAAGATAGTCGTGAATACCCTAATTTCCTCTCGTTTGGATTACTGTAATGCATTGTATATGGGAATAAGCCAGTTATCTTTATCTTGCTTGCAGTTGGTACAGAATGCGGCCGCTAGACTTCTAACTGGTACACAGAAAACAGACCACATCACACCTGTACCGGCGTCCCTGTGTGTCAAGTATAGGTCTGAGTTTAAGGTCCTACTGTTTGTTTTTAAAGCCTTACAATATAATACATGTAATTTGTTAAGCTGTGAGCAGAGGAAAACTCTGCTACTTGCTAGGCTAATTTAGGTTTAAGCTAATAATGGGTGACTAGCAAAAAACAATTAGTTTGTCTATGAACCTTGACAGTTATTATTGAGCTGAATTTGATACTTTTATTAGAATGATCTTGTTGTTGGTCCATTTTGTCATGGCTGAATTTTGCCTTCAGGGTTGATAGCCCTGTAGATTTAGGAAAAAGATCATGCCTTGAGTCCAAATGAAAAGATTTCTTCCAGAGAGGTCCTTCTGACAGAAGGCCCTAGAGGCTACTTTATCCACTGTGCTGTTTTATGTGTGTTAATGGAGTTCATTCAGAGTAAACTGCACCACTTACAAGTATTAACAATTATTTATGTGGTCATCTGTAACTGCTTGTGCTAAATGGGCATATGATATTGTCTCATATCAATCACAGAATAGAATCAAATCGAAATCGTATCATATCTTAGCAGACTTTGCAATATCTGCAAATATTGTATCACTGTCCAAAGAATCAATACTAATGAAACTAGTGATTTACAACCTTAGCGTTTGAGCCACTGAACCTTGGTGTTTTTCACTGACCTGGCCCTGCTTTTCTATCAGCTTTTGTGCCACTAAACTCAGTATTTTAAGACAAAAGGTGATCTTTTCTCTAACCATAACCAAGTGGTTTTTGTGCCTAAACCTTACCACAGCTTCACCAGTGTTGTTAAAAAACTTACAGTTTCAACGTATCCGCCAAAAGATAATGTACTAATGCTGGTTTGTAGAAATGCCAGTGAGTTTTTCTGGCAATTGGGTTGAATGCTTATTTTTCTTCTTAACACCAGGAGTAGTATTAAAGCTTAATTTAATCTGAGCATACCCAAGATTGTTAAAGGGAACCTGCCTTCAATCCCTAATGGACCATGAAGTTTGAATGAAAGAGGTGATAGACACCTGGTTGAACACCTGTCATACCAGTGGTGCTCAGTATTCACTCTCTGTCCACGCACTGTTCAATATGGAATTCCATCACACCATGTAAACATAACCAATTATACCTAGCAGCTGTGGTCTCAGAGTAACCACTGAAAAGACAGGTGAGTATGTGCTTCCTTATTGTTCATATGTACAACAATACTATTGCGGGTAACGTACCATACTACCATACTATATCATACCATCATCTCCACTTCGTAATACAAGGTAGCTTGTAAGCACACTCTGTAGGGCATCACACACAATACTAACCAGAAATATTCAGCTCCCTGGTGATCTCCCTCCAGCTAGATGCCAATTTATTTAGGTTTTTGTAATGAAATGGGGAGGTATCATATAGATAACTCCTCGGGAATCAGCTGTTTCACGTCAACTACATAAAAATGAACTTGAAGCCATAGCCATGAGCCTTTGGATGCCGTTAGCAGGGGGCTAAACTATTAGCAACATTTTCTCTCCACTTCTGAAACACATTACTGATATTGACACGTTTTATTTAGTTTACTGTCAGACTCTCTTTTAGACCCTCTTTTTGATTAGTCCGGCAACCAAAGTCTACTATCAGGGGTTAGATTCTCTAAAGCCTGAATACAGATCCAAGAGGAGTAGCAGAAGTCTTATCTCAGTCCTAGGCTGTTGAACTACAATATGCTCAAAGTTTCTTACTGAATTTTTGCCCAGTGAGGCCAAGATTTAACTGCCTACCCCCAGGGGTGGAGCAGTGATTTTAAATGTGGGGGTGTTCCAGGGGTGGCACATGAGCACCACATCCTGCCTGCCTTTGGCTGTTTCCCTCTCCAAAATTAATGCTCCCAGACAGTATTCAGAGGTTCTTCCAACATAGAGTCGGTCATTATGAACTGAGAATCATTCATTATGAACATGTATATTTATTAAAACAAATTTAATCTGTTATCAATTTTTAATATGAACATATACCAAACCATATCATTGTAGGCTACCTGAGAACTGAGACAAGACATCCACACATAAACATCTGCAACAATCAATCACAACCCCAAAATGACATATGTATGACTTTAGAGTGAACAGTGAATTAGGATTTATCATTCTCACATAAATGGAGCGTGGAGTCATAACACAGTAGGTGTCATGTGAACAACTGACTGATTCACTGGATGAACTTGGTGAGGTCTACCTCCGTGTGTGGGTGCATTTACAGTCTCTCTTCATCACATAGTTTGAATTAGGCCTACACAGTAAACATATAAGTGGTGCGGCAACGGCTTCAAGCGTCCCACTCCTGCTCCTCAGACGGAGGCTGAGAGGCCGTTTACACGTTGCCGGCTATTTTCATAAACGGACATTTCACCGTCTCAGTTTTCAAAAAGATCTTTGTTTACACTTACCCGTGTATATATACACAAGAGCATGCCAAACCTGTAGGTGGCAGTGTAACGAGAAGCTCAAGTATCCATTGTCACCATAGTAACATAGGTTGCACTTTTGACACAGGCGCAAGTTCCGGTGCATACTGTGATGTCAACTGCCTATAACTCCATTTATCTCCGTTTATCTCAGTTTACATGCAAACGCGCAACCGGAGTTTTCCAAAATCTCCACTCTGGCCGGAGTTTTTAGAAAGACTCGTTTTCAGAGGAGAAATCTCTGTTTGCGTGTAAACGAAGGGCACAAATGAAGGAAGATGTCTCCATTTATCAAAATCACCGTGTACGTGTAAACGGCCTCTGATTGTCCCACTGTGGGTGCAGTGGGGCACGCACGCGCACACCGACGCCGGCAATCGCTCGCCCACGCCGAGCCTATCCGCTGTGTGCGAGGCTCCACAGGTAATGCAGATCAGCAGATGAGTAATCACCTGAGCTGGGGAGCGAGGCAACGGACGCTTTATGGAGGACCGGGCAAGGAAAAGGACACTGCCGGTAAGTGTTTGGGAGTGATGCCTGCCTCTATGGTTTCAAGACCTGGCAGTGTTTGAGCCTGTTAATTGAGTTCTTTGTTCGCTGGGTCACTTGTTTAATTTAGTCATAGACCTTATGTGGCACGTGGCATAAAGTTTGCATCGCTAATTGTAATCTGTGACCCAGGTCCTATTAGCATGCGTTGTATTAGCCTGCACTGTCAAAATATTTCATTTAAAAGGATATATTAAAATAGATTATTAGTTAATTATTTGGTAAGCTGACAGAAATCAGGTACAAGTCTTTGAGTAAAAGTGTAAAATATCAATAAAACTGAACTGTAAAAACTGTTAAAACATGTAAATTAAAACATTTATTTTGGTTAAAAAATAGGAATAAAAATAGGACTAATTAGTTAATCTATTTCATTTGAAGCTACTGCTAAAATCCTTTTTTGCTGACATGTGAAAGTTAAAGTAGCAAATGTGTCTATAGTTTTATATGTGGTATTTAGCAGTGCTGTGCTTTTGTGTGCTGTTATAGTCCATCCTAATTTTGGGTGTTTTCTGTGCTCATCATGCAGTAAAAGAAAGTTAAGTGCACTGACCGAGATGAGACCAGGTCTGGACAACAAGGGAATAAAGGAGCCGTGTGTTACCCCAAGAAGCGCACACCAACCAATATGGCTGACGTAGAGGCACTGGAGGAGCTGAGAGCAGAGAGGACAACTCGCCTTTTTTGTCACATTTCTCATTCAACACGCTTTAAAAATATAGAGGACCAATACAGACCAATACAGTGGACCATCACTATGGAACAATTTGGAACAACTATGGAACAATTTACCTGTATTAAAATCAATAACTACACTGGCATTGTTCAAAAAACAACTGGAAACTTATCTTTCATTTTGTATGTCCAAAAAACTAAAAATACAAATAAAATAACATCAGCCCTTAAAAACAATTATGGGTGAAAATTTCAAACTATTAACACAGAATTTAGTTGACAAAAATTGCCCACACTAACCAAAAAGCCCAAAAGTGTTTTTCCTGCTTTCTCTGCGGGACACAAATTCTCTGGCAATTGCCTTCCTGTCCATTATGTCCAGTTTTTCTTTATGAATATGACACACGGCCACACTGTTCAGCCGTGTTTGTGTCATGGCGCTCCGGAGCCATGTCTCAGCCTCCATAGCCCACTGAACCCTCTCTCTGCCTCAGCTGACGACACTGGCACAACAATAAGCAGTCTGATGAGTGTCTCAACTTGATCAAAGAGGCCACGGACCTCTGAACACATCCTCTGAAGGATACCAACAACATCACTGCTGGACTGGAAGTTGTACTTTGCTCTGAACATAGCAAGCTGTACCTTCAGGCTCTCTGCATTGAGCTCTGGATACTTTTGCACAGCATCATTTATCTCTCCAGTTAAGAGGACTTGCTCCAATTTCTTTATCATTTTCATCCCTTCCTGCTCAAATCGTTCTCTGATCTGAACATCCACCACATCAAGAACTTTGTAGTACTCTGCTCGATAGTACTCAGTGGGAGATGAATACACATGTGCAGGAGCAGACCCAGTATAGTGCTGAGGTGGCTTATGGTGACGTGGGGCTGCAATTGGTGTTAGACTGAGTCTCTCACACATTTGTGATGCATTCCTGTGAACAGTTTGGAAACACTCTGGGGTTCTTTTTTTTTTGCAAAGGTTTCTTTCACACAGGCAACAGCAGAAAGCATGCCATCTATAGTCTGTGTTCTGTGCTGGAGAGAAACATTGAGAGTCTCCAACTCTTCTGTTATCTCTAAGGCAAGCAAAAGGCCAAGAACAACATTTCCCTGCTGAAATTTTTCATATAAGCCCTGGGCCCTGCCTGCTGCATCTGAACGACCTGTTGCCATCTCACTCAAAGAATGCAATACATGCTCATACTGGCTCAGCACAGCACGTATGGCTCTTGTCCGAACTGTCCATCATGTGGGACAAAGAGGTCTTATAGCCTGCTGTGGCCCCTCCTCCATTTTTGCGATGGCCTGGAAGATATCCTTAAGCTTGCCTGACTGGCCAAAAAAAACTCCCAACTCATGAACCCATTCCATGGAGTTACGAATCACAGCTGAGGCAGTACAGGCTTGCTGGGTGATGAGGTTCACACAATGTGCACCACAGTGCACATATGGAGCAAGTGGTTGCTCTCTCTGAATGATGGCCTGTGCTCCTGAGTATTTACCAGCCATATTCGCTGCTCCATCGTATGCTTGGCCTCGTAAACCAGTGATGGACAAGTTGAGGTGCAACAACACGTCCTTCACCACCTTTGCCAGATTTTCTCCAGTGGTCAGTGAAACCTCATACAGGCCAATAAATTCTTCATGCGCAACCAAATCATGGTCAGCATACCTCAAACATAATGCCTATTGTTCCCAGACTGATCTCTTGTGCCATCCATCATTATGGAGAACTGTGAGGGTGGAACTGATTAAATCTTGTCAGATATCTCCCTGACAATGAAGGTGCTCATCAAGTTGAGGAACTCGTTTTGAATAGTTCCTGATGTGTAAACATCCTTTTTATTTCCCAGCCACCTGGAAAGGCATGGGTCTCCCTCTGCCTTAAATTTGAGTAGTTGATCAAGATTTCCCTCACTTGAATCATGGCCCCTGAGAGCTAAACCCTGTCTTGCCAACAACTGCACACCACCAATTATTTTTAAGAGGCATTCCCTTGCTTCTTCTTGTTTTGATGCAGCCACACTGGCTAGTTGGCACTGAACTGATCTGTTCTCATACAGATAGGTAGTTATTGCTGTCTTGTGGCAATCAGACTTTTCATGTTTATTGAATCTCTCAATGGCCTTTTTCCAGTTTTTGAAGCCTGCTGAAATAAATGCAGGTTCCGCATTCTTTGCCAGTGGTGAAGTATCTGTGTGAAATGCTTTGGAGCAGTAAAAACATAGCACACCTTCTACACAGGGACTAAAATGGAGCCGTGGGAATCTGGTGTACCATTGTGTTTGAAATGTAAGAACATGTTTTCCAACAGACTGTTTAATGATATATTTTGTATCCGGTTGATTTGGTTTGGATGCAGAGATGTCCATCACCATTATTTCCTCTTCCTCACCATCTCCCTGTTCTTCTCCTGTGTTCACAGCATTTCCCTCCTCTACATCTTCTAATGTGTTTTCTCCCTCTCCTTCTCCTCTGTTTACTCGCTCTCCTTCCCCTCCGTTCTCTCCTTCTTCCTGTCCTCTGTTTTCTCCCTCTCCTTCTCCTCCGTTCTCTCCTTCTTCCTCTCCTCTGTTTTCTCCCTCTCCTTCTCCTCCGTTGTCTTCTTCTTCTTCTCCTGTTTTCTCCCTCTCCTTCCCCTCCGTTCTCTCCTTTTCTTCTCCTCTGTTTTCTCCCTCTCCTTCCCCTCCGTTCTCTCCTTCTTCCTCTCCTCTGTTTTCTCTCTCTCCTTCTCCTCCGTTCTCTCCCTCTTTGTCTCCATGCTCTTCTTTGTCCTCCTGACTCCTGGACCTTCCTTTCTCTGTAACATCCTACATATAGAACTCCGTGTTAATATTCATGAACATGGAAGTGTTGAAATCTCTTATGTAAACTTAAATAAACCTGATTTTGATGAGGAATTGTTCCATTCTTTTGTTGGTCTTTTATCTGCTTTAGTTTAGTTTTTTACAAACCCACTCACATGTCATAAACATTCAAACATATTTCATAACAAGTGGAAATAGGAACATATAGTTATTAAAATACTTCATACTTTTACAAAGTTAAAAATAATTTAGGCTTAAGATTAATGCTGACAGGACTGATTCCCTAGGATCCATTTTTTGACTTCACAGGAAAAAACGTTGTGCAAAGTGTGTCTGACCATTGTTGTGACTAGTACTGAGGTCAGACACACCTGGATTAATCAGTTTGTCCAATAATGTAAGACAGGAAATAAAGGAGCTGGTTTAAGTTCAGGAAGTAGTGGAGCTGGGCATAAAGCCTAAGCTTTCGGTCTGAGGACCTTCATCAGGGTAACAGTCTGCACCTGAAAAAAAGAACAGTCTTATGTGGTTGATCAAGGTGATCAGCAGAGTGTGTAGTCCTCTCTGCACAGCAATAGATTTCGAGTACAGGAAACACTCCACTCCCAACCCTTTATTTAGGGGTATGCATAGATTCAATCTTCTATTTGTTATACTGTGTATATATGTATATATTTTTTTCTCTGTTTTTTCTCTATTGTCTAGTTGTTATCTGTGCATGGTTCTTGTGGAGTGTTTCCTGTACTCAAAATCTATCGCTGTGCAGAGAGGACTACACACCCTGCTTTTGAACTACATCTCCCATCTAAGCAGGAGTGGCACAGCACAGGTGTTGCTGACCGCCTTGATCAACCACATAAGACTGTTCTTTGTTCTCAGGTGCAGACTGTTACCCTGACGAAGGTCCTCAGACCGAAAGCTTGGTGAATTAAAAATACTTGCATTGATCCAAGTGTGCAGATCCTCTTTGTCACACTATTTCACAGGTGGTTTTCTGGCACCTTGGCTTGGTCGTGAGTGCGGTGACCTGTTCCTGGTTTTAACAACCAACAACATAACATTTATCTTTATTAGATGGCCAAATTATCAAATTAATTTGAACCTAACAATCACATTTCTTACTATAGCCAATATTTACAAAACTAAGTGGTCTCATATAATCTCTCTTTGTATTAATGTACAATATGTGTAATCTCAACCCTTTCAAGTACAGTCAAGTAATGAATATCTTTCTTTTTCAGGACAACCTGGAAAATCAGAATATGTATGCTGAAAATTTCAGCATACATATTCATTCATGTGACAACATTTAATGATGTCACATGAATGGATTAAAAGTTATATGACTACAAAAACAAAAGAAAAAATTTTAAAAAATTAACCGGGAATTGAATTTCACAAATTTTATTTTTAAAAAACACACATATCAACAGTTATCAATTTATCTTTATTTTATCATGGAGGATTATTAGGCTATTCCTTTCTTTTCAATTCTGGCAGAAAACTATCTTGCCTCAAGTTGATCTTTGGCTGCTCCTGATTGGATGCTACCGTCAAAAAACAAAAGAAGAAGAAATAGTAGCATCTGATTGGTCGAGATACTGACCAGAAGTTGTCATTGTTTACATCAAGCCCATAGACTGTTTATAAAAAAGGTCAAGCCTCACAATGGAGGTCCGGTATCATAATTTACACGTTTTTAATCACAAAATGTAATATTTAATTACTATGGCGGAGTTATCACGGTGGATTTACTGTAGCCTAGGCTACGAGGTTCTTGGGAGAGAAAAAAAAACCTCTGCACTTAACGGCTGGATTGAAAACTTCCTCGAAAAGATTGTCCTGAGCCCACCGTAGATCGCCAAAAGAGTAAGCTTCTGATCACAGTTTTCCCCATTAAGTTCCTTTGTGTGGTGTGGTGCGGGCTGCGGGGGAGAGCAGGGTCTCCGCCGACAGAGAGATGATGTTGATTTGAGGGGGCGGCGGAGAGCCGGTTTCCTCTGCATTCACTTACATGACAACTTGACTTGAAAAAGAAGTCAATTTTTTGCTGCTGCCTCTTCCTTTCTGCCTCCTTCTTCTCTCTGTTGTGTGTCAGTGTTGTTCAATGTCAGCCATCGGTGAGTGACAAAAGCTCCGACTGACGTAACTTCAAATTTCGTGGGCCGGCGGCCGGCGGTCGGCGGTCGGTCGCGGACAACAGTCTGTGATTGGGTGAATGTCCGTTCAATTTGACCAATGCCTTTTCATGCAGCATAAGGGGGGGTGAGGTGCGCTCCATTTTTGTATGCTGGTGCACTGCCAGGGTGGGCAAACGGGTTTACCTTTGGAAAATGTGTGAGGGGTGAAAATGTGGGGGGGATGAAATCATCTTGCTGTAAAAGTGGGGGTGTCAAAACACCCCCATCCCCCACGGGTGCGGCGCCCCTGTCTACCCCAGCTTTAAATTATGCATGGGCATCAAAAGAGGACGAAGGTATAGAACAAAGCATGGATACTTGACTGCAAACCATAAGCGTTTCTAGCCCATTTTTGGGGGTGCTGAAGCACCCCTAAATTGAATCCCAGCACCCCTAAAATTTGAGAGATTTTTTTTTTTTTTTTAACTGTATGTCCCTTTTTAACAAGCTAGAAAAGTGTCAAAACCATACAGTACTTGGTTGCAACATAATATTTTAACAACAAAAATACAGCAGCAGCACCCCCCACCCCACCCCCTTGCCTCAAAAATGATTTGATCCACCCCATCCCTCCCACCTTTCCCCTCTGAGCGCTCTATCTGCACAGAGCAATGCGCTGCCTTCCAGAGTGGGTGATATGCAGTAGTGTAAGTAGTGTAAGTACCTGGCTTAAACCAGGATATGTGGCACATTTCTTAACTTCTGCCACTCAATACCAACACATTATTATCATTACCAGTCCTCATTTTTGCTGCATTTAATCGTAGGCCACTGTTTATGTTGTTAGGTAGGAGTTAGCTGACGTTTTTTCTAGCTACGAAACGTTACAGGTGGTCAGTACCACTGTCCTCTGAATTGGAATGATAGAAGCTAGCTGTTGTGATAATATTAATATTAAAGCCAAGGTGCTACTGACTAGCTAACTGACTGGATGCCCATTAACATTATAACTCCTATTGTGTGTATTTATTATTATTATTATTTTGTAGATTTCAAGCACTTCTCTTTTTTGAAGTGTATTTTTATTTATGTATTTGTATTATATAATACAGACAAGAAGGAAAAAGGCAGAGACAAACATTGAAAAAGTCAATTACTGTTAATGTGTTAATGTTACATGTTGTGCATTGCATTTCAAATAAAAGTCCAAAAAATAAGTCCAAGGTCCATTTTTGGTATTTTTGGTACTCACTATAGGGGGCTGGTTTACTCCAGAAACATACATAACTGTTTATGTGTATGTTGAGGAGCTGCTGTATCAAAATGAGTTATCCTCCCCCACAAATTAGGGTTACGATATGTTTCTTTTATGATTCCAATCCATTCCTCTTTTGCTGTGGCTCAGCATTTAAATAACCTTTATCAGATTTGATGGTTTAGTCACAGACTTTCCCAAAAAGTGTTGTGCTTTTCTTTCACAAATGTGGGAATGAAATTGAGTTAAAATGTACAAAACAGTGAAATTTATCTTGCCTGGCCGGGCAGCTCTCTGGGTGCTCAGCACCCCTAAACCTCCCAGCTGCTCATCAGCCGATGTCACATCATACTGTCTGATCAAGCTGATAACTCACACACTGCACCAAAATTACTGTCAACAGACTATTACTTCACTGGTTGGAGATTAATGTACATGATACAAAGCGACTGGCCTGCGATGACTTGTCAACCTACACAAAGTAGCAAGCTAGTGTGCAGGAATGTTAATGTGTTGCCTAGTCAGTTGTGGAATTCTTTGTATTGATGGGGCCAAATAAATCATTAAATAAAAAAACAAATCATAACCTGTTGTTGCTTATTACTGTCAACTACTAAATGCTACTTTTAGAACCTGTAGCCTGTTGCCTCATTCCAGTGACTGAATCACAGCCATCCTGATATTCAGTATGACAGCACTCTGTCTCACGTGATATTGCTTAAACATATATCACTATACCGCATGATACCCCTCTGTAACTATCTAGGCTTTGTGTTAGCTCGCAGAGAGGGATATCATGCAGGGACGGTGGATTACAGCCTTCAGTAACAGTAATATTGATGTGTTTTATTATTATCATAGTTATATTTGAGGGTTATTAGAACCCATTCAGAAGCCCAGAGCAAGAAAACCACACTAATGAAATTCATCCAAAATGTTTGTGAGGGAAAAACATGCAAAATATATTGGATATATTTCACATCATCCCTGCGGTGGTCCAAATAAACACTTGGTGATGTTTTAATAGTCAGGTGAAAAGTACAGCAGAGAGGAAGGAAGCCATTTCATCTCTCCACCTTCACTCTGTGATAATACATATCACACACTGATCCGCGGAGGGGCCGTGACCCACCTGAGGACTTACTGTCACTGACTGTAATGATGGTCACTGGTTTCAGACATGATGGTGGGCATGATCACAGAGTCAGGGCAGCAGATGATGATGGAATAGAGACACAGTAAGACATGATACAAGGAGAAACAGAAAGGAACGTGACATGTCATATAACAGGGGAAGGAACACAGAAAAGGGGGAAGACAGTAAAGAGAACAAAGATGAGAGGGCAGAGCGAGTGGAAGAGAGTAGAGAGGGTGAACAAAAGGAAGAGAAGAGAGGGAAAATGAGCTTGCCAAGCACTTCATGCAGGCCAGTGTCCTCAGAATTACATCCATACTGGACAATTCTGCACTTCATGATTTAAGTCTAGAGCCAATGTTGAGTATCAAACAGGAAGTAGTGTGTTCTTTTTGCAGAGAGCTGGAAAGTCCGTGGAGGTCAGGGAGGTGGATGAATAGGTAGTGTGTCTGACTTTAATGCAAACCAGATTGTGTCCCAGTTTTAAGTTAATGTCTCCTTAATTATCAGCTCTAACCATGGCTTTCCTCTTTCAGTAACCATACAGTAGTTGTCATGCACATCCAACAATAATTCAGGATGATCGGCACTCTGCCCCGCTGCCCAGTGTGGACCGTTGATGCTAAGGTCATCAACGGTCCACAATGATAGCAGGGATTTCCACATAATTAGACCTTGGAAGTCTCCGAGTGCTTTGACATCTAACCTGGTTCCGTTTAAACAAACTCAGGTCCATTTGTGCAGTTAGTACAGTTCATTTGGACTGGTGTGAAAGCTGTCAATTGAACCCTGGCACAAACCAAACAACTAAACCAAGACTGCTTGAAAAGGTGGGTCTCAGTCCACGGACTCTGGTGCAGTTCGTTTGTGGTGTGAAAGAAAACTAACCAACTGCAGGATTTTATGATAGCAGATATGTGATTCTAGCAACAGCTAAACCAATAATAAATTCATCTGCTGATTGTGAAATCTGTCTGCCATCTCATAATTGATCCTGATAAAGGCCGCGTATATCCCATAACCTATTTATACTTAAACTCCTCAGGATTCGGGATCTTGTTCATGAGTGAGGGTAGGATGGAGCGGGAGACTGACAGGCGGATTGGGGCGGCGTCAGTAGTGATGCAGGCGCTTAACCGGTCCATTGTGGTGAAAAGGGAGCTTGGCCAGAAAGCGAAGCTCTCGATTTAGCGGTTGATCTACGTTCCAACCCTCACCTATGGTCACGAGCTCTGGGTAGTGACTGAAAGAACGAGATTGCGAGTAGAAGCGGCCGAAATGAGTTTCCTCCGCAGGGTGGCTGGGCTCAGCCTTAGAGATAGGGTGAGGACCTCGATCATCCGGGAGGGACTCGGAGTAGAGCCGCTGGTCCTCCACATCGAGAGGAGCCAGTTGAGGCATCTGGTAAGGATGCCTTCTGGATGCCTCCCTTGGGAGGTGTTTCGGGCATGTCCAATCGGGAGGAGACCTCGGGGCTGCCCCAGGACATGCTTCAGGGATTACATCGCCTGGCTGGCCTGGAAATGCCTCGGGGTTCCCTCAGAAAAGCTGACGGAAGTGGCTGGGGAGAGGTCTGTCTGGGCTTCTTTGCTGAGGCTGCTGCCCCCGCGACCCGGACCTGGAAAAGCAGAGGACAACGAGTACGAGTACGAGTACGAGTATATATGCTAATGTATACATGTAACCATTGCAACACATATGCACAACAGTATTTTCCCTGATAAAAAACTGCCATAAGTGTAACTGACTCCTTGTACTTTGTCTGTTCATTAGGTCCATTAAAAAGTGTGTGACAGTGATCCCACAGTATTGAGCCCCAGATCATTACTGTACAAGACGCCTTCTTTTCATCCTGTCTCTATGTTAGTTATTATTCATAACATGACATTGATTTGCCATCTAATAATAGCCTACTAATAATGAGAAAGAACATAAATATAAACACTTTCAAAGCATTAAGTGCTGCTGCATAAGCATCTGTCAGTCACCAGAATTTGATTTCTCCATATGGGTCCTGATGATGCACTGATGATGCAGGCCACTTGGTAGAACTTCCTGTTTACTCCTCCTGGTTTGTTTGCAAAAAAAAGTCAGTGCAAACAGGAACCGAACAAAAACTAAAATGCAACGATGTATCATGTTTTCCCTCTGGTGCAACCAAATGAACCCAACTACAGGTGTGAAAGCATCCTTAGTTTCCACTTGAAGTCTTTAGGACCTTCATCAGAGCATTCTACAGCACATTTCATTTTGCCCCATTATAGCAATCCCAGCACAGTAGCAAAGGAAATGGACAGAAACTGTTAACACTGCATTATGTGGTGGTGGGCATGAGGTGTGTTAGAATTACATGCTGGCAACACAAAAATATTGCCAATACCAATGAGGATCTTTTGTTGTGATGGACACACAAACTGAGTATAAAGAGTGAGAAAGTCAGTGCAGGACTGGTGGGAAAGTGGTGGATGGATAAAACAAACATGGACTTCAACCAGGAGACCACAATTTATGTCCTGTGTGAAACCAAAATTCAGACATGACCTTACGGACTTAACATAACTATGCAAAGTATTTAACGTAGATACTATACATAATTAGCTGGTGTGCACATTTTATGTCACTGTGACCAGGGCCTCTGACCAGACCCCAGACTACATGAACCTGACAACACTCTGTGAATTAGATCACACACCTCAACATGTGCTATTGACAGGATTTTCTACCAGCTCCAATGTATATCCATTCATTCATTCATTCATCTTCTAACCGCTTCATCCTCTTGAGGGTCGCGGGGGGGCTGGAGCCTATCCCAGCTGACATCGGGCGAGAGGCAGGGTACACCCTGGACAGGTCGCCAGACTATTGCAGGGCTGACACATAGAGACAAACAACCATTCACGCTCACATTCACACCTACGGACAATTTAGAGTCATCAATTAACCTAGTCCCCAAACTGCATGTCTTTGGACTGTGGGAGGAAGCCAGAGTGCCCGGAGAGAACCCACGCTGACACGGGGAGAACATGCAAACTCCACACAGAAGGGCTCCCACACCCGAGATTGAACCGGCAACCCTCTTGCTGTGAGGCGGCAGTGCTAACCACCACCGTGCCGCCCATGTATATCCATTTGTGGCAATAATTGAAGCTGAGAGCAACTGACATAGTATGAAGAGTGAAAAAATTTGTGTAGGGTGGGAGGTAGGAGAGGTAGATGGGTTAAACTAAACTGGACTTTCTCCTAGGAGACTGCAGTTCGTGTCCTGTGTGAAACCCAAAGTCATTTTTGTTTAGAGGTAACATTATGGAACATTACATAACTCATGTACGGTCACTGCGCTCTGACATCACTCACATGATGTATTCACCTCACCTTATGCTATGTATGTATGTCATAAATATGACAAATTTCTGTAACTTTTTTAACTCAAAGCAACTGATGTTAAATAAAGGGTGCAAAAGTCTGTGTAGGGTGGGAGGAAGGGGTGGTGGGATCAAACTCAGGTAATGCATTTACCAAACATTTAACAAACCTTATTTAACCCATGCTATATTTTTTATACTTAATCAAGTAGCTTTGTTGCGGGAGATTATCTCCCCACCCAGTAGTTATATCATAACTATGGGAATTATCCCCATCTGGGGTAATCGACGTGGAAAATTAATAATCTTCAAGACACACCACTTTACGTGGCCTGCATGCACCAGGCTATAAAAGCTGCACCTTGCGCATGCACCCACTGATTCATTGATTTCCAACTGTTGGAGCCGATGCGAGATCAGAAAGAAAAGAGAGAGAACTGTCCACTTACCTTTGTTTAGGTTGGAGAGCTGGCCTTCGCATGTCCCTCTCGAGGACAGCTAAACGCCATTTCTTCTTCTTCTTAACAATAAGGAGTGAAACAGTTGAGCAGGGTGCCATATCCATGTATTACAGCTGTCTGTTTACGCATGGTGGGGGCATAGCAGCTCGCTCAAGCCTGACTTAGTCAGGGGGCAGTTTGCGACGCTCCTTGGGGGGTTTAGTTGCCTGCTTGAACCCGACAGAGTCAGGGGGTGGTGAGCGGCTTACCACCACACATAGCCACTGCGAGGTGTAGGTGGTTTTCCAGTTCACACCTGCGGAGGTTTCCCATTTCCTCAATAAACACAGAACTTTCCTCCAGTAGAAGTGTCCTGCTGTCTGGTGTCAAAGAAAATAATCCACACTGTGGCCACACTTACATCTATTTGCTCAAGGAAACTAATTAAAGACAGTATAACTAAAGAGGTTGCTGGTCGCGCTACAGTGACATCACTCTCAAAAAAAAAAAAAAAAAAAAAAAAAGGAGGGAGAGAGAGAGAGAGAGATGATGGCAAGCCGGCAGGGCCCTTCTTGTGTGGGCTGTAATGTTAATATGCCAGTAGAGGATGGCCATGACTACTGTGTGTTATATTTGCGAATTGAGCATGCAGCGGCTGCTCGTGATAATCCAGCTTCATGCATGAACTGCTTCTGCATGTCTGCTGGGCAGAGGGAAGCCCGTTGCCATTCATTTGGCAGATGTCCACCAGCCCCTTCTCAGGGCCTGCAGCCACCTAAGTGCCCTAAGTTGGCGGATCTGGTAGTGGGGGACGGGGGCCCATCAGGGTGCTCCCCCGCCTCCATTATTACAGTTTCAGTAGGGGGTACGCAGACTGTGTCACATAGGAAATTCCCTGCTCCTGGGCCCTCTGCTGGGTTGGATAGGACCCCATCCTCCCCTGGGTCGGAGGAGGAGATAGACATTCTTGGCCTGTGGCCCGTAGAGAATGATGAGTTGACCTCAGCAGGGTAGCAGGTGCCTGTAAAAGAGCATGACCAGCAGTCATTCATTACTGCAGACCACCAGCACAGGGAGGTCCTGTGCTTGGAAATCTTCACTCTCATGACAAAGTCATCTATCAGGGAAGTGAAGGAAGAAGATTAGCAGGCAGTTTTTTCCCCCGCTATATTCTTGTTCTGAAGTGGGACGGGACACTCAGGCCTGTCTTAGACCTCAGGGGGCTGAACAAGTTCCTCAGACCCCTGAAGTGTAAAATATTGACCGTGTCCAGGGTCAAGCAGGCTGTACGGGGAGGTGACTGGTTTGCAACCGTTGACCTCAAGGATGCCTATTTTCAAATCCCAAACAACAGGAGATGTCTCAGGTTTGCCTTCAAGGGAAAAGCCTTCGAATACTGTGTACTCCCCTTTGGCATCTCACTGGCATCCCGCACCTCCACCAGGTGCATGGATGTAGTCTTGGGGCCTCTGTGGCAGCAGGGTCTCAGGATACTAAACTATTTAGAAGACTGGCTAATATGTGCACAGACAGAGGAGCTGTGCCACCATCATGTGTCTGTGCTGTTGGATCACATTCAGGGACTGAGAAATCGAGAAAAAGTGCAGTCTCCAACCTGCACAGGCCACCCAGCTTCTAGGCATGTGGATGGAAGCCAGAGCTGGGTTGGTGATGCTATCACAGGAGAGGCAGGTTTTAATCAGGACCTGCCTCTCTCATTTTCAACTGGGTGCCAGGGTCACGTGGTGGCTGTGTCTCCGCCTCCTCTGTCTTATTGCAGCCTTGGTACAAGTGGTGCCATTGGCTCTTCTACACATGCGTCCAGTCCAGAGGCATCTCTTCAGCCTGGGGCTCTGTCTGCAGAGACAGCTTTGTGCAGACCTCAGGTGGCGGCAGGACCCAGCCAACATCTCGAGGGGGAGGGTGCTTGGTTCAGTACTGCGTTACCAGGTGCTCTCTATGGATGTATCCCTGGAGGGGTGGGGCGCACTCCATGAGGGCAGGGGCACCAGTGGGGTCTGAAGCGCCCGCTGGAAGGGCCAGCATATCAATGCTCTAGAAATGAGAGCCATTCAGCCATTCATTTTCTCTCGAGTCTGCAAGGCTGTCACGTGCTAGTTAGAACCGACAGCACAGTGGCAGCAGCATTATGTCAACAGGCAAGGGGGCCTGGGCTCCACAAACCTCTGCAGAATAGCACACAGGCTGTGGACCTGGGCATGGACAGGGTTCCTGTCCCTCAGGGCCATGCATGTGCCAGGATTGGTGAACCAGGGGGCTTACCTGCATTCCAGGGGAGGCCCAAGTCCAGGGGACTGGAGGATGCACCCGGAGGTGGTTGGGGAGATCTGGCACCGCTTCAGCAGAGCAGTGACTGACTTGTTCGGGCAACTTTGGCATGGCCCCTGAGAGGGCTGGTCTGCTGGGCTTGGGACTTGCGCAGTTAGTGGTTCAGACCATGCAGAGTGAGGGCAGGGGCACCAGTGGGATCAGGTACCATCTACGAGGGCTGCATACTCTTACTGCTGGGAGCTCTTTGCATCATGCTGCACAACTAACTGGATCAATGACGTGTGTAGCCCCAGAGGTGTACCTGCGGGGCTGCTTGAGGCGGGAAAATCACCTTCAACCCGTAGAGGCATGGTGGCAGCTATCAAGGCTGCTTGTACAGGTGATTATAGACTTGAGGATGGTGACTGCAGCCTCATCTCTCTGCTCCTGAAGGGTAAATGGTAAATGGACCTGCATTTGTATAGCGGCTTTCTAGTCATCTAGTGACCACTCAAAGCGCTTTTTACACTATGAATCACATTCACCCATTCACACACACATTCATACACTGGTGGCCGAGGCTACCATACAAGGTGCCACCTGCTACTCAGTTTTAACACACTCACACACCGATGGAACAACCATCGGGAGCAATTTGGGGTTCAGTATCTTGCTCAAGTACTTCGACATGCAGCCTGGAGGAGCCCTGCAGCAGAAACCTTTTGAGCATCTGGAGTCAGGCTGATTTTAGTGGCCGTCTCTTAAAGTGTTTTTTCTCTTGGCAGTGGCATCAGCCAAAAGAGTAGGGCAACTGTGTCAGTGGATAAGAGCTGTTGTCATTTCCTGCCGGATGATGCTGGTGTCATGTTGCGTCCAAACCCTGCATTCCTGCCAAAAGCACTCACAGACTTTCATTTGAATCAGTCAGGGGAGCTGCGACCCTACAACCCCTCCAAGGAGGGTAGTGAGGGTCAAAAAGACTCAAATCTCTGTCCTGTTAGAGCCCTGAGTGTCCATGTCCGGCACGCTGCAGCATTTAGAAAGACAGACCAACTCTTTGTTTGCTTTAAGGCCCAGTGCCAGGGCCAGCCAGTGTCAAAGGCTAGGCTGTCTCATTAGGTCGTGGAGATAATTCAGCAGGCTTACAGAGGGGCCGGCATGCTGGTACCTGTGGGTGCGTGGGCACACTCAACACAAGGTGTAGCTACCTTGTGGGCCTTGTGGCAGGCTGCCACCCTCTCAGGGGTCTGTACACCTGCTATATGGTCAAGTCTATCCACATTTGTCAGATTTTACTCCCTGAATGTGGCTGCTGGCACCTTTGGGGAGCGTGTGCTGAGTGCCACCACACAGTAGGCCATGTAATTCCATGCCCCTGAGCTGGGGAGGTGCCTTACCCAGCCAGGGTGATGTCATATATTGTTGTCAGTGGCCTGGCAGCAGGGTAACCAACTGAGCGGTCTTCTTGCACCCAACCCCTGCGTCTGGCGGGATTGGCCATGCTTATGGTTGCATCTGGCGCCTGGGCATCGTTACAGTGGCACACAGCATCTGGCGGTGTCACCAACTGTTGAATGCGCAAGATGTTGTACATTTGTTTATAGTTCATTGGTGTTTTTTCATATATAGCTACACACCTATTAGGTATTATCTGTTGTTAATGCACTTGGTGGCGGGGACATCTCAGGTCCAGGGGGGGTGCTTGTGGCCCTGCATCTGCTCTGTCTCCTGGGGCCCCTCGTGGTGTGTCTTAAAGGGTTCCCATAGTTGTGATATAACTACTGGGTGGGGAGATAATCTCAGTACCATAGAGAACATTCAGTTATATTGTAACCTTGGTTCTCTGAGTGAGGAGATTATCTCCCCAGGCTCAAGGCCGCTCAGTACCTGTTCCAATCAATGTTAATCAGTGGGTGCATGCGCAAGGTGTTTTTTATAGCCTGGTGCATGCCGGTGATGTAAAGTGATGTGTCTGAAAGATTATTAATTTTCCACATTGATTACCTCAGATGGGAATAGTTCCCATAGTTATGATGTAACTACTGGGTGGAGAGATAATCTTCCGCTCAGAGAACAAAGGTTACAGTGTAACCAAACGTTACAATGGGTTTCAGCTGTGCGTCACTTACAGACGCATCAGTCACTGTGAGACGCAGAGGGGCGTGACAAAACATAAATATTGGATGATCTAGGAACTACAACAGATTGGATATTTTCACAGGAAGATGACATCCCCAGTCTTAATCAGGCCTATAAAAAACTCTGAGGTTAAGTTAATGTAGTCATTAATATTTATAGTATGTATCCACAAAAAAAAAACATTACCTGGAATTAATTATGCTTTTAATCTATTGCAGTGGGAACAAACAGAAGGCATTAGGCTTCAGTGCTTCCCGTCCAGTTTATTTCCAATGTGAACAAGCTACATTTGTAACCCATGTGTTAATTTAACAAGTTTATATTTCACCAAAAATCCATTTCTGTTCATATTTTGTTGCATTATGTGTACATTTCTTTTGAGGAGCTTTTATTTTGCTAAATGTATTTTGACACTGTCATGACATCACTTCCCAAAGGTTAGTACTTCCCTCCTCATGTGTTAAAAAAGTGGTGAAAATGCAATGCAAAGGTTTAAATTGTACTGTGTGTATATAACACTAGATTTATACTTTTTATTTCACTGTGTAAAAGCACTTCTATCAAGTACAGTACTTAGCTGAAGCATGCTAGATTTAGCCGATCCCAGAGTAAGGTAATAGTGGGCTGAGATAGTTCCTCACATGGTCCTCTATTGTCTCTCTCTCTCTCCTTTACGGTGTAGATGTTTAAACACAGAACAAGATGATATTCTGATTATTTTGAACGGGTATGTGACTCCCTTTGTAATATTTATTTAATTGGAATTTGTTTTTGTATTCATAATTTCAGGAGTTTTTCTTATGCACTTTATGTGAGTTTATATGTTTACATTCAGAATTTTGTGTCGATTTATAAAATGCAAAATAATTGCCACAAGTGGTTAAAAAAAGACTTGCAGTGTGATTGTAACTGTAACTATAACCACTCAGTCCACTAGAGGTTATGCTGGGAAGAGGTGTGGATGTTTAAGCACAGAACAATCAGTTGCTGTACTGATGATATTGTGTGTTTTGCACAGAATAAACCCCCCTCCAGTTGGCAAGAAGCCGGTGTCTGACCCATTGACCCTACACAATACACAACGCAGACAGTTTAGCAAGATGGCGTGTCAGTTCAAGCAAGCTACACATACAGTATATGTAGTAAAATGAAAACTGAGGCTATCTCTGGGTGTTATTAAAAAGCAAACAGCCAGAAAATAACACTCACAATTACACTCATGAACAAACTAATTGTTGTCTATATTCTTTGTTATAAGTTGTAAAATATTTACTTCTAATTCAGGTACAGTAACAGACATTTCACTCTCTAACGTGAGCAGCCTGAGACCCAAAGGTGCTCTGTTTGCTTGAGACTGTTGAGGCTGTGCAGGTCAGTGGAGTTTACTGAATTCTCCATCACGTTCCTTGAACCATCTAGAGACAGTGAGTGCTCTGTGACACAACATGTCTATGTGGGCAGAGTGGGGATGAAGGGATGCACCTGCTCAGACACAATCCCAAGGTACACTTACCATTTGACAGATGCTGCATTTAAGTGGTGAGTGTATGCCAAGAGGCTACTCTCCACACCATTACAGTCAGCAGCCTGCAGCTCTGACACTCAAATGAATCCCTGGATTTACACTGTGTACACCAGATTCTGACTTCGTCATGACATGTCACAAGAGAAATCAGAATTTGTTGTGAAAGTTAAGGAAGAAGCTGCTCTGTAGTTTGCTAGTACGACAGTGAATACTTCTGTATCGCTTGCCAGACAGCAGCAGGGTCAACCGGTTCTCAACAACTAATCAAATAGTGCTGCTTTGTTAGTGGACCTACACATCAAAATATAACACGCAAAGTAACCTCCTGTGTCTATTTGGTTTAGGGACGGTGTGCATGCATAAAGACTTTTTCCAAATAAACTTAGTTAGTAGGTAAAACACCTTTTCTAGGTTCATTTCTTTAGGTTTAAGCAAAAAACATTCCTGGTTACATTTAGAAAAAAACATGACATACAAACAAAAAATTGTGACATACGTCATGTGACAAATGTGACTAGCGTAGCATGCTACACATACTAGCACATTACTTTGTTGTTAAAATAACTCCATCGACTTTTGGTTTCATACTGTAAGCGAACAGCGGGCTCCAAGGTAAGGTCCAGAGTTTGTTTGACCCATCCACCACCTCTCTCACCCACCCTTTATGACTTTTTTGGTCTTTATACTGTGGTAGCTGCTGGTGGCATTACAAATTGCCACAACCTGGAGTGTATCATAGCACTGCGAATTGTGCGTCTGTATCTGATGCCGATGTCCACTGACAAAGTGGTGGTATTTGATGAGTTGGGTTGTTGCCCACTGGATCAAAAACTCTGATGCTCAGTAGATGGTAATAATTATGTTCTACAGCAGAATGTGCAGCCACACAGCAAAGCAATACACAGCACGAAAGTCCACTGGTGGATGAACAGGTAAACTCACTACGGAGAGCTGGATGACGATCTCTCCTAACAGGGGAACAGGCAAACAGAAACCAGAAATGTAGAAGCAGAGCTCTTTGTCAAGGACAGAAGGCAGAATGGTTTACCAGGGAGCAAACCAAACAGAAGAGCCCGAGGCAGAAGAGGTCAGCAACGGGGACGCAGTCTCTAAATAAACACTAGAAAGTCTTGCATAGTATAACAAAGAACAATCTGGCAAGGAGAATCTGTGAAGCAGGAGTCTTTATAGTGACATGTGGTAATGATACACAGGTGAGAGGCGTTAACTTGATGAGGTGGGTGTGGTGGATTAGCAGGAGTGGGAAATGTGTGGTCAGGTGATAGGCTGGCAGGTAGGTGTGGTAGTGAGGTGGAAAGAGTGGAAAACTACTGAGTAAGCTGAGAGGATGGCATATAGGGCAGGTAAAAAGTACCCACTATGACAACACCAGATCAGCCTGAAATATTGGCCCTCGCCACCAGAGGCTTATCATCAGCAGACCTATAGCTTAAGATATTAAAGGGAAATTTCGGTTTATTTCAACCTGTCTCCTATTGTCCTAAATTTGTTTCAAGTGACTAGTGACATAAAAACAATAGTTAGCATGTTAGCCATTAGCCTAGATACAGCCGGGGCGCATAGTAGCGTCAGACCTGTTAAAACGTAAGTGAACGGGCATCCTTTCAAGTGCAAAGTTAGTCCACTAAACAAGCTTTTTTTCCACAAAGACCACCTCATATCGTTAGGATAAATGTCAGAGAACATATAGAAAATGACATGTAAACGTGTTGTCTTACGTTACCGGTGTGCTGCCATGTTTGTTTACCATCTAGCTCTGGTTTCCGAAGCGCGGCTGAAATATCGCGAGAACAAGCAGCGATCTCATACTGTGCCTGAAATCTCGCAAGAACAAGCAGCAATAGCTGGAAGGCAGAACCGGACAGTAGCCTGAAAAGTTCATTCATTTATTTTATGAAAGATTTACAGAATAATGGCTGACTTTTTGCCAGACTTCAACTTTGTGGAGGAGGAATTTGATTTTGCAGAGTTTGATGGCCGCCCTTATTTATTTGAGCCAGAATACACTGACGAAGAGCTTTGTGAAATTGAAGAACGGAGGAGGAGAGAGAGAGAGAGGCACAACAGGTAGAGGACGACAGAAGAGGAATGACTGCTGCAAGGCTGCGTAGCTCTGGAGATTGGTGGTGTACCTGTGAATGCTGTGCCCCAATGCCCACAGAAGAGGAATGCCTCTGTTGCAAGGAATGGGACCGGTTGCAGCCTTATTTTCAAGGTCTGGATGTGACCGAGGACGAGACACCTCCACCTGGAGTAGTATCCAGCTAGGCTTTATCTAGAGCTTGCGAGAATTCAGGCACAGTATGAGATTGCTGCTTGCTCTCGTGATATTTCGGCTGCGCTTTGGAAAGCAGAGCTAAATGGTAAACAAACATGGCACCACACCGGTAAGGTAAGACAACACATTTACATGTTGTTTTCTATATGTTCTCTGACATTTATCCTAACGATATGAGGCAGCCTTTGTGGAAAAAAAGCTTGTTTAGTGGACTAACTTTGCACTTGAAGATTGCCCGTTCACTTACGTTTTAACAGGTCTGACGCTACTATGCGCCCCGGCTGTATCTAGGCTAACGGCTAACATGCTAACTATTATTTTTATGTCACTAGTCACTTGAAACAAATTTAGGACGATAGGAGACAGGTTGAAATAAACCAAAATTTCCCTTTAAGCTAATAGTAGCCTATGGCACTGTGAAATACCAACTTATACTACCTCATTTTTATTACACAGTTGCCTCATTATGTCACCATACTACCATTTTTAATCCAAATATTGCACCAATAAACAGTTTTGTTTGGAGGTTAGCATATTGTTACCTAAATATTACTATGCTATTACTAAATAGTTTTGCCTTGTTACTATCTTTAAATCTTTTTTTTTTATTTTTGTGTCTCATATTACCCAGATATATCCAGGCAATGGATATTGTAATTGCATGGTATTACTAAATTATTACCTTCTTTTTTTTACTATTGCCTTTATTATCAAACCATTACCCCACTATTACCATGTTATTACTAAGCTGTGAAGTGCTACCAGAAATGTCATAATACACTATTCTTTGAAAAGGTTCATAGTCTTGCTATAATATTATTATTTGATTTATATTCAAATCACTGATTTAGCCTTTAATTTCTTGCTGAGCCGTACTGAGAACTAACTTCCAATCATATTGAGGCTAATGTGATGTTCATGGATTTCACATTGAGGATACTCTGTGTCTGCCTGGATGCAACGTCATTGAGGAGGTGGATGGATTAAGTTACAATCGGTCGGAGTGTTGCGTTGATGCTCTGAACCTGATCATCCTGCTCTGCTTTGCCTCAATCTTGTACTACTGCTGTCAATACAGACCACTGTGGAAGTCTGAATTGGATTAGAGTGACAGTTATGAATAGATCTTGTATTCTGTAAACTACTGACCTGTCTGGATCCATGTCTTCAAATAAGGTTTGGTATTACTTAGTGTGTGAGAAATTAATCTTCCACATGAGGAAGAGTTTCCTCCAAAAGATCAAGACCTCCCGGTCCTAGTAATATCAGTGGAGGTTTGTTAAAGCTTTCTGACAACCAGCGGATAGAGGGTCTGTAAGCTCTTAAACTAGTCACAGTCTTGCTCTAATTCTTATTTTAGCAAAGCTGAAAGCTAAATTTTACACAAATAGTATTTTCTCACTATACATAATATTCACCTGGAGCCCCAGGCTGTGACAGATGACATGAAGTACCACCAAGTATGTCATATGTGTTTGTATCTTACAGAGGTGGAGTAAGTTGTACACCCTAATGACTTCTGGTACCACAGCAATATGGAGATCAACAGATTTGGAGAGTGATATTAAATATCAGGATATGAATAGTAACAAAACCAACAGATGCCAGTCTAAGGGAAACTGTCCATGCAGTAAATAAGAAGACACAGGCAGTATTGAAGACCTCTGTAGGACTTTCTGCAGCTTCCATAACTTTCAGATGGTCAAAAGGATGTAATATTACTTATTATTAAAAAAATGTTTTGTGCATTTTTATGCCTCCATGCCAGCAGTAGCCAAGGCCAGGGCAATATGTTTCAGTTTGTCCATTGCTCTGTTCGTCTGTCTGTTTGTCCTATTTTTGTGAATGCATTATCTCAAGAACACCTTGGGGGAATTTCTTCAAATTTGCATCCATATTGAGTCAAGGATGAACTTTTTAGATCTTGGTGGTCATAGGTCAAAGTCAAGGTCACTGTGACCTTGGATCTTTCTTATCCTCATTAACACAATATGTCAAGAACAACTTGAAGGAATTTCTTCAAATTTGGCACAAACATCAGTTCATCACAATTGATTGCTTATAAACCCTGGCTTTCCACCCACTCATTGCCAGATCATTCTAGAAGCTATGGTCAGGTCTCTAGCCTTGCATGTTTTGAGAAGAAGTCCTCATGTTCTTGTAACCCAACGTATTGCTTGTTTCTTCCCTGTGTTCCAGGACTGTTGTTTGCCTGTCTGCTCATCTGTCTGCCTGCCCATAAGCTTTCCCCTGCTTCCTCTACCTGCCTCACCGCCCAGCCGCTCTTTATTCCACCTCTTCCCGCTGCCATCTCCAGTCATCCCCTCTCTTCAACCCATCTCTGTCAACAGTAACACTCAAAATAAACCCGTTAAACTTCATCTCCAACCTTGTCTGTGTTCTGGGCTTTGCTCCACCATAAACAAACCTAACATGCACACATATTTATATGGAAAATTTAGAGGAATACTAGCACAATATAAGAAAAATGAAATAGCGAGGCAACATGCTCAGGAACAGACTGGAATAGCACTGCCTCAGTATATAATAGAAATCGTAACAAACACCCTAATGTATAGGGATATACAAAGCAGGATTTCCCACAAAAATCTCATGATTCATACAGAAGTATTTCCTCTCAGTCATCACATTTGACCAATTAGATGTGTGTGGTGTTTCTTTTTTTCATTGTTTCCTGTGTTCAGGATGTTTATGGGTGTGTTCCCCCACAGCACTCAAGTGAGGTTGGGGTTTTATAAAAAGGTAGTGACTAGGTGACAGACTGTGAGCAGCAGACATCCAGAGAAACAGTGGCTTAAAGGGCCAGTGTGTAATATTTGGCATGGTTTATTGTCAATCTGAATCTGAATCTGAATATTCTACCCATTAATATGTTTATTTAAGTGTATGATCGCTATAAAATAAAATTCGTTTGGTTTTCGTAGCCTTATAATTATGCTTTTATATATATATATATATATATATATATAGCAAGGGCCTTGCTTTAGAGAGGTCGCCATCTTGCGCCGCCATGTATGTACGGCAGCCCGAGCGGACAATCCAGCCAGCCAGAGAACGCGTTTCGAGTGTATAAATAAACCAACGAAGACAGTGGAAGGAAGGAAGAAGGAGGAGGAATCAGCAGAGTGTTAGTAGTTCATCGATAGAGAGTAGTGAAAGGTTTTTTTAGTTATAAAGTTTGCAAATGGACTTACCACGCAACAGGAGAGAATGAACCCGAACCGTCATCTGCGAGGAAAAGAAGACGCAACTTCACTCCTTGTGATGCACTCTCTGCGGCGCTTTTCCTCCTGATGATATATCTCCCCAGCGATGGTAGCAGTAGCACCAAATCCCATTCTGTGCAGCAAAATGGGAGCGGAGGATTCAGCCTCTCTTCTCGCCCGCTCAGCATCCAAGTTCCTCATCTGTATGCTCCGGCTCAAACAGGTATGGCTCTGTGTCTGTGTCCGCTACAAGAAACTCTTCAAAATCGCATTCAAAGTCGTCCATTGCAGCTACTATATTCCGGAGATATTGCTAGGCTAAATAAACAGCTGAGCTCTGTTTACCGGCTATGCTGTCACCGGCTACGCTGTCAGTCAATGTGCGGGCTGGAGATTGGTGGAGCAGAGGGGGGAGGGGGTGCCCGCTAGGTATTGTAAACGAGTATGTGTGTATGGAGTGTGTGTGTTATGCTAGAAGAGTCAGAGTTTGGGACGGAGTCTTTTACCCCCTGGAGTGTTACTGGAGTTTTTGGAGTGCTCAAATAAACTGGCCTTTTTCCCGAACGCTCCTCTGGTCTCCTGCGCGTGAGGGATTCATTACAATATCTTAACATGGTTTAGATTTCTAAATAAACATTCACATCGTCGCTAGATAGACCTACTCCTGAAAAACTCGTGTCTGCGCAAGGCTTTTTGTCCCTACGAGGCCACCGTCATTTACCCGACGGGAGGGGTGAGCGAGTGAGCCCTGCAATCTAGAATTTGACCACTGATGTCACTGTTTTCAACGGTTTTCAACCCATTTTACACAGTGGCCCTTTAAAAAAGCAAATATAGCGAGGCAAAAGGACAAAAAAGAGTGATTCTTGGATTGTCTTTTACTTTCACTTTGGCTGGCAAGCATGTTTACACACAGTAACCGATAGTCCTGCATAGTATACCCTTGAGTTCTGGGAGAAGGAAACTGAGGAAAAACCTATTTTTTCTTCCCCAAATTCTCAGTAACCAAGTGAGAGTTTGTGGGTGGGGGCATCAGGGCCCAGCTTCATCTGCTCTCATATCTGTCTGTGCTTTCCTCAGCATCAAAGGAGACTACGCAGTGGAACAGAAGAGCAGACCTCTGTTGTTTGAGAAGGAACAGAGGTCTTGCTGGGAAGAAGGAGAAAAAGATGTGACTCGTGAGCTATTTCAGCATCATTGACAGATCCAGGAAAAGGTAGCTGTAGAGATGCTCACAATAGGACAGCCTCAGCAGGACACAAAGACATACACCACAGAGCATGTCAGTCTTGAAATGGGATTTCTTAGGTTATTTAAAGGGAAATTACACTACAGCCCTGATGGACGGGTAGGCTAAGATATTCTCTTTTGTAAGGATTCTAAAGGTTTAAAATGAAACCATCTCAAAGCAGTTTAAAAATGATAATTAATAATCGTCATCAAATAACTTTCTTGAAACTAGGAGTTGTGTTCATTAAAGCATTAAATTATGATTCCAGTTGATTTCAGCCTTTATTTAAATGGCTGTGTTATGGAATCTTTGGATACATTTTCCATGACATTTTGTAAACCCATTCATGTTGTCTCAGGACGTTATTGTTATAACCTTGACGAATTTTTAATTTGTCCACATTAATTAATGACCAAATGCATGCAAAACAAATGTCATCAGTTGTGTTTTGTGTTTGGTGCCTATTAGCAAATGTTACTATGCTAACACACTCATCTAAAGTGGTGAACATGGCAAATATGCTGATGTTAGCATGCTGATGTAAGTATTTAGCTCACAGCACTACTGTGCCATAGTGCAGCCTCACAGAGCCACTAGCATGGCTGGAGTGCTGTTGAGTATGGGAAGCAGAGTCAGTGTTTGGGGCCTTCTCCCGAAATCCACTGTCATCTACACAGTTCTGAGTATGTTCAACCCAGTAATGTAGTGACTGCACCAGAGACTTATCACCATCTCAGGTGAGGCTGATGGCCGTGGTGTCGTGTGCAAGTTTCAAAGACAGGTTTCCTGAGGTGCAGGTGTTGGTGTAGTAGTGTTGCACGGTATACCAGTACTAAAATAGTACCGCGGTACTAGAGTATTCCAAACAGTACTATACTACATTTGGAAAATATCGGTACTTTGAAATTGATTCAATTCATTAATTTAGTTAATTTATTTTACTAATTTATGCACACAAACGCCTTTCTTGTTCCTATTGGAGCACAGATTGCACAAGTGGTGTGTATGACAACACCTGTATCAACATCTGCAGCTGGTGCACGTGAAAAAAGACAAGAGAAAGTCTGCCTCGCAAAGGGAGACAACACGAGAGAACACAAACTTGGTGGAACATTTGAGTTACCAAACCGTGACGTCCGTACTGAGGTACTTACCGAACCATAATTTTTTTGGTACCGTTACACCCCTACTATTTATTGTTCTAAAAGTTTGTATCCAAAAGGACTTTTCCTTAGGAAAAGTACCAAAGAGTATCGAAAAGTATCGAAATTCATATTGGTATTGGTACCGAAACAAAGATTTTGGTATCGTGACAACACTATGGTGTAGAGAGAGCAGTAGGGAGTGTGCAAATCCCAGCACGTGAACAGAAATCAATTTGACAGTTCATCACCACGCCGTGCAGACCTGCAACCGCTGCAGTGAGGCATCTCCTCTGTACATGGGGCACTGGCACTATCCACTAAGCTACTGACACCCAGAGACATTAATCACTTTTGATGCATCATAGATTCTTTTGAATACATGAAAATGCATCACACTTTACTTTGCACCAACAATGAGACATTATGATGACGCATGCATTATTACAAATGCATCAATAAGTGCTTAATTTTACTTAACACATACAATGATAACTTATGATACTGCATGGACTGTTATAACATACTATGAATTCTTACTACAGTTGATTGTTGAGGTGTGTGTATAGGTGAGTTTAGGTATTCATAATGCATCATAAGCTCCAACGGTCAATCACTAGTTTATAACTAGTAAAAAACATCCATAAGACACTTAATTCGTTATAAGTCACATCTATAATATTTTATGACTGTTAATGAAGTGTATCAGGAAGCAATTTGTGTGTTTGTGAGCATAGAGCATTATAAATGCATTATAATTCACTATAAATGCCCTCATAATGCATTATCAATGCGGCCCTCATAGAAAGTGCTACAGTTATTTTGGGTGGAGTTGAGAAAAAATCTATCATATCATATGCATATATGTATATATATATATATATATATATATATATATATATGTATACACACATAAGGGAGGAGGCTCAGGCCACAGTCCTTTAAGGTAACTGTAATTAAACCTCTTCTGAAAAAGCCCACCCTGGATCCAGAGGTGTTAGCCAACTGTAGGCCGATTTGTAATCTTCCCTTTCTTTCAAAGATCCTTGGGAAAGACTGGAGACTGGAACACTTAATTGGCCTAAAAGGTTCTGAACTAAGCTGGTTTAAATCTTATTTATCTGATCGTTTTCGGTTCATTCATGTTAATGATGAATCATCTCTACATACCTAAGTTTGTTTTGGAGTTCCACAAGGTTCTGTGCTCGGACCAGTCCTATTCACTCTATATATGCTTCCCTTAGGTAACATCATTAGAAATCACTCTGTAAATTTCCATTGTTATACGGATGATACACAGTTGTATTTATCAATAAAGCCAGAAGAAACTGATCAATTAACTAAACTAAAAATGCCTTTAAGACATAAAAACCTGGATGAGCTCCAATTTCCTTATGTTCAATTGAAAAAAATGAAGTTATTCTTCTTGGCCCCAAACAACTCAGAGACTCTTTATCTAATGATAAAGCACTTCCATAAGAAACCTCAGAGTAATATTTGATCAAGACTTGTCTTTTAATTCTCATTTAAAACAAACCTCACGGACTGCGTTTTTTGTCTGCGTAATATTGCAAAAATTAGGCCTATCCTGACCCGAAAAGATGCAGAAAAATTGGTCTTGACCTTTGTTACCTCTAGGCTGGATTACTGTAATTCCCTATTATCAGGTAGCTCTAATAAGTCTTTAAAAACTCTCCAGGTTAACTTATATCACAGCGGTGCCTGGATGGTGTGACGTGTGTGGTTGTGCTGCTGCCGTGGTCCTACCTGATGCCTCCTACTGCTGATGTTAACATTAGTCATACTTCTACTGTTTTTATACACATATGATTATTGTCACATATATATACTATCAGATATTAATATACACTTTCAACTTATTGTACCACAATAGCTGTAATTAGGATTATAATATTATTACTTTCATTAATGTTGTTGTAAGCTACTGTTATTACCGTCTGTCCTGCATCTCTCTCTGTCTCTGTCTCCCTTTCTGTCTCATTGAATCATATGGATTACTGTTAATTTATTATGCTGATCTGTTCTGTACGACATCCATTGCACGTCTGTCGTCTTGGAAGAGGGATCCCTCCTCAGTTGCTCTTCCTGAGGTTTCTACTGTTTTTTTCCCCCATTAAAGGGGTTTTTTGGGGAGTTCTTCCTTATCCACTGCGAGGGTCCTAAGGACAGAGGGATGTCGTATGCTGTAAAGCCCTGTGAGGCAAATTGTGATTTGTGATACTGGGCTTTAAAAATAGAATTGATTGCTTGATTGATTGCCATTATTCTGCAATGAAATGGTGGGGGGGGGGGGGAAGCAAAAATTAGACCCAATTAACCCTATGGGCCCTAGGCGTTTTTGGGGTATTTTTACTGCCTTTACTTTTAAGCTCATATCACAGTCATTATAAAAGCTACATACACATGCTATACATATTTCATGTTCTTCTATGTGCCTGTATTTTATATTAATTTTTATATCAATGAAAAAAACAAATCCGTGTTACTAAATTCTTACATTTTTACATGTATCTCACCATAGTAAGTTGGAAAATGACATATTCTGCCATATATGAAGAAGGGAGACTCTCTGGAATCTGGCAATATAAGAACCATGATGCTGGGACATTCTGTCACTTCACAGCTGTCCAAAACATGTGGTTTGTGCCAGGCGGACATGATTGCCAGTATTTTTTAATTATTGCAAGAAATTCCATTGACTCATTCACAAGTCAAAAATGTGTTTTATCTGAAAGAAACATGCAATATTTACACCTAAATTTACACCTAAGATCATAGAAAAATAGTCAACCAAGTGCAATGATGTCCTCCAAGATAATATTTGCCACTTTGTTTGCAGTAAACAAAAAAATTTGGGCATTGGGGGGGCACGTGTCCCCCTCAATGTATATGATGACTACGGCCCTGTCATGCATGCATAATTAGGCTACAGTTGTCTGTGTGCGCAAAAGTGAAGTACACTGGTCTTGTCATACAAAGTTTGATGGAGTGTCAACTGGACAATATGGAGATATTTGCATCTTGAAAGCTGGACTACAAATGTGGATAGACATGGAGAAACACACACAAGCCTAAGACGTGGTAAGATACGACATTCCTCACTATATGAAGTGACTGATAACAAGATCTGTATAATGGGTTGTAAAGAAATTCGTCAGGTTTTTATTTTGTAGACAATCAATCTGTATTTATAGCATGATGGGATGACAGCACAATGATGTGTGTGGTATCACTGGAAAGCTCTGCTCCTGCACTTTCATGTGATATGCGTGGCATTTCTGTGCATTCGCGAGTAATCCATCCAAGAGTAATGTGTGTGCAAAGCTGTATGAAAGCTCTGTTATACATAATTTTAGTGTAACTTTATCATTTTTTTTTCGCTGTGAAAACATTGGACTACCGACAAGTGCTTGGTCTTGTCGGAAAGCTACAATTCGCGGAGAAAATCAATAGAGAAGAACAGGTGTGAATTTGGACGCACTATGCGTCGTTCAGGCCCATAGGGTTAAACCATGTTTTCCTATCCTCAAAATTCAAGCTGAGGGTATCCATAAAATGTTTTTTAAATTATAAAGATGACACATACGGCACTCAGGGAAGGTCTCCTCAGGTTATTCTGATCATAAATCTAAAAGTGAAATTCAACCTATTGCTTGATCATTGTGATTATTTTACAGTGAATGAGGAAGCCTGAGCAGCTGTAGGTTGATTCTGTTCCTTGTGCTTCCCCGCTGGTCTAAAGCAGGGCTCTCTCTGTCACTCACCTACACACATCATTAGCATTTAGAGAGGCTGGGATCATCCTGGGATCCACAGCAACACACACACACTTGAAATCCATCAGAGGTCTTAAGACTCTCACAGTCAGACACAAAAGCAGAAACCGGAAAAACAGCAGAAATTTCAGATTAAAATTCTATTTCTGTTGGATGACGAGCATCGTCACTGAGCTGTTTTACCCTCAGTGTGACCAGAGGCCACATCAGGACCGCTTATTGTATAAGTTCATTCATCATCTTTTTTGTGTCCTCTGAACTAACTTCTCTGTTTTCGTCCATCTCCTTAATATGGAAATGCAAAGCTGCAAGCAGAGAAAGAGCTCTTTATCTAGATGTAAGAAAGGTGTTTCAGGGGCTAATTTCAGGGTTAACAGAGGTCCAGATGTGGATACCTAAAGTATAGGGTATAGGGTTTTCATTTATATTTGAATATTGGGATTATACCTGTTGATATCACTGTGGCAAAAAGTTAGATGTATTGAACATGATAAAGTTGTATTGTATCTTAGTGATATTTTGGATATTTACTCATTCATTTTCCATTGCCCCTTATCCTGTTGGGGGTCATGAGTGGCTGGAGCCTATCCCAGCTGACACTGGATGAGAGGCAGGGTACACTCTGGACAGATCACCAGACTATCATAGGGTTAACACATAGAGACAGACAACCATTCACACTCACAGTTTAGAGTCACCAAGTTACGCTAGTCTGCATGTCTTTGGACTGTGGGAGGAAGCTGCAGTACCCGGAGAAAACCCACACTGACATGGGGAGAACATGCAAACTCCACACAGAAGGGCTCCCCTACTCCACACACAACACTGAAAAGACGTGATCGCAAAGACAGCCCAACAATGTCCGGAGCCTTCAGCATCTCGTGCAAATCTCCTCCACATCTGATGCCTTGCTGCTGAGGATCTTTTTGACTACCTTATTGACCTCTGCCAGTTATATGGGTGAGGCTTCCTCTAATTCTTCAGTCTCTGCCTCCTCCACAGAGGACATGTTGGTCAGGTTTAAGAGTTTCACAAAATGTTCTTTCTACCACTTGACTATATCCCCAGTTCAGGTCAGCAGTTCTTCTTTCCTGCTAAATACAGCCTGTGACAAGCCCAGCTTTCCCTTCCTGAGTCATAACAGTGTGTCAGAACTCCTTTGAAACTGAAAACGGAAAGTCCTTCTTCATAACCTCCTGAAACTCCTCCCACACTCAGGTTTTTGCTTTGGTGATATCATAGCCACAGCCCTTCTGGCTAATCGATACCCATCTGCTGCTTCAGGAGACCGTCCGGCCAACCAAGCCCACGAAGCCTCCTTCTTTCAGCCTGACAACCTCCCTCAGGTTGTCGCCAGGATGGGCGCTGATAACCTACAGACCACATCTTTGAGCAGCTGCCTCCACAATGGAGGTTTTAATTTGAACATAGACCACTTGAATTCCATGTCCCCAACCTGCCATGGAATGCAACTGTCTGACACATCACTCTAAAATCTAACATAGGTATTTAACTGGGTGGTGCAGAGCAGTGTGCATTACATTAAGAGGTATTTCTGTCTCTTTTATGCATGGAGATTGGTTGAATAAAGATTGCTATTGGTTCTTGCTATGCACTGAGCCAGAGGTAAAGACACTACTTCTTACAGGTTTTACAGCTGAACATGAACAATGGTTACAGTATGTGTCTGAATTATGTAGACCAACATGTTCTCTTTTCTGCAGTCTTTTCAATGACATTGGCCTTTTTGCAGCTTTCACCATGTCATGTATCATGTAGGAACCATCTGATTACTCAAGTGATTGTTTGACAGGCAGTCCTTCACGCTCCTCCCCTCAACACTTGGTAAGCTATACATCATGCAAATAATGTATAGATTTCAGGACCACCAGCATAGAGAGCAGGGTATGAAGGCGCAGAGGAACTGAAAATAAAGCACATGTCCTCTTCCCATGATTTTTCATGATTTAATAAGGGTAAGTGTTTATTTTGGAGGATAAGTTTCATAACTCCCTAAAACAGCATTTCTTACAGTTACATCACCTGATATTTCATCTAGGGTTAAGACAGGGTTTAACCCTAGATACTTTTTTGAAAAGTAACCAGTTACTTTACAAAGTTACTCCCTGAGAAAAGTAACTCAAGTACTTTTAAAGTACTTTTGAGTATTCTACATTTCCTATTGGGCAATGGACCACAGGGCGCTAAGCCTACATTTTTTGTCTCCAAAATTAAAGTTATGGACCACTTGCCCTTCACTGAGATCCAATTCTCCCATCACAGCCGTCACTTTGACCAGTAGAAACACAGAACGATCTGCTGCCGTAGACAACTGTATGACAACAACACCGTAGCATTTTTAATATTTCCTCTAGGGATGTTACCACACAGAGTAAAAGGGGGAAATGATGGTGTGAAACAGCAGAGGCACTTTGTCAACCCGCTGAATGTTACTGTCATTAGCATCAAGCTAGCAAACAATGTTACATCCTCACGGTCGGACATAAAGTAATAACGTTAACAAATAGCGGCGGGGCTTTTACTCACCACAACTGCAGAGGCTCCCAGCTTCATTTGAAACAAACTACATTATAGACGGTCCGTTATTTATTAATCTCTCTGTGTGTTTATATATTTACTTTTCATCTGCTCCCGTTGTCTTTGTAAAGTTAACAAATCGCGCCGTCATTTCAAACTCAACACTTCCTGAATTTGTTTCAAATTAAAAGCCCCTTATAACCTCGGCTAGAGAATCCCTCCATTTTCTAAATAGGCTTTTATTGTGAAACATTTGTACGAACTTGTTGTGGAGGATACAGTAGCTTGAATGTTTACGTACAGTACTTCAAATGGAGCTTCTGCCATCTGCTGATGCTTTTAGGTGACTACAACAACATTTCAGCTGGCACATGAACAGACACAGTGACTCAAATAATAGTAAAAGTAATAAAAATAGGACAAGAATAACCTGATGACATGAAAGACGACAGGTCCAGGGATAATTGGTGAATACCATCGTGTAACATCGTGTTAGTGTGTCATGTCTGTCGGCCAAGTCACGACATTTTATGACTCCACAATCGTGCAATGTGACATAGTGACTTTCAGAACGGGCAGAAAAGTCGTGTACTATGTACCAGGCATAATGCAAGTCCTGAGTCTGACCTGTCTGTCAGCGAGTCCTCCTCCACCATCTATCATCGTGTTGTGGGGATTTTACTGACTATCCTGCAGAATGTTTTAGACGCCACCGTAGACAATAGCAGCATTTCTTCTATCACGTAGCGAGCCACAAGCTCCGTGGCTTCTTTCGGACTGATTTTTGAGGTTTAACGTTATCTCCGTCATTAGAACCAAAAGACAGTTGTTGCTGTTTCGGAGGTGAAGAACCAGCATTTTAAAAGTAACAGAAGTAACTGATGGCTTGTTTGAAATGTACTCAAGTATTTGATTACTCAACAGCAAACTAAGGCGTTAGGTTACTCATTACTGCAAAAAGTAATCAAAGTACTCTAATGGTGGCTCAGTGGATAGAGCAGCCATCCCATATTAGTTTTGCCGCAGCGGCCCAGGTTCAACTCCAGCCTGTGGCACCTTGCCGCATGTCACTCCCTCTGTCTCTCTCCCCCTTTCACGCTTAACTGTGCTGTCAATTTAAGGCAAAATGCCCCCCCAAAAATATTTAAAAAGAATCTTTGCTAACAGATGGTTAATGACTTATTTGAAATTGGAATCCTTTAAAAACTATCACACCCAAGAACCCCCCTCCTCCACCCAGTAAAAATCTCACTCTGAACTGACATCAAAACTTGAGAGCCCTGCCATTAATTTACATTTAACCACACTTAATTGAAATCGCAGCATACAGGTGAAAAAGTGGTGGTGTGGTTTAGAATAAAATCTGATTTTCATGTAGGTACAATCTCACAGGGGAAAAACACACTTGAGAGCAGCTTAAAATGAAATATAAAAACATCATTCAAACAGGTAAGGCATATTTTACTTGGCCATGATTGTACCTTTCTTTAGTTTTATTCATATTTGATTTATCAAACAAAGTAGCTTAAATAACCTGTCATTCAGTGGCTATTTCATTATGTACTATAGGTCACCAATATCATATAAAAAGCAACCGTTCACAAAAAACGTAACGCGATGCACATTTGCTCTGATGAGAGCGCACGTCTGCAATGTGTCAGATTTGATATGTGTGGCCGGTAAATGATTGAGCCTAATGGAAACAGTAGGCTATCGTTCAAACGGTTTTTCACTGGGGAAAGACAACACATCTAAACGGGGTCTGAAAATCCTCTCCCGGTGTAAGGCATTTTGAATTAATTCTGCCTCGATGTCGATGGGATTTTCTACATACGGACACCCCATGTCTGTCTGCCAGCTTGCTTCAGGCTCAGCAGTAGGGAGAAGACAGGGTGAACTCAGGGTTTCGTTTAGAAAACCTGCCACCGAGCAGGTTAGGTTCACAGAGTCAGTTGCCATGGTGATTGACTCAGAGTTTGACTTACCTCTCTTTCTGGAACTGAAAACCCAGAGTTTCCCTCATTTCAGGGTTAACATAGTCAGAGTTTTCACTAAACCCGCTTTCTGGAGTACCCCCCAGGTGACCATTTCCAGTGTTTTTTTACCCCATGTCTTTTTCTCATCGTGCCTTCTCTTGTGTTGTTTTTTTGTAATTCCATGCCTTGCTGCCTCAGAGGGGAACTGCCCATTGGTTCGACAGCCCATTGTTCCGACCATATTAAACTCATTGTTCCGAAGTCTGTTCCGAAATCATCATGATGCCCTGTGGTTAAGGTCTGGTTAGGTTTAGGCACAAAAACACTTGGTTAGGGTCAGGAAAAGATCATGGTGTGGGTTAAAATGAAAAAGAAAGTGACAAACTCATAAGCCGTGAGCCTGCTCCGCCTCAAGCCGGTCGCGGTGCACCATACGCCCGCCGCGAGCCGTTCAGCACCGCGGACAGTCGGACTAATGGGATGTCGAACCAATGGGTTGTCGAACCAATGACATGGACTCCTTCAGAGCTCCCTCGTGTCTCCAGAGTAGATGTCAGCCTGCCTCCAGACACCGCTTCCAGCAGCGGCTTTGTTATGAGTTGGTGTTTCCCTTTTGTTTGTGAGGCAAGAAATAAATCATTTTTTTAACCTGACCGCGAGGTCTTCAGCATTTTTGGTTCCACCCGTTCTCAGGTCGTAACAGCTTGAAATTAGGTGTGCTTGTGTGTCTTGAGAATCACCACAAGTGCTGAAAATTTGAAGCACCTAGGTGCTTCCATTTCCGAGTTATGAACTTATGAACACTTACTCAATTAGAGTGGAAAAAAAAAAGACAACTTATACCTCAAATTAAAAACAAGGATGTCAAAAAGGTTTGAAGCAACCTAACTAATGTTTGCTAGATATTTTCCTCTCATTCAAAAATATATGATTACTATTAATTTTTAAACACTTTAGAACCCATGGTAGTCAAGCGGGCAGATAGTGCTGTGAGTTTGATTGCAGAGGAGGATCTAAGAGTACAGGAGGGTGTGTAGAGATGAAGGAGTTCAGACAGGTAGGAAGGGGCTTGATTATGAAAAGGTGAGAGGTATAATCTTGAAATTGATGCAATATTTAACAGGAAGCCACTAAAGTTGCTGGAGTGGTAAGATCTATGCAGGGGGTCAAGTGCACTTTTCTAAAGTGTTGTTTTATTCTCATACCCTAAAACCCTATACTTTGAAGTTTGAATGCTTTAATTATTTTATATATCCTTGTGTTTTGTGATTCCTCTAAATGCTTGATCTGCATTTGTGCATATGGAATATAAATAAAGTGTATTCATATTGTTTTGTTGTAATTAAGAAATCTCAGTGTCAATGTGTAACGATGCTTTATAGAATCTGAGATTACTTGAAGAGGAGGAAACACTCCAGAGTTTGATCATTGAGCTCTCTTTCAGCTAATGGTCACCACCACAATCAAACCAAACTAAACATCAGTTCATTTTACTTGGTTTGTGTATTTGATCACAGAGCTAATCTGCTGTCCTCTCTACTAAACCCAGCAAATGACTAGCACCACTCTGTCATCTCCCGCTATTAATAATATGTGCAAATTACACTTAATCACTCGTCATTTAGGTCATCTTCAAATGGAGCCGCACGCCAGCCATCTAAACACATTACATTGTGACACGGCAATTATGTGTTATTTGGGGAGAGAAGGTATAATGGCTGTCTCTCTTTGTGGGAACATCTCTTTCTGCTTCTTATGATCTTTCCTGTCTAACACACTGTCTTCCTTTAAACCAAAATGGGCATCTGCAATTTCCAAGACTTTTGTTGGGGAGACAAATTCAAACCTGGCTACTCACCCATATGATGTGTACTTTTTAAACAACTAACAGAATGTAATCCCACTATAGTAGTGGAAGAAATTTGGAATTGTGAATTCTTAAGTGGTATTCCCCTTCTAACTCCTCTCTTTTCCCCCATCGTTGATCATTTGTTGTCCTGGGCTGATCAGAATGAGTCACGACCAGTAATTTAGTCCTGTATAACAACCAACAACACTCATTAGGTGACTCATATGCAGACACACATACACACACACACACTCAAATGAGGGTGCTTACTGTATATGGTCAGTCACCTTGTCTTATTCAAGGTGTCCTTGATTTACTCTCCCTTGTGACTGTCTTCAGAACAGACACATTATCCCATCATTTTTACTTTTCTTTTTTAAAAGCCACGTGTCAGCTGCTCGCACGTACATTAAAAGATTTTGTTTTTTGTCTAGTCTAGTGCTCTTATACATTGTTCATACTTGACACTGGGCCTCATTCACCAGTATTTTCCTACGTCTTTAGATAATTTGTTTCTAAGAAAGAAACATCAGATTCATGACGTGCTGTTAAACAGCAGCATTGTTCGTATCTGTGTTCTTATAATGACGGATCCCAGTGTCCTCGTACGTTGAACACACAGGCCAGTTGATCCTAATTAATGTAGGTTAACGCCCTTCCAATCCCCATAAAAGGGCATAAGACTGCAGGGCCATGGGCACACACAGAAATAGAGGAAGAGGAAGAAGAAGGAGAAGAAGGAGAAGTTTTATTTTACTATCAGAATTTTATCAATTCAGTCCGATAACATTTGGAAAGTAGGAGAGCTGCATGACTGAATCATTTTATCCCCATTCAAGTCAGTAGACTGTTTCATAGATAAAAATATATATAAAAATAATGTAAGTAGCTATTATGTTCTGTAGCGCCTGACTTCGTCACTTCGGCTTTCGCCATCCTGGGTTTTCAGAGCCAGAGGTGACCATATTTGGGCGTGAGGCTGGAGCTGTGGATGAGTGAGGGGTGGATTGGACTGAGAAGCCGAGAACACTATGGGCAGACTGCCTGCCAAAAAATTTTCATAACTTTAGGGCTTAATAAAATGTCAACAAGTGAGTTATTAAAAAAACAGAATCCACTCCCTGTGCAGCTGTCATAAACAAGGATATTAACTATAGAGACCAAATCCTTTTGTACCGGGCTGTAAACATGTTTCTGCTGTCAAGTTGGGCATTTTAACATTGAGTCTACGGGGATTGACTTGCCTCTGAGGCCAGCTTCAAGCAGCTCTTCAAAGAATTGCAGTTTTTGGTACTTCCATGGTAATTTTACACCAGGGAAGTCTAACTATTTTAGCTTCATGCAACTCTGAGCAGTTTTCATAGGGAATGAATGGCACCTTGCCCCCAGTTCTCTAAATACATCCGCGAATTAAAGTCAAGAATGCCCAAATGAAAGTCTGAAGGTGGTGCACACACCAAACTTAAAAGAAAAAACAAATTAGTCCTGAATTGGAGGAACTTCCCCAGGAGAACACCAAACAAGCTGTCATATTCAGTATCTTAAGTAGTGGATATAAAGTAAGACAAAAAAGATGCATGGGATGCTAAATATATGCATCCATCAAGCCTGTGACCCGCAATCAAAAACATGACTGGCAAACCGCCAGCTTAATGCATCGTGGTAGCACAGCTGTCAGGACTGAGGACAGAAATGAGCACTGTGATGCTTTCCAAGGTGTAGTATGTATGTATGTATCTATGTATCTATGTATCTATCTATCTATCCAAACTTTTGACTGGTACTGTAAATATATATATACAAATTGTTGGACTAAGAGTCTCATCCTACTCTCCAGTGTGCTATGTGTGAGCTCAGTCCTGCGTGTTCTTTAATGAAGCAATAGGAGAAGATATTCGGTCTCAGTTAATGTAGTTTATTAAGCAGTAAAGGAATAAAATTACAGAGCTCTGGGTCTCAACTTCACGTCCCTGACGAACAACAAAGGTGTGTCAGTTCACGAAGTCTGACCTCCTGTCCTTTCCCTGACCCAGTATATTTGAGCGTAACAGAGTGTCATTGTGCACGCAAGGCATTGTCCTCTTCTCATTGGCAGTTCCACTTCCTCCTTCACCACACCACGCCTCTGCCTCGTGTTAATCTGACTCCTTCCCACTGGCGGTGGGGGCGTGGTTCCTGTTTTCAAAGACAAGAGAACAACACAACTCCCTACACGTGCTGTACCTTACTATCTGTATATCACTTTCTATTCTTTTTACCATATATGAAACTAATTATCTAAGCATTGCGGTATGTGTTCCTCAGACTTCATGTCTCTTCCTCTCCTGTACTTCTCCACTTCTGCAAAGCAAACACATTCAGATCAGCTGAAATCATCTCAGTATTCTCATTGTTCACACATCTAAAACTTATACAGTACAGGCCAAAAGTTTGGACACACCCTCTCATTCAATGCGTTTTCTTTATTTTCATGACTATTTACATTGTAGATTCTCACTGAAGGCATCAAAACTATGAATGAACACATGTGGAGTTATGTACTTAACAAAAAAAGGTGAAATAACTGAAAACATGTTTTATATTCTAGTTTCTTCAAAATAGCCACCCTTTGCTCTGATTACTGCTTTGCACACTCTTGGCATTCTCTCCATGAGCTTCAAGAGGTAGTCACCTGAAATGGTTTCCACTTCACAGGTGTGCCTTATCAGGGTTAATTAGTGGAATTTCTTGCTTTATCAATGGGGTTGGGACCATCAGTTGTGTTGTGCAGAAGTCAGGTTAATACACAGCCGACAGCCCTATTGGACAACTGTTAAAAATCATATTATGGCAAGAACCAATCAGCTAACTAAAGAAAAACCAGTGGCCATCATTACTTTAAGAAATGAAGGTCAGTCAGTCCGGAAAATTGCAAAAACTTTAAATGTGTCCCCAAGTGGAGTCGCAAAAACCATCAAGTGCTTCAACGAAACTGGCACACATGAGGACCGACCCAGGAAAGGAAGACCAAGAGTCACCTCTGCTTCTGAGGAAGTTCATCCGAGTCACCAGCCTCAGAAATGGCAAGTTAACAGCAGCTCAGATCAGAGACCAGATGAATGCCACACAGAGTTCTAGCAGCAGACCCGTCTCTAGAACAACTGTTAAGAGGAGACTGCGCGAATCAGGCCTTCATGGTCAAATAGCTGCTAGGAAACCACTGCTAAGGAGAGGCAACAAGCAGAAGAGATTTGTTTGGGCCAAGAAACACAAGGAATGGACATTAGACCAGTGGAAATCTGTGCTTTGGTCTGATGAGTCCAAATTTGAGATCTTTGGTTCCAACCGCCGTGTCTTTGTGAGACGCAGAAAAGGTGAACGGATGGATTCCACATGCCTGGTTCCCACTGTGAAGCATGGAGGAGGAGGTGTGATGGTGTGGGGGTGTTTTGCTGGTGACACTGTTGGGGATTTATTCAAAATTGAAGGCACACTGAACCAGCATGGCTACCACAGCATCCTGCAGCGACATGCCATCCCATCCGGTTTGCGTTTAGTTGGACGATCATTTATTTTTCAACAGGACAATGACCCCAAACACACCTCCAGGCTGTGTAAGGGCTATTGGACCAAGAAGGAGAGTGATGGAGTGCTGCGGCAGATGACCTGGCCTCCACAGTCACCGGACCTGAACCCAATGGAGATGGTTTGGGGTGAGCTGGACCGCAGAGTGAAGGCAAAGGGGCCAACAAGTGCTAAACACCTCTGGGAACTCCTTCAAGACTGTTGGAAAACCATTTCAGGTGACTACCTCTTGAAGATCATCGAGAGAATGCCAAGAGTGTGCAAAGCAGTAATCAGAGCAAAGGGTGGCTATTTTGAAGAAACTAGAATATAAAACATGTTTTCAGTTATTTCACCTTTTTTTGTTAAGTACATAACTCCACATGTGTTCATTTATAGTTTTGATGCCTTCAGTGAGAATCTACAATGTAAATAGTCATGAAAATAAAGAAAACGCATTGAATGAGAAGGTGTGTCCAAACTTTTGGCCTGTACTGTATAGTAAAACACATAAAATCATTCTATTCCCAACAATATATATATATATATATATATATATATATATGCATATAGCCATGAAAAGGTCTATGGTTGACCCTTAAATGGGATTAAGTGCAACAATTTACTAACCAACTGATATCACTGACAATACAAGTTATATGTTAATAAGTTATTATTTAATAAAAATAAAATAAAATGTATTATTATATGTATTTGTATAATAATAAATGTATTGTTATCATTAAAACACATGTCAGTGTAATGGGAAATGGTGCGGTCTATGTTCAGATGCGCAAAACACAGCTTGACAAGGTAGGAGGTAGCAGGAAGGAAGAATCAACAAACTGGGAATAGAGTTTTCTGGCAACATGAACTGTTTGACATGCTGACAGCGCTATAGCCTGTTCTTTACACAAACACAGAGAAGCACTGATGAGGTGATGAGCTGCAGCAGGGCTGATGAGAGGATGATTCACAGGTGTTTCAGTGTCTGAATTTTGAGTGTAAATCAAGTGCTCTATATCGTGCTGTCAGGAGGTCCTTCAGTGGAATGAATGGCTGCACTCAGAAAACCAAAACTGTCGAATAACCTCACTAATAAAGTTTTTCTGTGTGGACTCAGTCACTGCTCCTGTAGAAGACATGAAATCGCTTGCTAATCAAGTGGCCCTCATATTTTATGTAAAAGAGTGGGTAACACTTAATTTGGATGATCCGGCTTCATAATGGTGCTTCTCAAAATCAAGGATGCCTCCTTGGTAGGACAAGTCCTTCCAAGTTGGGTCCTGCAGTGGCCAGGCAAGACTCTTTCCTAGCATTCTGTGAACACACATTGGAACAGGCTAACAAGTGCCCAGATGTGCGTCATTGAAGAGGATCCGCCTTCAATTCTGGCAAATTGTGCACAAAGTATTGTTGGTACTTCATGCCCACTGAGGATATGCATCCTTGGAAATTCTCTGAAGGAAGCTCTCTGTACTCGGTAGGATTTGGAGGATTGGAACAGTCCTTTGGCAGGATTTGATGGGCTCCTTGAAATTCAGCCGTTTAAGAATCCTCCCTTAACTTTGAGTTGCACCAATAGTTTATAGAGTATTTGTAACATTTAAACAGCAGTTCAACTGGCTCATTCTGTAGATGTTAAACAGCTTATCTACAGATAGTGGGGCGGCATAGCTAATCACTGGCCACCAAGCTGGAACACCTGGGCCTCAACACACACCTGAGCAGCTGGGTCCTGGACTTCCTCACGGGCCGACCAAAGACTGTGCGCATGGGGAGACAGGTCTCCTCTAGCATCACCCTGAACCACAGGGCTGTGTGTTGAGCCCCCTCCTCTTTTCCCTCTACACTCTGGACTGCAAACCCACCCATGAGGCCAACACCATATTAAAGTTTGCAGATGACACCATCGTGGTAGGCAGGATCACGGCAAATGACGAGGCCGCCTACAGGACAGAGGTAGAGAACCTGGTGAGCTGGAGCCAAGAAAACAGCCTGATCCTCAACGCAGCAAAGACGAAGGAGATGATCCTGGACTTCAGGAGGATACAGAAGCCCTTCGTCCGTCACCCCATCACCATCAATGGTGAGATAGTGGAGGTTGTGCAGAGCATCAAGTACCTCAGTGTCAACATCAGCCACGACCTGACCTGGTCCGTCAACACCACGGTGACGGCCAAGAAAGGACTTCGGAGGCTTCACTTCTTGAGGTGCTTGAAGAGAGCACGCCTCCCAAAACAGCTGCTGGTGAGCTTCTACAGGTCAGCCATTGAGTCAGTGCTCACATACTGCATCACAGTATGGTACTCTGGTTGCACCGCTGAGAACAGGAAAGCTCTCCAGTGCATCATTAAGTCTGCAGAGAGGATCATCGCCACCCAGCTCCCCAGACTAGAGGACGTCTACCAGACCCACTGCATCTGGAGGGTTAAGGGTATCATCAGAGACAGCACACACCCTGGACACTGCTTCTTCACCCCCCTGCCCTCAGGAAGGCGCTACAGAGCACTGAGCGCCCGCACAACAAGACTTAAAAACAGTTTCTACCATAGAGCTGTGACACTCCTGAACTACCCCCCTCCCACACTGATGCCCTCCTCCCCCTCTCTCACACACCCGCCCTACTCCTCAGGAGCCCCCACCGCCCTCCTCCCTCTCTTTACATCAATACACAGACATGCACACACACACACACACACACAGGCGAATTCGCTAGACGCATCCATCGCGCCGCCCGGCGCAATTTCGCGACTAATCGCGTCTTTGCATTGACTTTGCAAAACTCCCCAAAAAAACCCTTTAACGGGGGGAAAAATGGTAGAAACCTCAGGAAGAGCATGAGGAGGGATCCCTCTTCCAGGACAGACAGACGTGCAATAGATGTCGTACAGAACAGATCAGCATAATAAATTAACAGTAATCCGTATGACACAATGAGACAGAGAGAGAGAGAGAGAGAGAGAGAGAGAGAGAGAGAGAGAGAGAGAGAGAGAGATGCAGGACAGACGGTAATGACAGTAGCTTACAACAACATTAATGAAAGTAATAATATTATAGTTAATAATAATATATTAATATCTGATAGTATACATGTGTGACAATAATCATATGTGTATAATAACAGTAGAAGTATGACTAATGATACCAGCAGGAGGCATCTGGTAGCAGCACAACCACACACGTCACACTATCCAGGCTCTGGAGAAGAAGCCGAGTTAGTGACATCCAGAATGGCCGAGTTAGCAAGATGCAGTAATAGGACACGAGAGAGAGAGAGAGAGAGAGAGAGAGAGAGAGAGAGAGAAAGAGAGAGAGAGACAGAGAAGGAGAAGGTGCCCGGTGTATTATAGGGGGTCCTCCGGCAGACTAGGCGTAAGTCAGCCTAACTAGGGGCTGGTACAGGGCAAGCCTGAGCCAGCCCTAACAAATGAAGACATCTGCTGACATCACCTTAGGCTCTAAGATACTGTGAAGGTCATTTTAAGATAATGTAAAAAGGAAAAAGAAGTGATTGAGAGTCACAAAGGATAAAAATATGACAAAAGACACAAATCAGATAAAACTAGAATTACCGCCCTGCGGTTGTATGCCAGTCAAGTTTATCTTACAGTTTAGATCCATGTCTGTGAAAACATGGATGCTTCACACACATCTTCCCCTGCAGCACAGATCTATACAATCAGCACAGTTTCAAGGTGGACACCCAAGATTAGTGTCACAAATTCAGTATTTGACCAAATGTCTCCCCTTCTGTTCCTGAGATATGATGTTGAATAATGGCCAGAAAAATGTTTTATTCAGAACATTATGATGTGATAGTGAAGTTGACCTTTGACATTTTGGACATGAAATGTCATAATTTCATTATTTTATCCTACTAGACATTTGTGTGAAGTTTTGTCATAATTAGTGTATGAATTCATGTTATGGCCAAAAACATATTTTGAGAGATCACAGTGACCTTGACCTTTGACTTTCGACGACAGTTCTAATCAGTTTATTATTCAGTCCAAGTAGACATTGAATGAAACAGATGAGGTCACAGAGACCTTGACCTTTGACCTATGACAACCAAAATCAAATCAGTTTATCACTGACTCCAACTGAACGTTTCTCCTAAATTTGAAAAAAGTTCCCTGTAGGCTATCTTGAGATATCACGTTCACAAGGATGGGGCGGACAGATGTATGTGCGTATACGGACAGAGGTACGGAGGGATGGAGTGATGGACAACCCAAAAACATAATGCCTCTGCTATTGCTGTTGTGGAGGCGTAATAAGAATAAAACACTACAAATTCTATATACACTATAAACACCTTTCACTTATACAGACACTGTATGTTCATGATTAATAGTTGCACAGGATAACTGTTGTGTAGTATACTCACTATGAGATATGGAAATATAACCCATAAATATTGTTGCACAATAAGTGCTAAAATATTGCAGTGGTAAATTTTTCAGGAAGTACACACACACACACACACACACACACACACACACACACACACACACACACACACACACAGTATAAATATGAAGGATGCAGATAAGGATATTAACATCTCTATGTATTTGTGAATTGGTATGATTATGAATAAGCAGAATATTTATATATGTATATATATATATATATATATATATATATATATATATATATATATATATATATATATGTATGTATGTAACCTGAGGTAGAAATTGTGCAAATTAACTGGTGTTGTAAGTGCTGGGGGATGAGGCACTTGTTTTTTATGCTATATATGTCAAAAGATTGATCAAATAATCAAGAAAATAATTGGCAGATTAATTGATTATGAAAATAATATTTAGTTGCAGCCCTACCAACAGGTGTGTGAAACAATATTCATTAGCAGATAAAGATAAATGTGTCTGTGTGTCTCTCTCACTTCCATCTCTAGATGCTCCACTGAGTTCTCAGAGCTAATTTAACCAAACAGCATCCTCTGCTGGTTGTAAACCAGTTATTGGTTTACCTTATTGCATGCCAAATCTGGCCATGTAGTTTACCAACCATTCTCTGATTCACAATAGAAATAAACCGATTCACAATGGAATTTCAATTTTTCCGTATGTTGAATGTAAATAAGGTGCCAGAGTGCAAAAAGTGCATCAAAATAGATAATTTAAAAAAAGTGCCAGGGGAGGATCCATCAGTCCACCCAGTTGAGTGTCTGGGCTAAACTCAGAATTTCCTCATTTCTAGAAACTGGCCCCTGGACTCCTGTTATTTTGCAGAAGTGGCCCCTGGCAGAGTGGGTTTAGTACTCCTGCTGTAGAGCTTAAATCTGTGGTTCTGAGACGTCCACAGTTGCCACAGTTGAGCAATTGGTCCTATATTACAGTAGATTTCATTGATTATCATCATTACTTTTACTCTGTCTGCCTTTACTGCATAACTACTTTGTACAACTTAATGTAATGTGTTTGAAGACCTTTGTCCCATCAGGAGTAATGAAAATATACTGCACAAGACAAACAACTTCTTTTGGATGCACAATTTATCTTTTACCCTTTTGCTTTTTCTTTCACAGTGTAACTGGGTCATGAATGAGGACCTTATACAGGATAACTGAAAGAGTCGGGCCTGTAAAATCTGTGTGTGAGAACTGAGATTTATCTATAAATTGTACCTGTGGACACTATCTACTTTTGATTTTTATCTGATCATGTTCTTATCACCAACATTACGTGAGACTGATATCCTAACATGATTTCGAACTTGCAGTGTGACATGTCTGTTTTATATATATAAGATTACTTAAAATATATCAGATAATGCATGAATTGTGCCTTTTGTAGGCTAGATCCCCTTAAACAGTTGTTGATATAGTCCTGCATTTTTGTGATTAAAGAGGTTTTGGGATATTTTTATTTTAGCTGCCATTGGTTCAAATTGGAAGTGATGTTTTGGGTATGACAGGAGATCTCAGTTATATCTAACTTTTAATTGTTATGAATTAGGACTGTTAGCGTTAATTTTTTGAAATTTGCATTTGTCACATGCTGCTATTTTCGCTGCCACATGTGTTTCATATGCTATAGATGGCTGAGTTTTAAAGCTAGACCTAAGGAGTCCAGTGGTATATTATGCCAGCTTCTCAGGAAGGGGGCGAAATAACACTCCAAAATTAGGCAAAATTTTGGCCATTTTTTCCCTTGACCTCTCTCCCCATAATATCTGAATAAAAATGGGTTATGTGGATACCCACAAGTCTCCCCTTTACAGACATGTCAATTTTATGTTAGTCCCAAACAGTTTTGCGCACAAACTATTCACCTGTCTGCATGCAATGTTTATTACAGATTTATGACTGGACAAACTTGACACACAGTGTTGAGCTGCATCTCAAAATAACTTTCAGGTTTCCAGCTTTCAGCTCTCCACTTTTATGTAGCATATACTGTTGACCTGCTATCTCCACTAAAGACCTTTACAATTATATACTTCCATTACTATATTCAACAATCTTGCAGTGAATTGCAGTGGAAAGTAAAATGACAACCTGTTCCGAGGTGTACGGGATAAAGAAATGTCATAATTACGACATATGATCTCATAATTAGGAGATCTTATATTGGAATTATGAGATAATGCCTTTTTTTTCTAATTCAGTTTCTGTAGTGGTGAATTATGTTAGCAGTACAAAATTTTTGTATTGGTTGTTTAGATTATTATTGTGTATCTAATTCATCAGGCCTACACTTCAATAACAACAGAATGTGTGTCTCACCATGGCAATAAAAGTGTCAGTTTGAGAGTATCACCTGGAAAAATGTAGTTTGGGTTGTGTGTTTGAGGAGAAGTCCTTCATCATGTCTTTACTGTTTCTATCTTTTTTCCTCTGAATAGTATAGTAGAGCTCTTAAGCTATCTAAAATGATATCATGTGACGAGCTAAGACATTTGGATCATAATCAAAAATCATCAAAAATAAATAAGGTAAATTATCACAAAGTGTCTCACTTGTCACCCTATTTAAATACCCTAGGGTATATCCAGCCCACTAGGTGGCACTAATGCATCTTAACCTTGCTTGGTGCTCGCCACAAAAGAAGATAAGCGCAATAGGCGAACAGTTTGAACCTCGGAGCTTGCCGTCGTCGCCACAATAGGACGTCACATTGTATTCCTCGTTTCCAGAAACGGACAATAGTACTCCGTTTCAAACATTTCAGCACACTGAATTAATTGCATGTATCACAGAATTAAAAGAGCAGCATTTGAACTTTATTGTGTAAGTACATTTGGAGCCAGTTAGGACTCCGTTTGTAACGCTGTGAAAGCAGTAAATAAGCTAGTAGGAAACACTGGCGCCTTGAAGCCCCTTTTTCCTTGTCTTCAGTAACATAGCTGTCTGACGCTTTTCCTCCAAAATGATGAACTATTCTGACTACGACTCTGATGGATATTCATCTAATGAAGATGCAGACTACGTCCCGTCAGGTGAGCGCTGTAAACCCCCTGTGTTGTTAAAAGCGGCGGCAAAGCAACGTTAGTGTACTGAAGGAAACATCACATGGAGGGTTCTCGTGGTTTCAAGTGTTCAGTGTTATAGCTTATGAATTAGTCATAGAAGATGAATACCATTAGCTCAGTCACAACGTTAACAGTCACGCATTAGAGATGATAATGTAGCTGCTGTGTAAAAAAACCTCATCATGTAAAGTGACATTTTAACGTGCTGTTCCTCGGCTCTCTGACTGTGTACCAAAGCCCGTTAAGAAAACGAGCATTTATCGGTGAATTGCTTCTCTGCAAATATAAACACCTCGATGATCAAATCTGAAGAGTCATCAGTGAAAGTGAATCTACTGGTGATATCCGGCTTGAATTTCGATTCATCCAGCAGCGCGTATATTAATGTATTTTCAATCTCTTACATTCTGATGTACCGTATTTAACGTTTTGTTAGGGTCACTAGCACATAGTTAAATTGTTTCAAACTGTCCTTCCCCTTCGTCAGGTTAACATTTCATCATCAGTTATAGTGTGCATGTAATCTGCTTGATGTGGCTGATCACTGATTAGATGATGATGATGATGATGATGATGTTTAGTTGTGCACACTAGTGGCCTCTTTATTAACTACACCCCAGCTCAGCCATAAAATCTACCTTTACCAATTATCATGCTCAGTTTTTGTGGACATTGTCAGAAATATGTCATTTCAATTATATGTTTATTAATGAGCTGATAGTTGGGGCAGCATTCCCACCCAACTACCACCCTGTTATTGTATGGAAAAATTCTGCCCACCTTTTTGGCACGCTAGTCCCTTTTTCAACATAGAAACTTCATTCAGACATCGAAATGTTGAGCACAGTTAGAACATGAATGCTTTTATTTTGATCACCCATGTCTTTCAAACTTTCTGAGATATTCACCCTTTTTACGGGAGATTTTCTGCATCAGATGAATGGAGGAATGTATAAGTTAAACTCAAATTTAAGTTTTTTCCAAGCATTTTCAAAGCCTGTTTCTTCATTCCTACGTTCATGTAAAACTCCATTCAGACTATAAAATGTTCCCATCTTTCATACGTTCTGGCTTGTAAGCAACTTTGAAATCCCATTCAAACTTTTTTAAATATTCAGACTTGTTGCAGCTTGGTAAAAATGCCCTTCTCAGGTTTATACATTGGTTTCTATGAAATAAAATGTTTGAAGCTAGAGTGGGGGACTCAACCGGCAGTTCAGAGAGCTTCTTAAAGGTTTCTCTTTAACTCGCTGTCACGCCCACAGTTTTAATTCTACATATCATATTTTGTTGAAATGGACTAAAACTTTCAAACAATGTTGCTGTGGAAGCAATCTGACCTACACTTTGAACTAACTGAAAGTTAGAGAAACTCCACCAACTGTTGCATTTAACGCAATGTTAACTGAGACCAGAAATCTTAAAATATTCAACAGCATTCAGACATTAATGGTATTATTCAATACTTGAAGCCAGCATTGCAGTGTAGCGTCAGCTTTTCAACATGCAGCATTCACACCCACAGTTTCTTCAGAAATTGCATTCTCTAGTTAAAGGTGGTGTTGTACTTAACTACATTATATACTGAGAGGTGTTTCTATTTTTGGTCCTCTGTCCTATTTACAACCATGATGGGGCAGAATGTAATGCAGTCCAGTACATCTGTTGATCTCAGTGCTGATAATATTAACACAGAGATTTCCCGCTATCATATCACAAAAGAGCTGGGCAATATATCAGTTTTATATTAATATTGTGTTAACGCACTAGATATTGTCTTAGATTTTGGCTTCCTCCCACAGTCCCAGTCCCAAGACGCCATGATTAGTTCAAACGGCAAAGTGATTAAAATCAAATTAAATAACAATTAAATAAAAATAACCATACATTTGAAATTCAGTAAACTGTAATATTGAATTAATCCCCTGCCCTGTCTGTTAACTAGTGGATCTCTGTGTATACACATCCTGTTCTTCCTCAGACGATAACCTCAGCGAGGACGACATTAATGAGTGTGAAAAGGAAGACCCTCTGCACGAGGGTGACAGTGTGCCACATCCTGGCGATGTCATCAAGAAGAAGAGGAAGAAAAAGGACATCAGTATGAGGTAAGATACTGAAAGACTTGTGGTAGGACAGTCAAGGAGAGGACAGAGAACATTCTGCTCCAGTGAGACATACAGGGAGACGGCTACACTAAGCTAGCTCACTGTAAGATGTTTATTAATGCCGAGACCAGACCAGAAAATAATAGAGGCTCATCCGATAACCTACAGGTCTGGGGTCTCATTTATAACCATTAGGAATGCACAACACAAGGTCTGACCTGAAACTCTGACGCATACCTAGGAGCATTTTGGAGGCAGTGGAAATTGGTGACACAGATGGTGAGGTGGTGAACTGAGGTGAAATTGTAGAAATTAACTGTGAGAGACATCATTATATGTATAATAAAGACTTTCACACATTAAATTTCACCTGATATTAATATCATATTACTTATAGATTGATAGATTGATAATCATTTAATCCAGTGGCGTTATTAGAGCTTATGTTAGTGAGCCATAACTTTTCCATAAACACCTTTCAGTTGTAAATATTATAAGCCAACTCAAATCTCACCTCGAATGATATGATTGCGAAACGGAGTGTCAACAGTTTCCAATAATATCTTCTAGTACTGTAAATACATATCACCAAACGTGTTTTAAGTTTTCAGATAGTTTTTGTTTGTAAAATCGCTGCATTGAACACGATTAGGCACACACAGAGTGCACTGGAGACATTGTGGTGGCAGACGCACACTTTTCCTTCTCCAGTCACCTTACATACACCTTCACCACCTACATATATGGATTGTGTAAATCACTTAAGTCTGGAAATAAAGCCAGTGCCAGCTCTCACACAATTATTTAACTCCATATCCTCACTTTGAGTCCTAATCATAATGCAGGCCAAGATCATGTAACAAACTTAGATCAGTAAATAAATTAATTGTGTTCACTTATCAAACTTATCCCAGGGTCGATGATCCACTATTTGTCACAATCATTTTTGGCACAGTGGGAAACAGTCAGTCTAAATGCTGTAAACATACAAACACTGAATATTACATACATTGTAAAGCATTCTATTTCATGTCTCCATCTGCTGGTGGGCCATCTTGATAAGAGTATGTGTGCAAAATACCATGTTCATTCCACTACAGAAGAGAGTTGATGATCACTAAAATAAGGTGGGGAAAAAGGTGTATATCAGTATAGGTTATCAGCTTAGTAAATTGTTATACATCGGCATATCAGATATCAACAAAAAAAATCCAATATCGTGCATCAGTAATATTACCCAAAATCCTGTTGGTAATGTGTTACATTACTTTGTTACTGCTAAAACGTAATACATTACTGTAATACGTCACCCCAACGCTGGAAATACCCTCCAGTTTCTCAGTATGACCTGAATTCGGCAATAAATATTAGGCCCCAGTTTTCCCACTTTGTTCTGAGTCGCTGAAGTGGACCTGGACCCAAACTTCAGTCCGACAACATGGATAAAAAACACTTTATCAGCAGGCATGTTCAGTGACTTTCCTAAATTCTTGAATGAAATGTCTGCCCTTTTTATCCAGTCAACAAAATTCAGTATCTTTCAGTGCATTTACTACAGTGTTTATTTTTAATCAAAGATACATAAGAAAAAACTTATTTCTTAATAAAAGTCTGTGATGTGAATGTTGATAACGGTTATTCGCTGGTGTCCTTGAAAAAATCTACAGAAAGAGAAAGAAAGGAGTACTGAAGGTAGACAAGGAGAAGGATGGAGATGGAGCAGAAGAGGCCCCGCCACCAGAGGAAGAGGTGGGAAAATTCACTGAGGCACACGAGGATGATGAGGCAAAGCAGAAGAAAAAATCCGATGACCTGTGGGCGAGTTTCCTGTCTGATGTCGGATCCAGACCCAAAGACCCCACACCTGCCTCACAGTCAGGTACCACACAGAAGGTAAATTTGCTCAAAACCAAAATGTACAAAGAAGATGGCACCATGTTTAAAATGTAAACGGTTTGAGGGTACCAAAGCATCGAAGTGCTTTCATGTGATTAACCTGTAAAGTGACAGGAGCCCTGCAAATGTTTCAAAAAGAAACATAATGAGTTTGCATGTTCTAAACAGATTTTCCCTCAGTCATGAATTTCCTGGGAAAGTAATGAAAATTAAAAAAATTGATTTCCAGGTCTGGAAATGGTTTGGAATTAACAGAATGTTTTGAAAAGTTTTGAATATACATTGTTTTGGTTATTATATAAAATGTTTTCATAAAAATCCCAAAACAGGTCTAACATCATGCAAAACAAGTTCCTTGCATCACTAATTTAAACTCTAGTGCTACGCTGTGTCACCACTGAAACGTCACCAGTATTACATGATACACATAGACCAGACTGGCATTGTGTCATCACCAAGGCCACGCCCCCTTTTGTGGCAAAGACACATTAGGAGATAAATGGGAAAATGCCAAAAAGCTGATGTGTATCAGGTTAACCAAGGCTTCCACACTGAGATTTTCAGGCACATCAGATTGGTGAATATTCACTGTCAGTGTGACAAATCACTAAATGATGCTGGTGTCAGCTGATGGAGAGCTGCTGAAGTGGGGGGGAGCTACGACTATGACTGTAGTCATGCAGTGTAGCAGCATCAGACTGTCGGCTCTGATTTGATTGAATCACCAGAGGCCTGTACTACAAAGCAGGATTTGGAGTTAGCAGATTAGCAGGAACAGCTAACCTGCTCTGCTCTTCTTCGAAAATAAGTATCCATGGAAGAAAGTCTGGAGTCTCAGGTAATAAAGGAGTAGCCTATATATTGTTATAGGTCAGTTGTAATAGTAGGTGATTTAATTGTTCCAGGGCTCTATTTCCACTGGTTTTAAAACACAGCGTCTAACAAACAGAGAGCTTGTTTACAACTCTGTCTGTCACCTTTTCTCTCCCTGACTGATTCTTTTGTTTTATCCTCAGGATGATTCCTCAGTATTGCAGGCTGAGTGTTTGAGTCCAACAACAAAAGCATCAGAACCTGCTAAAGTCACCATCACGAAAGTTTTCGACTTCGCTGGAGAAGAAGTGAGGTACGCCATCATCAACAGTTTGAGACAGTTTGACTGTGAAAAGATTTGTTTTTCATGAACCAGAAAAAGGAAGAAAATAAACACATGATTAAGTATCAAATAATTTAATCGGGTAGAGCTTTCACATGTAAGTTGAAACTTACCTGAAACATAATGTAGTAGATAAATTAGATAAACTACACAGCAGATAAGAGTTCCTGACATTCTGTGTGTATCATTTTTTTTCATCCATTAATGCAATCACTACACCTCACAGCATAACTTCAAATTGTAAAGTGTATAGATGATGATAATGTCTTTGCTTGGTGGCAGACCATTTTCACATTGACCAGTAGGTGGTGCCACACACACACACACACACATACACACGGTTGATGGCAGTACTGTGTAGAAGGGCTTTAGTCAGATATGAGTTCAGTTTTATGTAGCTCTCTCAGAGCCTGATGTCTCACATACTACTATGAAGTGTCAATGTGAACAGGTGCACAGTTATTTAAGCACTTAACACATTCACTTCAGAGTAGGGACACACCTGTATCCGATAAACTTAGTCGGGAAAGCACAAACAATACGATGGAATACGATGATTAATTCCACCTGAAGTTGCTTGTTGTTATTGTGGGGGAAAAACATGTTTATACATTATGTTTCTTTAAATTGATAGAAATGCCCATTCCGCTGACAACATTGGACTTTGATTTTACGAACTATTTATTTCATTTATGACACACAAAAGTGATCCCTATGTTGTGTTTGCCACTATCAGCGCACAGTAGGTGAAGCACATCAGGAGGAGGCATCATGTGCAGGAGCAGTGAGTCAAAAGCCCAGTGTGGTAGCTGGATTTCTGTCAAACCCTCACAAACTATACATTAAAATCAAGTCTGGAACCTGTGGGGTTTTTTTCTGTATGTGATAATTTCTCCTATTTAAAACACTCAGTCGAAAAATGTTAAAGAATGACGATTCACCTTGTATTTAAGTCAATATTCATACATTTAAGATGTAACACGCTGAATGTATTAGCAGTACGTTTCATGGAATTTTAACTTAGCGTCCACTGTCACCCTACTAAGTATTTCATGATTATTTAAACAGATGGAAATAAAAAGACCTAAGAAACAAAATGCAAATAATAGGAAATAAAAGTTCCCCCAAAATAAATGTAAGTAGTCCTCTGAAAATGTCCTTTAAAAAACTACTTATTTATTTGAAATAGATCCAATCATTTATGTATATTTTGCACTACAGCCCTTTTTACACAGAGATGGCGTGATAGAGCCTCTACGAAGTCCATTCTTTACACCGCTTTTGCATTTTTACACAGAACCAAACAACGGCTGCATCATGTTTCTTCAGTGTGTGATTTTAGACAGCATGCTGGCAGGTGTGATGGGCGTAATACAACAGCATCAGCCTCCATTGTGACATATAACGTACGTGTCTTTAGCACTTTATAAACAATAACAATTGCATAACATGGTAAAAACAATCATTTACCATCTCTGTTGGTGGCTGATCTCATCCTCTGCTCCTGGACCTCACTGTTTTCAGTTCTTCTTTATTGAGTTCGCTGCTAACTGCTATCAGCTACTTTTTAAAACTCTCGCAGAGGGTTGCACATATAACATGTCGTCAAAATGTAACATGTGCCATCCATGATCCCATCCTGCTGGCTGTCTTGTTTATACAAAGTAGAAAACAAACAAATCTGGTTTGTTTCTTTGTGGTGTGCGGATTTACTTGTTTTCTACTTTGCTAGATGTTTCTTTGGTCCCGCATGCACTCCATTGATCTTGGGATGTGTTTCTTTTGTACTGTTTTTGTCTTGTTTATAGAGACATCGCTTTGGCACTGTTACTATCTCTGATGCCATCTTAAAGAAAAGACAACTCTTTCTCCCCATTCTGTGATTTTGCCGTCTATACAGAATGGCGAGGCGGCATAACAGCATGAAATTCCAACTTTGTAGAGCCAGTGTAAAAGTAGCTTATGTAACCAGCTCGGTGATCATCTGGCGACCTGTCCAGGGTGTGCCCGATTTCTCGCCCAGTGTCAACTCAGGCTCCAGCCCCTTACAGCCCTGAATAGGATAAGCAATTACAGATAATGAACAATGAATGAATGAATGGTATTCCATAGTACTGGGCTTCATACTGTTCATAAACTTAGTTTAGTTAGAAATAAAAATGAGAGAAAGATGACAAGCAGGCTACAGTATGAGGATGTGGAAATATATTTCCCAATTAATTATGTGCCCATATGAATAATTAATCTGATGCTTTAAAGGTACAACAATTGCATTGCCAATATTGGAAAACACAACATTTACCTGGTTTATCGTGACTGATTGTATAAACCGATAGAAGACCATGTCCGGTCTTCTATCCAAATACAGAGACTGATAATTTTGTTGGTTGATCAGATACAGATTATGATGTCTCTGTACACCTCTAGTTCAAAGTTGATGAATATGGATCATAACCACCCCAGAATCTGATGTGGGAGTCGTCAGTTAACTTCTCCATCACTTACATACAGTAAAAATGCTGAAGTTTGGCTTTTACTGTTCTCCCAATAACCAGCAATTAAGACAGTGTTCCGTTTTTAATACTGTTGAAACCAGTATTATTGAAAAAAGAAACGGGACCTGGCTCTCATGTAGTAAATCATTAACTCTAGCACTACCCTCAGGACAAACTTTACAGACCTTTGGGCTTTAAGACCAGCAAAGTCTCCAGCATGTTTATTCTGTCCAACGCTCTAATGAACATTTTCACATTAAAGCTGGTAAAGAGTAGGCAAGTAGGAATTTGTTATATTAATTATTAATATTACAAATGGAAATTTAAAAAATTCTGTCCATTGGATTCATTCTGCTACAATAATAGTTAATGATTGAAATGAGAAACTTTATCTTTAAAGGGCCAGTGTGTAATATTTGGCATGGTTTATTGTCAAATCTGAATCTGAATCTGAATATTCTACCCATTAATATGTCTATATAAGTGTATAATCGCTATAAAATAAAATTTGTTTGGTTTTCGTAGCCTTATAATTATGCTTTTATATATATATATATATATATATCAAGGGCCTTGCTTTAGAGAGGTCGCCATCTTGCGCTGCCATGTATGTACGGCAGACCGAGTGGACAATCCAGCCAGCCAGAGAACGCGTTTCGCGTGTATAAATGAACTAACGAAGACAGCGGAAGGAAGGAAGAAGGAGGAGGAAACAGCAGAGAGTGTTAGTAGTTCGTCGATAGAGAGTAGTGGAAGTGTTTTTTAGTTATAAAGTTTGGGAATGGACCACACTTACCATGCAACAGGAGAGAATGAGCCCGAACCGTCATCTGCGAGGAAAAGAAGACGCAACTTCACTCCTTGTGATGCACTCTCTGCGGCGCTTTTCCTCCTGATGATGTATCTCCCAACAATGGTAGCACCAAATCCCATTCTGTGCAGCAAAATGGGAGCGGAGGATTCAGCCTCTCTTCTCGCCCGCTCAGCATCCAAGTTCCTCATCTGTATGCTCCGAATCAAACAGGTATGGCTCTGGGTCTGTGTCTGCTACAGGAAACTCTACAAAATCGTGTTCAAAGTCGTCCATTGCAGATACTATAGTCCGGAGGTATTGCTAGGCTAAATAAACAGCTGAGCTCTGTTTACCGGCTATGCTTTCAGTCAGTGTGCGGGCTGGAGATTGGTGGAGCAGAGAGGGGAGGGGGTGCCCGCTAGGTATCGTAAACGAGAATGTGTGTATGGAGTGTGTGTGTTACGCTAGAAGAGTCAGAGTTTGGGACGGAGTCTTTTACCCCCTGGAGTGTTACCGGAGTTTCTGGAGTGCTCAAATAAACAGGCCTTTTTCCCGAACGCTCCTCTGGTCTCCTGCTCGTGAGGGATTCATTACAATATCGTAACATGGCTTAGATTTCTAAATAAACATTCACCTCGTTGCTAGATAGACCTACTCCTGAAAAACTCATGTCTGCGCAAGGCTTTTTGTCCCTACGAGGCCACCGTCATTTACCCGACGGGAGGGGTGAGCGAGTGAGCCCTGCAATCTAGAATTTGACCACTGATGTCACTGTTTTCAACAGTTTTCAACCCATTTTACACAGTGGCCCTTTAAAATTTTATCTCATTAGATAAAATAGATGCTGACAATTTCTTTCTTTGATAAACATAATTTGCAGTTGAAAAAAGGTAATACATCTCAATATATGTTATCGCAATACTCAGCATATTGCAAAATGTTTAAATTTGCAATAATATTGTATCGTGACGAAAGTATTGTTTAGCCTCTGGTGATTCCCACTCTTAGTGAAGACTGGAAAATAGATTTTATCTCAGCCTCAGCAGCACGTTTAAAGCAGACCTCAACAATTGACCCTACAATGTAGGCAGTAATCCCATGCTTTAATTATATGTAGCTGACAGTGTGAACAGTTTAATTAGCCCCTGGAACAGACTCAGTTTGCAGTAATGTTTCTAACTGAGCCTGAGTAATTATCACAGCTCATGACATTCCTTCAATAAGAGCCACACAAACAGCCGAGTGTTTCCCCATAAAAACAGTATAATTATGACTGTGTAAGATGAACATACTGTATATCACACAGACAGCCACACCCCTGCAGTCTGAAAAGATGCTAGTTATGTGGAGCGAGTAATGTCCCATCCTAAATGTTTATGTCTGAGTGGTCTGTATTCAGAAACCAGATATGATCCTGGATATAATTCATCTGATTGATTATGCATGAAGCTGTGTGCTCTGTAATTACAGAAGCATAAGATTAGTACATGGATGATGGTTGTAACATATCCCCAGAGCCACAAAAAAAACTGCTGCAGGCTCTAATGTGTGATTTGAGCATTGATTTTTCAGTGAAGACGGCCGTTGGCACCAAATACTGCGATATTTCAAATAGTATCCAGAGGACCACCAGTCAAGCCTGCTGTTGCCCTCGTGTCTTTTCAGGCTATTCTCCTCAGGACTCCGATATCTTTCTTGTGGCTGAGACAAGACTCGCCCTCACTGTGTGCTCTGTGTAATTATGGCTGCATATAATTAGCATACATAACAGGGAAAGCCTTTCAGTGCCGCCATGATGGATGCAAGTGGTTGTGGAGTCTGTGCAGCACTGATGTTCCCAGAGGATGCAGTGGTTGTTCCTCATATAGCCTCCCTATCTCACCCCATAGTGAGACAGGGACACATCTGTGTCTTACTCTGTGTGTGTCCTTTTATATAGCATGTGCTTAAAGGCAGAGGCAGAGGCGAGCATACACCCTGTCTTAATATTTACTTTTTAACATTTAGATGCAGAATGGGCTCAGCAGCTGTGTGGATTAGATTTGTGTTGATGGATCTTGGTCTTTTATCATCATAAAAAGATGATATTTCTGCATATTTGTATGTATGTATTTGTTAAAGAAAGTGCACATTAATCAACATTTAAATGTAAATGTGTGAAAATTAACCAAGATTGACTAATTGTTTGTTGACTAAGTGTTGTTGTTAGTCCTGTCAGACTGTGCCACACTTGTACATATACAGTAAAACTAGTTAATTTGGTGTAATAAAATACTGTATCAGTACCTTCCAGGCATATTCACACAGAGATTTTATGCAGCCCTAAGCAGATTTCCTCTCATTACTCATGATGAGGATGACAAAGGTTAAATGAACCCTTGGGGAAAATCAGCCGAGGAATCTGTTCAGAAACATCCACTGGGCTTCCACTGATAAAGAAATGATAGGGATATGCATTTACATTCAATCTGACTCACATTTATGTGTGTATGTATGTAATGTAGAGCATAATGGAATACTAGAACTCTACATGGAAGCTTATGTTTAAAGAAATATAGCCTATATATGTTTATGCCTGCCTTTGAGGAATCTAACACTTGATCGGTTGTGAATTATTAGCCTGTCATGCACTAAAACTATCCTACTGTGATTTCAGACTTTTTTTATTTGTGATTGTGATTTATAGATTATGTCTTAGAAAATGTGGACATAGCTGTTTCAGGGGTGTCAAACTCTTTTTAGTACATGGGCCACATACAGACCACAGAATTTGATCACAGGTGAGCCGGACCAGTAAAGCCTTCGCATAATAACCTAAAAATAACACCTCTACATTTTTTTCTGACTTCAAGTGTAAAAAAGTCCAACTGCATTCTGATCCATTTACAAAACAGATTAAGCACAGTTTGAGATTTCTTAAGACCAATTAGTGCAGCCTTAAGATTATGTCTGTTTTCCCACATTCAGTCACGTGATTACTCACCGTCATTACATGTGCATTTTTCAATACATTTCCACTCGTGTAGTAATGCTGCCACCACCACACCAAACTGAAGTGGAAGTTGTTGAGGAAACAGTTTAAGTTGTTTCCTGCCTTACAAAACATTTACTAAAGTTTTGTCAGTGCCTTAGCATCAGGGTTCCACCAATATTGTTTTAAGACAGAGGTCTGAAAGAGATTCTTGTACTGAAGCTGCTGATTGACAATATTTTGCACAATGTTCAGTATATTAGAATATGACCACAGAACTGTATTCTGGTCAGGGTGGAAAACCTCTGAAGAAGCATTTTACATGACTGACTACTCACTGTTGAACAATCTGAAACCTGACACCTCTTACCCTGCTGGCCGCCAATGTTGTTAGATGTTGATATTTGATTGAATTTAGGTTATGATGTCAGGTGACCAAAATTCAATGTCACAGCAAAGGTGTTATCACTCTTATCATGACATAAGACTGTAAAAAATAGGAAAAAATAAGACGGGTATAGACAGTGATACTGTCTATTGACAGTTTAATTTTTTCTCTTTTCTTTCGGTGGTAGGTCATCTTCATTGGTGCTTTGATGTAATTTGCTTGGTACAATAAAGTGATCCATTGTCTCACTCATGCTTTCCCCTTTTAATTGTTATCATCCCTCACACTGGCTGCCAATCAGGGCTTTAGATGTGTCACACACTTTCCCTCACGTGAACGGCGATAAATAGGTTAAATTAAATGGAATTAACTACATGTGAGGATAGGGACCTCTGCAATACACTGGTTTGGGTTGGACAACTATGGAGTCAAGGATTCCAGGCCCAGTTGAATATTGCAGTTACAATGTGTGGTTATCACAAAATTCCACGGCACACCTGGATTGGCATCACAGTACACCAGTGTGCCCCGGTACAGCATTGGAAAACCACTGCTCTAGATTCCAATGAACAGCTCTGGAGTTGAGCCCACTGTGTTTCTGTCTCTGTCTGTCAGGGTGGATAAAGTGGTATCAGCAGACTCCAGGGAAGCTAAGAGTTATCTGAAGAGCCAGAACACCATACAGGAGGAGAATGGAGACAAGAAGAAGAGCTCATCACCCAGTGAACAACCTCCTCCTGGCCCCAGGTGCGCACACACCATTACACATAACATTCACACCCCACACCAACAAATTTGGATTATCATAGATTGGCTGGCCAATATTTGACACTGCAACTTGTAGCAAAGTGTAAAATGCTGCGTTTAAGGAGCCCCAGGGTTTCCTGAGTCAGAACATTTGAAGTTGCACTTGTTGAAACTTTACAGAGATGGCCTCTGTAGTGAATGCTGTGGATATTTGCTGTTGTATTGTTAAAGTTAGACTCCATTCATCCTGCAATTTGTTTTACCCATCACAACTATCAGGAGCAGTGGGCTGGTGAGTGCCTCAGTACAGCAGAAGTGGTATGTGTGCGTGTGCGCATGTTTCATTGCATTTCTAATGTCCTTGGGGCAATAATAACAAAAATCAATGTTTTTTTTTTAAATATATGCCTCTACCAAATGGTTGAGAAGTCACTCCATTGTAATTGTAAAACAGAAAGAAAAAAATAAAATTACAAACCATATACTGTTAAAATGCTAGTAATATATTAGTATACCAACATAGATCAGTTTGTTGCTATGGAATTTTCTCATCAAATATATGATGGAATAATATTAAATATATGATAATAAAAACAGTGAATATTAATCCTTTTTATAATTTGACAAAAAATGTAAATTTATTATCTTAGCATCACTACCTTTACCATAAAAGAATAAGTCAATTGTTAGTTGAATAAAAAAATCATACTTACTAAATTATCTAAGCATATATACAATGGATGACATTACATGCATTATTTGATAACAATGAATAATCAGAAGTGTTTTTCTTTGATAGCAAATAGTCAGTTTTAGTTACATAAGCTTAGCTTCACTACCTTTAACATCAAAAGAAAAAAAATCAACTATTTAGTAGACCATGTTTTTTTAAGAATTATTTGATCCTTATTAGACTCAAAATTTTTGTATAAAATTACATAAATCGGTTCAGTAAAACCTATAAAACTACAAAATGTTAGAAAAACTTGCCTACTTTGGAAAATCCCACCACACAGCGCCCTCACATCTGGAGTGACTTATTTTGTTACCAACTTCCTGTAGAACGTAAACAGAAAAGGCATACTGTTTGCGGACACAGCGACATCTATTGGATTTTTTTTTTGCATAACATACCTTGAGATAGTTAGTTCAACACATTTTTAGGTAAGATATAGTAATTCAAAATGGGCTCTACCACATGGTTGAGCAGAATGATAAGGGGTTAATACCTTTTGTTGCCATTGGAATTCAGATCATTTGGGGATGTGCACATCTTCTCTCCAAAACCTTAGACAGGAAATGGGAAATCAACTTCCAACAGACAGGAAGTACAGTGTGACCACAAGCTATTTCCTATTTGTCTCAGCCCTGTGCGTGTGTGTGTGTGTGTGTGTGTGTGTGTGTGTGTGTGTGAAGGGGGGGGGACACCCAGCACAACAGGAAAGACCCATCAGCACCACTCCCTCATTAACCTTGTGCACACACTCACAGAGCTTGTAAAGTTTGTTTGTTTGCTGCAGATTGAGATGATACTGTTATGTAATGTCACAGTTATCAGTACTAGAATAGTCAAACAAAATAATAAGTGGCGCTTCTTCTAATGTTATGATAATCAGCCTCTCATCCACAGTGAATGGTCCTCATGTCATTATAACTGGGTCTGTAGGTCTTTAAAGGGGAACTAATGTTTTTTTTTCAACCTGGGCCCTATTTTCCGATCTACTTTTGTCTAAATGAGTGATAGGATGTTCAATATTTGACATTTCTCCAGTACGAAGCTAGGGCTGACCTGCCTGCAGCTCATGAGCGTGCGCTATATTAAATAATAAACCGCTGCAAAAAGGGCTAGCCACACCTTTCCCATGTGAACTACCTGTGTGCCCCACTTTTAAATAATACAACATATAAACACTTAAACTATCTGCCTTTAAACGTGCCACCTCAACTACTAATGTGCAGTTTTAGCCCACTAGCTATCCCACTATTGGCAATGGTACTACTGTACTGTCAGTAAAGCAATCGTACTATCAAATTCACAAAAACTCTATCTGAATACATTGCTCTTCTAAATGGGTTCAGTTGATAATTTAATCTGCAATTTTCTATGACCTGTATCCCAAACACACACCATGTGAAACTGTATGTGGGCAACTGTGCACTCAATGGGTATGGACTAGTTTCTTTAAATTTGACACAAACGTTCACTTGGACTGAAGAATAAACTGATTCTAATTTTTGGCCATAACTCAAGAATTCATATGCTAATTATGACAAAACTTCACACAAATATCTAATAGAATTAAAAAAAAATGAAGTGATGACATTTTATATCCAAAAGGTCGAAGGTTAACTTCACTGTGACATCATAATGTTCTGTAAAAACACTTTCCTGGCCATTACTTAATGTCATACCTCAGATACAGAAGGGGAGACATTTGGTCAGATACTGATTTGGTGACACTCATCTTGGGTGTCCACCTTGAAACTGTGCTGATTGTATAGATCTGTGTTGCAGAGGGGACAATGGGCGTGAGGTATCCATGTTTTCACAGACAGGGATGTAAACTGTAAGACAACCCCGGGGCAGTAATTATAGTAACTGGAGCAGGCTTCTCACTTTTACTTGAGTCATTTTTTAATGGGAGTAATTGTACTTTTGCTTGAGTATAGATTTTTAGTACTGTAACCACTGCTGTTAGCCATATATATATATATATATATATATATATATATATATATATATATATATATATATATATATATATATTTATATACACACACACACACATATAGTTGAAGACATTGCACAGAGATACTGGGCTGATGGAGGATGAACTGTTGTACATCAAACTCTTAAATAATACCATCTTTACATTTCTGTTTAGTTAAAAAGTCTCACAAAATTTCGCTACAGTGAATGGAAATGTTAGTTTTACTGGAGCTGGCAGTTTCTCAATAATACACTGAACAAAAATATAAACAAAATATAAACGCAACACTTTAGCCTTTGTCATTCTTATCGATGTATCAGGAATCCAAATGGTACACGCATTTTTGAATAACCTCAATACAGCCAGTGATGTTAAAGCCACCTTGCACCAAACTGCACTGAGAATTACACTGAACAAAAATATAAAACGCAACACTTTTGTTTTTGCTCCCATTTTTCATGAGCTGAACTCAAAGATCTAAAACATTTTCTATACACACAAAAGACCATTTCCTCACAAATATTGTTCACAAATCTGTCTAAATCTGTGTTAGTGAGCACTTCTCCTTTGCCGAGATAATCCATCCCACCTCACAGGTGTGGCATATCAAGATGCTGATTAGACAGCATGATTATTGCACAGGTGTGCCTTAGGCTGGCCACAATAAAAGGCCACTCTGAAATGTGCAGTTTTATCACACAGCACAATGCCACAGATGTCGCAAGTTTTGAGGGAGCGTGCAATTGGCATGCTGACTGCAGGAATGTCCACCAGAGCTGTTGCCCGTGAATTGAATGTTCATTTCTCTACCATAAGCTGTCTCCAAAGGCGTTTCAGACAATTTGGCAGTACATCCAACCGGCCTCTCAACCGCAGACCACGTGTAACCACACCAACCCAGGACCTCCACATCCAGCATGTTCACCTCCAAGATCGTCTGAGACCAGCCACCCGGACAGCTGCTGCAGCAATCAGTTTGCATAACCAAAGAATTTCTGCACAAACTGTCAGAAACCGTCTCAGGGAAGCTCATCTGCATGCTCATCACCCTCATCAGGGTCTCGAACTGACTGCAGTTCGTTGTCGTAACCAACTTGAGTGGGCAAATGCTTACATGCGATGGCGTCTGGCACCTTGGAGAGGAGTTCTCTTCACGGATGAATCCCGGTTTTCACTGTTCAGGGCAGATGGCAGACAGCGTGTGTGGCGTCGTGTGGGTGAGCGGTTTGCTGATGTCAACGTTGTGGATCGAGTGGCCCGTGGTGGCGGTGGGGTTATGGTATGGGCAGGCGTATGTTATGGACAACGAACACAGGTGCATTTTATTGATGGCATTTTGAATGCACAGAGATACCGTGACGAGATCCTGAGGCCCATTGTTGTGCCATTCATCCACGACCATCACCTCATGTTGCAGCATGATAATGCACGGCCCCATGTTGCAAGGATCTGTACACAATTCCTGGAAGCTGAAAACATCCCAGTTCTTGCATGGCCAGCATACTCACCGGACATGTCACTCATTGAGCATGTTTGGGATGCTCTGGATCGGCGTATACGACAGTGTGTTCCAGCTCCTGCCAATATCCAGCAACTTCGCACAGCCATTGAAGAGGAGTGGACCAACATCCCACAGGACACAATCAACAGCCCGATCAACTCTATGCGAAGGAGATGTGTTGCACTGCGTGAGGCAAATGGGGGTCACACCAGATACTGACTGGTTTTCTGACCCCCCCAGACCCCCCAATAAAGCAAAACTGCACATTTCAGAGTGGCCTTTTATTGTGGCCAGCCTAAGGCACACCTGTGCAATAATCATGCTGTCTAATCAGCATCTTGATACGCCACACCTGTGAGGTGGGATGGATTATCTCGGCAAAGGAGAAGTGCTCACTAACACAGATTTAGACGGATTTGTGAACAATATTTGTGAGAAATGGTCTTTTGTGCATATAGAAAATGTTTTGGATCTTTGAGTTCAGCTCATGAAAAATGGGAGCAAAAACACAAGTGTTGCGTTTTATATTTTTGTTCAGTGTAATTCTCAGTGCAGTTTGGTGCAAGGTGGCTTTAACATCACTGGCTGTATTGAGGTTATTCAAAAATACGTGTACCATTTGGATTCCTGATACATCGATAAGAATGACAAAGGCTAACAAGAAATCCTTAAGTATAAAATTATTAATAGTACTGATGAAAAGGTTCAGCTGTGGCTTGAGTGGAAGCATGCACTGAAGTTATCGGTCTATTCATAGACAGGAAGGAAGTCTCAGCCTGCACAATGACACGGGTTAGGACACACACACACAGTTTAAGCAGGAGCACTCTAGCAGCTGGCTTGGCTATGTGTGGTGGAGCACTTAGGATACTGTACAGAACAGAGTTAGACAAAAAGACAGGATGTGTGGTGATGGAGAGAGTTTTGACTGGATGGTACAAATCCACTTAAGTCACACGAGTTAGCTCAAGCATATTTGAATTGTCCCTTATCAAAGCAGTATCAGAATATTCTAAACAAGTTTGGAATTTTGGTCTTTGGTTAAGCTTCACTGCATGATCAAACTAAACATCAACACACTGCAATTAAATATGTTACTATGAGGTTCTCATGGCTGTATGTAATTGTGGAATACCAAAATGACTGGTGTTTAAATAGTTCCTAGTAATTAACAGCGTCTGTGTCCAGTCATGCAGCAGTAAATGAAAAGCTCAATCTGCTGTGGTCTCCGGTGGAAAATCATTATGCTTTCACTAAATGATTAATAGCTTTTTCTAGAGATTCTTTTCATACTCTATAAATCACTTCACTTAAAGCAATAGTTTGGAATTTTTGAAGAGGGGCTGTGTGAGGTACTTATTCATGGTCAATGTATTACATACAGTAGATGGCAGTCAGCATGCTCCCTGTTGGAGTGGCAGATGGGAGTATCAGAAGCTCAGCAATGCACTGCTGTGGATGAGGGTTTTAGGCAAAAAAAAAAAAAAAACAAATTCCACAGCCCTATCTAAAAAAACCCCAATATCAGTCTAAGTGGATGCTATATTGAGAATATTTTCACCGCTTAACCTTGCTGTAAGACAGCCCTCTTCCTTGGCACTACATTTTCTGAACTGTAGAACTCCCATATTTCTATACATAAGTGCAACTGTACAATACCGACCTATCTGTACTACCAGTTCTTGCTAAAGTATTTAAGAGAATTGTGTATAGTAGACATTGTGATTATTTAAATAAATCAAATATTCTTGTTTCATCACAATATGGAATTAGAAAAAGGAGCACCACTTGTATGGCAATTCTGGATCTCTTTCAAAAAATTAGTGATGCTATTGATAAAGGTCAAAAGCATTTTACAACACTGACTTTGAAATACTTCAATGCAAAGTTCAATATTATGGTGTCAGAGGCACAGCACTCAATGGGTTCCGAGGCTATATGTATGGGTGGTAGGGTTGGGTCAGTATGAGAAAAAAAAAAAAAACGGTCCGGTTTTTGTAAAAAAAAAAAAAACGCATCAAGTCGGTAATACTGGATTTTCGCCACTTGGGGCGAAATTGACTCATTTAAAATAAAAAATGACCTTAGGACAACAGAGTGGCAGTAACAAGTTGTTTCTTTTATTCCTTACAAGTAAATTTTGCAGCTTACTCAATCAGTGCAAACAAAGGTTGCCTCCTTCGTCTGGCTCAAAGCCAAAGTGTTGCCATAGTGGCGCATTCTTTGATTTCTTCGAGACTAAATTGTCCGCCATTATCGACTCCCCGTCACTATTAGACAAACTCCAGGCTACAGTAGAGGCCTCGGCGCATGCGCACTCGCACCCCCTAGCTCAGTCCCCGCCCCACCCCCCTCTCTCTCCTGCTCGCCGTGCGCTTGGCGAAGAGGCAGACACAGGTGCTCACAGACTCGGGCGCACTATAAGCGGAGCGGACTCTGTGTAAAAATGTCTGTGAAAAATCCCCGCGATGTGAAAAATACATGCCAAACTGTCTTTTGTGTGACACTGGTGCGTGAAGCGGAGTCCGCGCGGTTGTGCTTTGCACACACAGGGCTTGCGGGTGTCCACTTTTACCAGGCGGACCTCCGCGGAGTCCGCTCCACCTACCTTCCGCCCAAGTATGTGGTCTGGTCAGTCTCAATTTAAAAAAAAAAAAAAAAAAAAAAAAACAGTTCAAGACGGAGTACCGAACCGACTTGGTATTACCGACCTCCAACCCAACCCTAATGGGCGGGAGCAGTATGTTAATATGGATGGTTAAAAATCTCAAAATAAAATCATCAAATATGGCGTCCCTCAGGATTCCATTTTAGGGACGTTCCTCTTCATGCTGTATATTAATTATTTTGTACATTCTTTTAGCATTCGACACAAAGTATTATATGCTGATGATACCAATTTATTTTTGTTTCATAAAAATCTAAATTATCTGCAAAATATTCTAAATGAGGAACTGATGAAGGTGGATACATGGTTTAAATCCTGGTTTTTATCCTTAAATATAAGACGAGCTTCAGTATTTTTAATTTTAGTAAAAATCAAAAAAATGTTGAACATGTTTGCAGCAGAAAAAATGGTTAGGCTATTGAGAGAGTGAATTCAACCAAATTCCTGGGGATACGTATAGATTAATCTTTAAGCTTTGGCTGTCATACTGATGAACTTACAAAGAAATTGTCCAAATATGTTGGCTTGTTTTTCAAGCTGAGGCTTTTCTTTCTACTTAAAGCACTTTCAACCGTATACAAGTCTTAATATGAGCCACATATTACTGTCATGTTATATGGTGCAATACCTTTTATGGTTATTGTATGAAATTACAGATTCTACAAAAGAAAGTTAAACATGCCATATCCTGGTCTGAGGTAAATGCTCCGACTGACCTTCTTTTTCACAGCTGCAGTCTTCTGAAGCTCACTGAATGTAATGTCTAATGTATAATGTTTTATTTAAGCTCAACAACAGACTCGGTGACCTTATTCCAAGTGAGTTTTCCTCTCATACATATGAGATTAGAAAAAGCCTTAAACCCTACATAAACTTAAATGTATGAGCTTTAGTTTGGTTTGCAGAGGTTCACAGGTACGGAAGGTGATTGATAAAATGTCATTATCTTTGCAGTTACTACAAAAATATGTTAAAGCATGAACACCCTAAACAGCTGGGAAATTCTAAACCAGTTACACTCATATTTACCTACATTACACTGTTATTTACACTTGCCATAAGTCTATGTTATGTTACCTATGAAACCAATATTTAGGCTGATGGAATAAATGTCTTGAAACAATTTAGTAATTGGCATTAGGGTAGTTTAGTCTCTAGGTTTTTGGTTAGTTTAGGAGTTTTGTAGGTTATAAACATGACTGTATATTACATGCATTTTCTTTTCTTAAATCTAGACGTGTTAGTGAACCCGTTTTAAAGTACAATTTGCTTCATGTCTGGGCCCCTTATTCTCAAGCTTTCGATAGCTTATCAGGGCGTTCCATTTCACATCTCCATTATCTCTTATGAATGGTACTTATGTTTTTTATCTGTTTTTATAAATACATTTGTAACATGATTTTAACTGTACCATGCACTGTATTACACTGCAGGTCAGCTATTCAGATCAAAAATTGCTGCTGCACAATCTCATCTGAAACAAAACTTAACTTTCCTAAAGATTTCAAAGATGTGCTTGTGTTTTTTGGACATCAACACTCTACACCAAGACTGACACAACTCAGTGTTTGTCAGCAGGGAACATTTCTCTCAAGAGGGTTATGTAACACCACAGCCAAATAGCTGTAAATAACAGTGACGGAGACACTGGCAGAAGAGCACTGTTGTAACCAATCATCAGGTCAAATATCACTAAATACTTACAAATAAAGCCCAAATTCCACTAAGCAGTCTGATATGGTTCAGTTCAGTTCCGTACACATTTTTTCTGTTTCCACTGTGAAAAGTTGTGGATGGTACCAATGGAACCGTTCTGTGCTGTCCCCATTTTTGGCCAGACCTCTGTCAGGGTACCTACAGTAGCACACAGATCTGGTACTAAAAGGTGGAGCCAAAAACACTGCAGTGGTCAGTAGAGGACGGTCAGTATTGCTCAGGGCTGAGTTGTGGCTGGTTTTAAAGCTTATGTACTTACTGTTCACACAGTGGCAAGTGTTATTAGTTAACTATAACTATAAAATGAAAGGATGTTTTGCTGCCTTTTGCAGCAGCTGTAGACTGAGAAAAAAATTACCTAATTCACTGGGCCGACTTTCAGGTGGAACCTTTACTTGTAATGTTACTCAGTGTTTGAGTTGACAACGGGAATCCATCAGCACTCCTTAAATTTCAATATGACAGCTTCCTAACCCATGTATAGCAAAGAATGCATACCATAATGAGACCAGTGAGAGAGCAGCAGTGATACGAAAATGAAAGTGCGATGAAAGGCAGGCTGAAAAACAAACAATATTAGATCAGTTCTGGGCAGCAAAAACACATTTTTACAAAGCTGAATCCTCTTTTTTTTAATAGAGGATGGCACTAAAGCGTTAAATGGACGGATTCTTATTGTTGTGACATTTAAGCCCCATCTCATTAAATCAATCCAGTATGTGGAAGGGCAGTGAGTCTTCTAAATTAGCCCTCCTGACTGATTGCATTCACTCGTCTATCCTGGATGGATGAGTGTGTGTGTGTGTGTGTGTGTGTGTGTGTGTGTGTGTGTGTGTGTGTGTGTGTGTGTGTGTGTGCGCGCACGCGAGCCTGTTTGTTTGTTTGTGTGTGTTTGTATTAATGGTACATTACATTAGCAGCTTGTCATACCAACCTCTCTATAGAGTGGAACATCACAGAAACAAAATCATTAATCACATGCCTCAGTAGATGGATGGATGCTGCGTTTGTATCTCTGCATGTCTGTAATGCAGCCAATGTATTGGCTGTGTTCTTGTCATTGTGTGTGTGTGTTGACCTAAAATTACTTTCAACCAATATCATTTTGGGCTATGTTAAAAGATATCTCATTTTAATGTTTAAAGAAAGCAGCCACATATACAGTAATGTTGTAAATATACAAGAATCCAAGTTCGTAACCTTTTGTGAATAGAGGTGCTTCATTACAGATTTGGGGAAAATTGGATTAACAGCACAGAAGGATATTATGGAGAGAAATAGGCAAATAAATAAATATGAAAATAGTCACATTACTACTTAAATTTTTAACAGGGTAACTAGTAATCTGTTTCCTATAACATTTCGGAAGTAACCTGCCCAATGATGTTGACACTCTGTTAAAATTAACAGTCCTCAGGGCGCTGAGTAGCGCACCTGGTAGAGCAGATGCCCCATGTACAAAGGCTGTGTCCTTGTTGCAGCGGCTGTGGGTTTGATTCCAACCTGTGGCCTTTTGCTGTCCTGTCAAGTAAAGGACAAAAAAAGCCGAAAATCTTTTAAAAAGTTTGGTGTCCTCCAGCTCCCTACAGAGTTTATAGTCCCCAATTGCCCACATCTTTCTCTCCACATTGGGATGGATATCTATTGGATGTCTGTTTTTATGCCTCTGAGCTGGCAACAGCTTTTGCAGGAGGCATTATGTTTTCAGATTGTTCAACTGTTGTACATATGTACTTATGTCCCATTCTTGTGAACGTATTCTCTTAAGAATGCCATGAAGGAATGCATTTTTCAAATTTTGAAAAAACAATCACTTGGACTCAACAATAAACTGATTTGATTTTGGTGGTCAAGGGTCAAAGGTCAAGGCCAGCATGAGCTTGCATCCATCTCATTTTCATAACCCAATGTCCCAATTACAGCTTGAGGTAATTTCTTAAAATTTGGCACAAACGTCTGGATTCAGTGATAAATTGATTAATTATATTGGTCAAAGGTCAAGTTCATTGTCACCTCATCTTTCTCATTCTTGTGAATGTGATATCTCAAGAATACCTTGAGAGAATTTCTTCAAACCTGGCACAAACATCCCCTTGGACTGAAGAATAATCTGATCAGACTTTGGTGGTCAAAGGTCACTGTAGGATGTCCAATAGGATATAATAATTAAGATGACTTTGATGAGTTTATATCCAAAAGGTCAAAGGTCAACTTCACTGTGACACACTTTTTCTGGTCAATACTCAATATCATATCTCAGGAACAAAAGGGGAGATGTTTGGTCAGATACTGAATTGGTGACACTAATCTTGGGTGTGAAGTGCAACGATTTTCCGTAGAATGCTGTCCACTTGCTTGCGGCTCCCATGTTGGGCTGTTTAGCGATGTGGTGCCAAGCACTCTGGCCAGTTCGCTTTCTTCAGTAGCAGTTTCAATGTCTAGTCTATTTTTTTTCCACGAGTGAGTCTGCCAAGAATACACACCGAAAATATTAACGACATTAACTGTATATTAACTGAGATATAAATGATTTGACTGTGATAAATTAAGAATATGCATCTCATGCTTCAGCATATTTGTCAGTTGTGTCCAAACAGAGAGTGAGAGAGACGAGCAGAGCCACACACTCACTCACACACATGCACATACACAGAGACACAGGCTGAAAGAAACCGAGCTCTCTCTTTACCTGTCACCTGTTATGCCATATGTGCATAATTCAATTTTAATATTTAAATAACTCCATAGATAATTCTTTAATAATAGTGTTCTTCTACTTGTGAGTAATTTTCTGTGGCTGGTGCAGCTAGCTCTGGGTTTCTCACAACAAAAATGTTATATATGCAAGTGAAGTATGAGCCCAGCAAAGATAACACATCTGCCTACACTTAAAAGTCACACCAACAAAACCAAAACTGGCTCTGAGTGTTACACTGTGACTTCAGACATTCTTGTGTAGTCTCAGTGGCTTTGAGTTGAGCTCATACATTTTCATCACCTCATCTCTGTCTGCTGTATACAGTCTTACAAGGCTACATGACAAAGTCTTTTGTTCTAGAAATAGCTGCTACTAAAATATGTCTCTGTGACACAAAAAGTGTAACTCCATGTTTCTCGTACCTGCTCACTGTGATGAATGTATTTGTCACAGTTTAGTGATGTGCTGCTGTTTGTACTGTATGCTTTGGAAGAGTCCCTGTTTTTTTCATATAATATTTAAATGGTCATTTTGATCGAGAAGACAAAAAATTGTGACTGACTTGTACGAACTTTGAACAGAAACAGTAGCAACATCTTTCATCATTAAGTTTGTCCCATGTATGCCAGAAACTAGGGCTGCAGCTAGTCATTATTTTCATCATGGATTAATCCGCCCAGTATTTCCTTGGTTAATTGTTTTGTCAATAAAATGTCAGAAATTAGTGAAACATGCCTGTTGGGTAATGTCCCAGAGCAGAAGATGACGCATTTTAATGGTGTGTTTTAGCCAACCAACATCCCAAAAATCTAAAGTTAGTAAGTTTATTATCATGTAAGACGAAGAAAAGCAATACATTCTCACAATTAAGAAGCATGAAACCAGCAAATCTTTGGCTTCTTTATGCCTCTGCACTGGCAATAAGCAGTAGCTGGAGGCATTATCTATCTGACATGGTCAAGGTATATGTGCCTGCTAGGCCCCTAAGATCCTCTGACTCTCTGGACACTCTGGAACAGCCTGCCTGAAGGTCTTAGGGGCTCTACATCTATTGAAACGTTTATCTTGAGAGACATCTTTTTCCATTGCTTTCTCCTGAAACATATTTTTAACTGATGGATGTTTTATCTTATCTTACCCTGTAGTTTTAACTGAATTTTACTTCATCTTACTGGCATCATAATGTTCTGCATGAAACACTTTTCTGGCCATTACTCAACACCATACTCAGGAACAGAAGGGGAGACGTTTGGTCAGATACTGAATTGGTGACGCTAATCTTGGGTGTCTACCTTGAAATTGTGCTGATTGTATAGATATTCTTTGCTGCCAGGTTGAAGATGTGTGTGAAGCATCCACATTTTCACAGACATGGATATAAAATGTAAGAGAAACTTGACTGTTGTGAGGAGACATACAACCGTGGGGTGATAATTCTAGTTTTTCTTTAAAGTAGTAATTAAAATGTCTATTCAGTGATCAAAATAGTTGCTCATTTTCTGCCAATCGATATACCAGTTAATTGACAAATTATTGCAGCTGTACCAGAAACATGCTTCAGCTACTGTAGTGTGTCTCTGTAGTGTTGATACCTAAGGTTCTCTCTCTCGTGTTTGCAGTGTCAAGCGTCCTGCAGGCATGTCGAGCATCCTGAATCGTATTGGGGGAAAGAAACAGAAGATGAGTACGCTGGAAAAGTCAAAGATGGACTGGGATGCTTTTAAATCAGAGGAGGGCATCACTGAGGAGCTGGCCATCCACAACAGAGGCAGAGAGGGGTAAGAGACTGCCAGACCACTGGGTGGTGGTGTGGGTTAGGGGCTAGAAATGAAAAATATTTCACCCGTTTAGTGTTTCTCGTCAAAATATATTATTGGGTTGAAAACTCTACAATATTAGTGGGACTTTTAGTGAAACATATGTTGCATCATAGCTGGAAGCAGTTACACAGAAACAGGACTTCGGTATTAGCATTGTTGTTGTTAGCATTGTTAAATGTCAATTTTCTCAATGAATTTTGTCTGTGTTTACAAGAAAATGGATGTAGATTTTTAAAATAGTTTTAAATAAAAAAAATATCACAACATAATATACTCAAATTCAACAAAAGCAGATATAAACCCACAACTTCACAATTTAGTAAGGACACAATTCAGTCTTTTCTGCTTTGTACAAAAAAGCAAAAGCAACCAAACTATTTTAGCTTTTGTTCATTGAAAATGTTAAAAATCAAGGAAATTTCTCTTTGCTGTATGGAAAACGTACTGAACCTTGACACTTCTGTGTCGTATTGAACCAAACCATGAATTTTGTGGACCATTACACCCCTAGTGTCCAACTGATATCAGATCATTTTATCTTACTATCAGAGATTAATCTACACTGAACAAAAATATAAACGCAACACTTTTGTTTTTGCTCCCATTTTTCATGAGCTGAACTCAAAGATCTAAAACATTTTCTATACACACAAAAGACCATTTCCTCACAAATATTGTTCACAAATCTGTCTAAATCTGTGCTAGTGAGCACTTCTCCTTTGTCGAGATAATCCATCCTACCTCACAGGTGTGGCATATCAAGATGCTGATTAGACAGCATGATTATTGCACAGGTGTGCCTTAGGCTGGCCACAATAAAAGGCCACTCTAAAATGTTCAGTTTTATCACACAGCACAGTGCTACAGATGTCGCAAGTTTTGAGGGAGCGTGCAATTGGCATGCTGACTGCAAGAATGTCCACCAGAGCTGTTGCCCGTGAATTGAATGTTCATTTCTCTACCATAAGCCATCTCCAAAGGCGACAATTTGGCAGTACATCCAACCGGCCTCACAACCGCAGACCACGTGTAACCACACCAGCCCAGGACCTCCACATCCAGCATGTTCACCTTCAAGATTGTCTGAGACCAGCCACCCGGATAGCTGCTGCAACAATCGGTTTGCATAACCAAAGAATTTCTGCACAAACTGTCAGAAACCGTCTCAGGGAAGCTCATCTGCATGCTCGTCGTCCTCATCAGGGTCTCGAACTGACTGCAGTTCGTCGTCGTAACCGACTTGAGTGGGCAAATGCTCACATTCGATGGCATCTGGCACGTTGGAGAGGTGTTCTCTTCACGGATTTTCACTGTTCAGGGCAGATGGCAGACAGCGTGTGTGCCGTTGTGTGGGTGAGCGGTTTGCTGATGTCAACGTTGTGGATCGAGTGGCCCATGGTGGCGGTGGGGTTATGGTATGGGCAGGCGCATGTTATGGACAACGAACACAGGTGCATTTTATTGATGGCATTTTGAATGCACAGAGCCATACCGTGACAAGATCCTGAGGCCCATTGTTGTGCCATTCATCCACGGCCATCACCTCATGTTGCAGCATGATAATGCACGGCCCCATGTTGCAAGGATCTGTACACAATTCCTGGAAGCTGAAAACATCCCAGTTCTTGCATGGCCAGCATACTCACCGGACATGTCACCCATTGAGCATGTTTGGGATGCTCTGGATCGGTGTATACGACAGCGTGTTCCAGTTCCTGCCAATATCCAGCAACTTCACACAGCCATTGAAGAGGAGTGGACCAACATTCCACAGGACACAATCAACAACCCGATCAACTCTATGCGAAGGAGATGTGTTGCACTGCGTGAGGCAAATGGAGGTCACACCAGATACTGACTGGTTTTCTGACCCCCCCAGACCCCCCCAATAAAGCAAAACTGCACATTTCAGAGTGGCCTTTTATTGTGGCCAGCCTAAGGCACACCTGTGCAATAATCATGCTGTCTAATCAGCATCTTGATATGCCACACCTGTGAGGTGGGATGGATTATCTCGGCAAAGGAGAAGTGCTCACTAACACAGATTTAGACAGATTTGTGAACAATATTTGAGGGAAATGGTCTTTTGTGTGTATAGAAAATGTTTTAGATCTTTGAGTTCAGCTCATGAAAAATGGGAGCAAAAACAAAAGTGTTGCGTTTATATTTTTGTTCAGTGTATATCAGTGTATAAGTTGGCTGTTCAGTATCAAGAAACTGCAATACCAAAAGGCCAAAGATTTTTTGGCAGGACATTTTTGAGTAGTCTGTTGTGTCACGTAGTCTCGTGAACGTGAACGTGATATCTCAAGAATGCCTTGTGGTGATTTTTTATCAAATTTGGCACAAACATTCACTTGGATTCAACGATGAACTGATTCGACTTTGGTGGTCAAAGGTCAAGGTCACTGTGACCTTGTCTATCTCAATCTCGTGAACTTAGTTTCTCGATAACACCTTAAGGGATTTTTTTTTCCTTTCTTAATTTGACACAAACGTCCACTTGAACTGAAGAATATGCTGATTAGATTTTTTTGGTTAAAGGTCAAAGGTCAAGGTCAGTGTGACCTCACAAAACATGTTTTTGGCCAAAACTCAAGAATTCAAATACATAATGGTCAGGAGAGGCTTTGTGTAGCTTCCATCACAGAGAGAAACCAAAGAGTATTACATCCCAAATGTGCAGGAAGTACAGTAGGCCAAGATTAAACCAGGAATATCTTAAAGCAAAGTGGACATTAACACCAGCTCACTGGGTCTCTACTACTTTAGTACTTGAGTCTCTACAGACCTCTATGGGTTTGAGATGAAGAGGGGTTCATCATTTTCATGAAGTATGTCCTTGTACTTTTATTATTAAATGTTATAGTGAACCAACAACCAACATTGGTTCATGTGACATACTAATTTACAGTGCAAATTGGTGACGATTCCATCCTTCATTAATAGCTCTTCACAGTCATTAATGCCAAAATGCTGACATGGCTCCACCACAGTGAGCAGGCCTGATGGAAAACACAGAGTTTTTAATTATGAAGCAGTAGCTGGAAAGTAGTGAGTGTAAATGGAGGGACACGTTGTTCCATATGAGTAGGAATCATGCTTTAGTCTGGATGGAGAGAGGGAGCCAATGGAAGCCTGGCTGCCCCAGGGAAATAACATGAATCTGTGATGTATGCACTTTGTTAGCTCCTTCACTGTCATTCTGTGCCTCACACACACACACACACACACACACACACACACACACTCAACATGTACTAACTTCCAACCAAGCAGAAGGATGGGGGCTAATTTAAAAACACTTAGACACAACAGGGAGTCAAATTATTCCACACACACACACACACACACACACACAAACACACTGCAGGAAAAGTTGTGTAACTGCATTCTGTGTTGGAGTGGAAGAAGTGGAAAGAGATGTGATTTAGGGGTGGGAAACTGTGTGAGTGGTGTGTGTGTGTGTGTGTGTGTGTGTGTGTGCGTGCATGCGTGTGTGCGTGCATGTGAAGAACACATTGCTTCTATACTCTTTGTCCTAAATTGTATTTTCAGTGTGTTTGTGCTTGTTATGATAAAAGTAGGTCTAATGTTCTCTTTCTGTGTGTGTGTGTGTGTGTGTTTAGGTATGTGGAGCGGAAGAACTTCTTGGAGCGCGTCGACCACCGCCAGTTTGAGTTAGAAAAAGCAGTGCGACAGAGCAACATGAAACAATGACACACACACACAGAGTAGAACAGATGTTTAGACTTCCTGTATCTTGCTTTCTCTCTCTCTAATGACACAGTTGCCGTTCCTCCAGTAAAGTGAGCTCAGACTGGTGCTGTGGCTCGAGTCTATTTCAGGACGGGGATATTAATAGGGTGAGTTTGTGGAATGATGGGGTGTTGAGTGTTCTTGTACTTCCATCCTTGTGAGAACCAATTTGATTTTCAAACCTTCACACTGAGGGCATTTTTTGGGGAAGTGAGGTCATTCTTGCCTGTCCTACTTCCTCACAGGGTTGTGTCAGGGCTAAAACTTAGTTTTGGGGTAAAAGAATAAATCCAGTTTATACATTTACTTTTATAGTTTTGTCCATTATTTCTACCTGTCATGATGATGTCTTCACGAAGTTAACTGCTGAGATCTGGGAACACAGTGATGCCATACAAAAAAGTCTGATAGGTCAAGAAACATGAACAGCCAGGTGATCTATTGTGGAAGTAAAACCCAAGTTGAAGTAAGCCAGAGATACTCTAATACTTAAATCAGATACTCTAATACTTAAATCAGTATGTATGTTTTTATGTACCATAAAAATCTGCCCCTACCCAACAAGTTGAAAGGTAACCTATAACTCTGCCTCTTCCTGCTGTCTCAAGCTGCCCTTAGACAGCTGCACACAGCACCTTCCTCTGCAGATCCATACAGCAGCATCTCTTCAGGAGACTTCAGGACAAAGGGATTGTTTGGATTTTTTGAAGTGGAGTTGTGTGAGCTACTTGTCCATAGTCAGTGTATTACATACATTAGATGTCAGTCAGGACAACCCCATTACTGAAGGCCAAAAGCCGTTACTGGCTTCAGTTCCCCATCTATGCCCTCGTCAAAGCCACCAGACTACATTGAGAGAAACAGTGATTTAACATCCCTGAACATAGGAGCTGCTGGTCTACCGCTGCTTTAATCTGTTTGTTTGTGTTATTGTGTGACTTTGGTGAATCTGAACTAACCCTTTTAAATGCAAAAGTCACACAATAACACTGTTTGAGGCAACGGTAGACCATCAGCTCCGATGTTCAGTAATGTTAAATCACTGTTTTTCTCAATGGAGTCTTGTTCTGAAGAGAGCGATAGAGTGACAATAGGTTTCTTGGCTTATATGTCAGACTCCACCTGCTTCTCCAAGGTAGGGGCGTGCTGACGTATGTGTATACTGTCTATGGTAAGTATGTGCACGTTTTTCTGAGTGTACTAACCAAAAAGACTGTTGCAAACATCATACAGTAGCACACTACCCAGCACTATGACATCTAAATTTCAAATTCTTTTTGATGACATCCATTTTTTATTACAGAAATTTAGATGTCATAGTGCAGGGTAGTGTGCTGCTGTATGATGTTTAAATTTCTGTAATAAAAAATGGATGTCATCAAAAAGAATCTGAAAGATTGAAACTGTATTAAAATTCTACAGATAGGGGCTTTAATCAGCAGAGGGATAGATGCTGTGAGGTCTGGTTAAATTAATGCAGTTGTTGAATGGATTTTTCATTGTTTCAGTGTTCAACTAATAATGTTTTTTCAGATCATTAATGATGTTTTTGGATTGGAAAAAAAATGTGTTAAAATCTTTGTCATACTGTTTAAACCATCATGCAACACTGAAACACCCTGCTGACCACTGTAAAAATGATAACATGTATTCATGCATTCAGGTGAAAAGCTTTCTGGGGACACTGTACAGAGCACTGTAATGCAGATCAATACCACAATAGAAATGTAATCAATTAGTCTGCGTCTCATCCATCATAAATGAGAGGACCACACTGACTGCCGATCCCTCAGGTGCTCTTTTGTCCTAGTTGTGAACAAACGTGGAACAAAGGCAGAGGGGTGAGAGGAGGATTGATGCAGAAGAGGGAGATTTGATGTTTTATTTGTTTAACTGTTGGGTCTTGACGCAGCTCTCTGTTTGTTCATGTAAATATTAGATATTCAATAAACACAAACAGGTCATTTTAAGTAAGCTGGTTGATTTATTTTTGTTTGCCGAGTCAAACTGTTTGTTCTGTAAAGTAGGCTGTGAAGAGTCTCTGTATCAAACATTGTTCTTCTACCCCCTGTTGAAAATTTTACTGAATGGATCGCTTATGGAGCCCCAAATGATCAATATTAAATGAATAAGACATTATGAAATGAATAAGGCAGATGCTGTTAGCACCTATGTTTAAATAGCTAATGTGGCTGTTCACACCCAGGTGTATATCACAGCAAAGATGAGCACTAAGGTGTCCGTAGCCAACAATGCTATTTACACCGGTTGGCTATTAACACCTGGGTGGTTATTCCTGAGCATCCTGCAATGTTGAAATATGACATTAACAAAAATAGGTTTATTAAGCTTGAAGACAACAGCAGATGAAGTGCTTATGTGGGTTGCAGTATCATGGTATCCAGGAAGGTGCTCTTTGGTCAGGAAGTGTAGAACATCTTGAAAAAAACAAAATCCAAGGCAACTCTTCTCTGGTGCAAAAGTTAAAAGGCCTTTATTAAATGGCTAGTTCATGATGAACATTAAAATCACCAACATGTTTTGGCCATGCTCACTGGCCTTCATCAGGGCATATAGCTGCAGGGTTCACAGGTGGCCTAAATGAGGCCCTACTCAGACATGGGTGGAGCCAATCAGCACTCCATTTGCCAGACTGCAGGCATATAAGCAAAACTCCCTTTACACAATGCACTCATAACTAGAAACCTGCATCATAGGGCCAGTAGGCAAACATTGAGAATATAACAGATGTAATTAGAAAAAATCACAATAAACCATCAACAGGTCAAATTCTATAAGGAGAACAAGAAAATATATATACATAAACTGCATTCAGAAGCAGAAATAACATGAAAATTAATAGAATATATACATAAAACACAAAAAAGAGACAACCAAGAATAAGAAAAAAAAAAAGAAAAAAGACACTAAATATATGCAAACAGATATACAAAGCAGGGCACCTTTACATAGGAAGTATTAATTTACAAAAATGGAGTGAGGTCAAGGTCCTCATTAATTCCTGGATATACAGTAGCTTTCAGTTTGAAAATTCATTCCGCCTCTTTTTGATTGAGACGTTTCTGTCTATCCCCTCTTCTATCTGCCTCAGGGATATGGTCAATGCCCATAGCCAACACACAGGAGGGGTCATTGCCATGATGTTCTTTGAAATGTTTAGCCATAGGGTAGTCCAGGTTACCTATCCTGATTGCATACTTATGTTCTGCAAGTCTATCTTGTAACCTGCGTTTAGTACGGCCAATGTAAAAGATTCGGCATACCTGACATTCAAGTTTGTAAATCACAAAGGTGGTTTTACAATTGATGAAATGATGAATACAATATGTTTTATTTCTAACTTCAAAGGTTTTAGATTTAACAATATTATTACAATGAGGACAATGGCCACATCTGTAACAGCCCTTAAGTTCAGATTTTAGCCAGTTATTGGGACGTGCAGCTGGTAAATGACTATAAGACACTCTGTCTTTCAAAGTAGGTGCCCTCTTAAAGGTCACAACAGGGGGTTCAGGGAAAATGTCCTTGAGAGTGTTATCACATTCAATTATGTTCCAATTTTTCTTAATGATATTTTTAATTTTGAAGGCTTCTGTGCTATATTTAGTTGTAAAAAACACACCTTTAGGTGCCTCCCTCACAGGTTTTCTTTGTAGCAAAGAGTCCCTATTAAGGGCTCCGGCTTTGTTACTTGCCTGTTTGACCATCTGTCTTTTATAGCCCCTATCAAGAAAACGAGCTTCCATCTCCTCACTTTTCTCTGTAAAATCTGATACCTGATCACAGATGCGTCTCAAGCGCTGGAACTGGCCAAAGGGAATATTTTCTATAAGGGATTTTGTATGAAAAGATTTTGCATGGAGAATTGTATTTCTATCTGATTGTTTCCTAAATATTGAAGTATGTAGCTCTCCATCTGCAGTCTTAGAGATATTCAGATCCAGAAAATTAATGTCAGTTTTGCTGTAGTCAAGCGACAATTTTATATTAGAATTTGTGCTATTAAGATATTGATGGAATTGTAATAATTCATTTTCATCTCCCGACCACAGCAAAATGACATCATCAATATATCTCCCCCACCATATAATATGATGAGCAAAAACATTATTCTCTGCATTGAATACAAAGTCTTCTTCCAATTTACCCATAAAAAGACCAGCATAACTAGGACTAAAACACGCGCCCATAGCACAGCCTTTAGATTGTTTAAAAAGTTTGTCTTGGAAAATAAATATAGAATTATTCAGTGTCCACTCTGTTAATCTTAAAATGAACTCTGTAGGGGGATCATCTGCCTCTGGGCGTTTACTCAAGTAATGTTGAAGAGCTGTCAGACCTTGCTCGTGTTCTATATTTGTATACAGTGCTTCATCGTCCATAGTGGCCATAACGGAATCTTTACCAATATTTTTTAGCTCATTAATTTTCTTAAGCACACTAGTAGTGTCCTGTATGTATGCCGGCACCATATGCAGTAGAGGTTTCAGAAAATAGTCAATATACTTAGAGACTGGTTCAGTTAAAGAACCATTACCAGATATCACTGGTCGTCCAGGCGGATTTTCCAGATCTTTATGAACCTTAGGTAGTAGGTAAAAAGCTGCCAGGCGAGGGTTTTCATTAAAAAGGAAACAAAACTCTTGATCTGTAATCCAGTTGTTGGTTTTAGCCTCTGTTAGGATGTCCATCAGTTCTCTCTTTAGAGATTCTGTAGGGTTAAGAGAAAGAGATTGATAGAAGGCAGTGTTGTTTAATTGTTTGAGCGCTTCTTGAATATATTTGTCCCTGTTCAATACCACTACACCAGAACCTTTGTCTGCTCTTCTAATTATAATGTCTTTATCTTTAGCTAGATCTCTCAGAGCATCCCCTTCCAATTTAGTCAAATTCTGTTTAACATTCCTACATGGATTGGTATAAAGTTTATCAATATCATAGTTCTTCTTCTTTATAAAAGTTTGTACAGTAGAATTTGGTACTGTGGGGCAAAATGTAGATTGTGGTTTGAATGGAGATACCAGATATGTTGATCACCGGTTCATGCTGCGTGTGTAGTAATTTCGAGCTTGTACTTGGTTTCCTCCTCCCCCTCCGTGTGGATTTCCTCTTCGGCCCTTTCTCCCTCTGTAGGGCGTTAGCTCTCCTTGTGTGGGTTCCTCTAAAAAATGCTCTTTATCATTCTTCTCCCTCCTGGTGGATTCCTCATCCTCACTGCTGGTGAAGTTCTTCAACATTACTTGAGTAAACGCCCAGAGGCAGATGATCCCCCTACAGAGTTCATTTTAAGATTAACAGAGTGGACACTGAATAATTCTATATTTATTTTCCAAGACAAACTTTTTAAACAATCTAAAGGCTGTGCTATGGGCGCGTGTTTTAGTCCTAGTTATGCTGGTCTTTTTATGGGTAAATTGGAAGAAGACTTTGTATTCAATGCAGAGAATAATGTTTTTGCTCATCATATTATATGGTGGGGGAGATATATTGATGATGTCATTTTGCTGTGGTCGGGAGATGAAAATGAATTATTACAATTCCATCAATATCTTAATAGCACAAATTCTAATATAAAATTGTCGCTTGACTACAGCAAAACTGACATTAATTTTCTGGATCTGAATATCTCTAAGACTGCAGATGGAGAGCTACATACTTCAATATTTAGGAAACAATCAGATAGAAATACAATTCTCCATGCAAAATCTTTTCATACAAAATCCCTTATAGAAAATATTCCCTTTGGCCAGTTCCAGCGCTTGAGACGCATCTGTGATCAGGTATCAGATTTTACAGAGAAAAGTGAGGAGATGGAAGCTCGTTTTCTTGATAGGGGCTATAAAAGACAGATGGTCAAACAGGCAAGTAACAAAGCCGGAGCCCTTAATAGGGACTCTTTGCTACAAAGAAAACCTGTGAGGGAGGCACCTAAAGGTGTGTTTTTTACAACTAAATATAGCACAGAAGCCTTCAAAATTAAAAATATCATTAAGAAAAATTGGAACATAATTGAATGTGATAACACTCTCAAGGACATTTTCCCTGAACCCCCTGTTGTGACCTTTAAGAGGGCACCTACTTTGAAAGACAGAGTGTCTTATAGTCATTTACCAGCTGCACGTCCCAATAACTGGCTAAAATCTGAACTTAAGGGCTGTTACAGATGTGGCCATTGTCCTCATTGTAATAATATTGTTAAATCTAAAACCTTTGAAGTTAGAAATAAAACATATTGTATTCATCATTTCATCAATTGTAAAACCACCTTTGTGATTTACAAACTTGAATGTCAGGTATGCCGAATCTTTTACATTGGCCGTACTAAACGCAGGTTACAAGATAGACTTGCAGAACATAAGTATGCAATCAGGATAGGTAACCTGGACTACCCTATGGCTAAACATTTCAAAGAACATCATGGCAATGACCCCTCCTGTGTGTTGGCTATGGGCATTGACCATATCCCTGAGGCAGATAGAAGAGGGGATAGACAGAAACGTCTCAATCAAAAAGAGGCGGAATGGATTTTCAAACTGAAAGCTACTGTATATCCAGGAATTAATGAGGACCTTGACCTCACTCCATTTTTGTAAATTAATACTTCCTATGTAAAGGTGCCCTGCTTCGTATATCTGTTTGCATATATTTAGTGTCTTTTTTCTTTTTTTTTTTCTTATTCTTGGTTGTCTCTTTTTTGTGTTTTATGTATATATTCTATTAATTTTCATGTTATTTCTGCTTCTGAATGCAGTTTATGTATATATATTTTCTTGTTCTCCTTATAGAATTTGACCTGTTGATGGTTTATTGTGATTTTTTCTAATTATATCTGTTATATTCTCAATGTTTGCCTACTGGCCCTATGATGCAGGTTTCTAGTTATGAGTGCATTGTGTAAAGGGAGTTTTGCTTATATGCCTGCAGTCTGGCAAATGGAGTGCTGATTGGCTCCACCCATGTCTGAGTAGGGCCTCATTTAGGCCACCTGTGAACCCTGCAGCTATATGCCCTGATGAAGGCCAGTGAGCATGGCCAAAACATGTTGGTGATTTTAATGTTCATCATGAACTAGCCATTTAATAAAGGCCTTTTAACTTTTGCACCAGAGAAGAGTTGCCTTGGATTTTGTTTTTTTCAAGAGTTTTATTAAGCTATTCTATTAAAGTTTATGTACACAGTGTGCACTCAGCACTTCTGTTTTAATGCCTCCGCGCAGGCATAGCAGTGGCTAGAGGTATTATGTTTTCGGATTGTCCGTCTGTCCGTCTGTCCCCTGTGAACACAATATCTCAAGAACACCTCAGGGGAATTTCTTAAAAAATATGGCACAAATGTCCACTTTGCCTCAACAACGAACTGATTAAATTTTGGTGGTCATGTCAGAGGTCAAGGTCACCGTGAACTTGTATGTCTCATTCTCGTGAACATGAGATCTCAATAACACCTTAAAGGGATAGTGCACCCAAAAATGAAAATTCACCCATCATCTACTCACCCATATGCCGATGGAGGCTCAGGTGAAGTTTTAGAGTCCTCACAACACTTGCGGAGATCCAAGGGGAGAGGGGGTAGCAACACAACTCCACCTAATGGAGGCTTATGGTGCCCCAGATTCAAAAGTCCAAAAACACATAATTGAAAGCACAAAATATCTCCATACTGCTCGTCTGTAGTGATCCAAGTGTCCTGAAGCCCTGACATAAAAAGTTGTTTGGAAAAACGTCATTTGAAGTCTGTTTTTAGCCTTATTGTAGCATGCAGCTCTAACTGCCTCTCTGTGCACTGCGCTCACGTATGCATGCTTGCGCATGAGACTAGCGAAAGCACGTGAACACACATGAACGTGGTGCCCATGTCTCAGGGTCTGGTGTAGTAGCTCATAAGGATTTTGTTCAGTTTAGCTGACTTTGATTTGGAAAACTTAGCTTAGTAGAGGAAGCACAAAGGGATTTTGAAAGAAACACAGGAGCAGCACACTGATGATGTCAGAGGGCTGATCGCAATGTTGGTCCAGGAATGCATGTAGGATGTTGATCTAGGAACATGTCCTACTTGGCAAAATCACATCATGCAAGTGTACATAGTTGGATAGCTGTGCAATGTGACTATTATGTGACTATAGACCCTCCAAATAAATTCTCATACAAATAAACTGGGTAAAATAATTAAATCAACCAACAATCTTCATTATTCTAAAATGCCATAATAGTGTATAAAGTATGTTAGACTGCATTTGTTTTGTTGTAAGTATCCTGAGCCATTACCGTTATTTCTGTTTACCCACAGCACTTTCAAAACACTTTGCTGTGGTGACTGAAGAGGATGCTGAAATGTTGTGTGTATGTTGAATAAAGGAGCCCTCTTGTGGGTTTTAAGACAGAACTGCTCCTGACAGGTGCCTAAAATCAGCTTGTGATTTACTACTAAACCTTTCCTTCTACACACACACACACACACACTCAAAGACAGATAGTGGGATTTTTATGGCGTAGGGCTGACAGGAGATTATCCTCACACATGCTCACACATAGCTTATCATGGCTGAAGGTGTCTATGGGAATGTGTTGCCATAATTTTATTCTTGTCAGGATGGATGAGGCTGAAACAGCATTTACATCATCACGGGACACTAAAACTCCACTCCAATCAAAATGTCTCAGCAGAGGCCACTCACCGTAATGGTTTCCCAGAGACAACCAATGCAGTCTGATGTAATCTCTAATGATGATGGAACCAATCAATCAGATGCAATATGTTGGAGGTGGATTTACTAAAAGGATATCAGCATTGTTTGTAACCTCAGTCTCTCCTCTCATGTTTTATTTTATGTGCATGGTAGCCAGAAGGCTAAACATTGTAGCATGAAGCTGGTTCTGTAATTATTTATAGACACGTGAGATCTTCACTAAATCTCTTCCATGTGCACCCTTTTGCAATGCAGTGGTACGGGATTTGGATCCATTATGAGGGACTGATTATATGCTGCATATACTGGATAGTTTAATTTCCTTGATAAGTGTAAAAGACATGCATCAAAAAATCACCTCATTAAGATCTCATTATTAATGACATCACCCATAGGTTTTTAAATGGGAACTAGGCTCATTCTAAAAATTCATACATTTTCTTTCTCTGGTTTTAAACAGTCTCAAAATATTAATAACCATGAACAACTCTCTCCCAAATCCAAAAGCTAGTGAGGTAAAACTCAAATTTGTGATGTCATATGGTATAAAGTCTGTAGCTGTTCCGTAGACAATGAATTGGGAAAGATGTTATAGATGGTCATGGCACCAGTGATGGCGTTCGAGTAGCCAGACGTTGGTGTCAGTTCTATTGGGGTGAGTACGGCAAATCACACTGTAGGAGCCAAACCCTTTTCCGTTGTCTGTGCTGAGCCCATCTAGTGGCTGTGGATAAATGGGGATAAAGCTAGGAGAGGCTGCCTGGGTGGTGTGGGGGGAGCAGGAAGAAGTGAAGTGTTTAACCTCACATCCTCAAGGCCTGATGCAGAGACTGTCCTTGCTTTAATCTATGTAGGATCCTTAGTTTATCTTTCAAATCCTTATTTAGATTTAGATTTACACTTTCTGAGCATTGTATTAATTTTTTGTTTATAATAAATACTGATTCATTTTTTGGATTTTCTTTTTTCTTGGACAGGTAGCCTACTTGAATAATAAAAATCAATGACTTTTTCAGTCCACTAGATACAGTTTGCTGCAAATACAATGATTGAAGTGAGATGAAGAGACTGAAATCTTATTAAATAAAAGTGCTTTGGGGACATACAGTAATTTGCAGTTTAAATAAGTTAATAAAGCATAATATATTGCAGTATATTTTATCACAATACTTAGCATATCACAATGTTTAGAATCACAATTATATTGTATCGTGACTTAAGTATTGTTATAATATTGTAGTGTGGAGTCTATGGTGATTCTCTCCCCTCAAGAATAATCATCAAGTCAAAGACCAATTGAAGGACTCCAGAACTGCAGCACCAATGAGAGGACTTGCTAGATTTGGAGTGTAAATGGAGAGCTGGATGGTGACGAACACATGGCCTGATTGTTTAAAAGCATTATATGTACACCCCTCTATGCATTTCATAAACTGAGAGCTGAGAACGAATCACCTTACAAAGGAAACAAAGGAAATCGGTTAATGGCGTGGATTATATTGTGAAATCGTTCAAACATTAAGGAGTCTGCTGTAGGAGTGGATTATTGGATTTCTTGGATAATTTCTGGATGAATTAAAAAAAACATGGCTCATGTTATGAAAGCTAGTGAAGAAGAGGAAGTCATGGAAAGCACTTCAGACACAGGTCAAGAACATATTTCCAAGTTTAAAAAAAAAATCTTATTCATTTAACTAGAAGGGGAAATATAATGCCTGAACTTATGGAAGATGTGTCATATGTGCAGGAAGTTGAAGCTACTTTTCTTGACCTTAAATCCACACATGAAGCTTATCAAGAGCTTTTGACTAAAGAGGAGGCAAATGAAGATGAATACGCCATCATATCTTTGTTGTTTCAACTATGACTGAAAAATCCTCCCACCAGATTAAAAACACACATTATGTGATGCTTGCTGATGTTTTTCATTGATCTTCAAACAGATCATGGCTCTGTCTCAAGCCCCTGTTTGGTCCAAGACAGCTAACGTTACATCATGATTCATAAACAAACGGGGCAGGTCCAACCTATTATCACTGACCAGACTGCAATTATAACCAGATCAGTTTTTAATGGCTCTGATAATTGTTCTGCCTGGACTTTATGATATGGCCTGTCAGTTTGGTGAATATCTGCCAACATGGACTTGACCATATCCTATAATGCCTTACAGTTTGCCTGAGTGATTTATATTTGTACTAACATTAGTTATTTAACGTTAATTAGCTAGCATACATATAAGTCATGACAGCGATTAAGCTTGAGAGGCTGTAACATTTGCTATCACTCACCGACACTGCAGCTCTGTTTCCCTCACATCTTCACCAGGATTATTGCTTAATGGCATTTACAGTCCAAATGAATGTAGGGTGACTCAACAGAGATGTAGCTGGCTAATGTTAGCTAAACAAAGTGCAATTGCTAACTTCATTCATTCATTCATTCATTCATTAATAAACAAAGTAACAAGTTCTTTTTTCCATTCCATTTTAAACGGCTTATCTGGGGCCGAGTCGCAGGGGCAGCAGGCTGAGCAAAGCACTCCAGACGTCCCTCTCTCCACCAATGCTTTCAAGGTCCTGCCCCGGTGCCTCCCACCATTTGCATGTGTCTGAAAACCTCTAAGAGAAGGCGCCCAGGAGATATCCTGATGAGATGCCTGACCCACCTCAACTAGCCCCTCTTAACGCAAAGGAGCAGCGACTCTACTCCAAGGTCTTTCCGGATGTCCGAACTCCTTATCCTATCTCTAAGGCTCCATCCTTCAGAGGAAACTCATTTCAGCTGCTTGTATCCACGGTTTCATTCTTTCGGTCACTACCCAGAGGTCATGACCATAGGTGAGAGTTGGGACACAGATGGACCAGTAAATAAAAAAGCTTTGCGTTCCGACTCAGCTCCCTCTTCACTCTGACAGTCCGGCACATCATCTGCATGAAGCAGAGATGCAATTTTGAGGTTCTCAAAGTGGACTTACTTCACCCAGCTGCACCTTGAGATTAGGCTCATTCGGGATGAACTGGGCCTTGCCTGGAAAGTAGACGAGAGCAGGCAGCTGCAGCAGGGGGCGGTGACAAAAAGCTGCGGTCAAGTTTAACAATAAGGTTAATATTTTCAGAGGAAAAAAAAAACAAGGCAACAGCTTTCAGTTAGATCAGTCAGATATAATCAGGGCTTCACCTCTGTACAGATGTTACTTTACTTACTTTAAGAATCCTCACATCCCACTGACCACAAGTCTCTGTGATGCTAAATAGTTCAAGTTCAAGTTTAACTTAAATAACTAAAACATTCTCATGTTAATATACAGTAGACTGTGTAGTTTATGATGAATGTATTTAATCCCTGACGACTAAACTTGACCATTAGGTCACACAACATGTTTTCTGTTCACAGAATAAACCTTCAAATCAAACAAATAACATCTAAATCTGTTTTAAAAGTTTATCTAAAACATCATCTTGTTGAGTCAACATCTAAACCAATCAGCTGTTAGATCAGGTGAGAGCCAGGTGTTTCCCACCATGCCCTGGGTCTCGCAGTCGGTGGAGAGCAACTGCAACACCTGGCTCTAAAATCTGCGGCCGCCTTGCTATCACAAGATTATTGCTGTCCACTTTTGTAATACATCAGAGCAAATTGGGAAGAAGTTGGACACAAAACTAACCAGCATGCAGTGTGCACTGATCACCGGTGATCGAATCTATGCAGGCCTGGCTCATCTTGAATGAGCCTACTCTTTGGATAAGGGGTTGTATTGAAATTGTAATGGAAATAGAGTTTTTTTTGGCTTCATGCGCCCCTGAGCAACTTTCCTAGGAATGAGTGGGATCCCACATTAAATGCTGTATGAAGGTCTCTTTACACATCCATGGTCTACGGAGTACGCCATGTTGTGCCGCCATGTTTCTTCAGTAGCCCATAACAGACAAACCAAACACGGGTCCTAAATAGGGCCATTCATGATTTTGCATTTTTGTGTTGACCAGTGTTATTAGCTGGCCCCCCACATGAAAGTGAGTGAAAAACACATGCCATTTTAACCTGAAACTGCTTTATTCCGTGTTTTTATCAGGAGAAGAACTCTGTGGATAATTTGGCTTCTGGTAAAAACCTCCTGAACAATGGACACTAAAGGAATTCCATCCAGGAGAAGATTCAGCTGGTTGCAGTCTGCAGTCCTCACCACTAGATGCTACTAAATTCCCCTAAATCGTACAGACTGCTCCTTTAATTGAGGTAGCGTTCCTCTTTAGTGGGACACACTGAAGCCTTGGTTGACTGAGATAGTCAGAACAAACAAATACCACAGTTGACAGTGTGACACCTGTCAAACACGCAAACATGATAACAATCATAAATGCAATCAAGATAAAAGAAGTGCATTTTTTAATAGAATAGGACACATAGGGCGTTATTTAAACAAAGTACACTGCTTGTTGCTGTGACCCACCTGGTTTTTGGAGGTGCTTTGAATTCCAGTACAAATTTGCATCTGTTGTACGTAGATCGTCTGTAGACAGACATATTTGGTCACTGCATTTTTGCTCTAGTGACAGACTGAATCTCTTTGGTCCTCCCTCATCCAATCTAAGAAGAAGCACACACACAGCTACTGGTGTTCCTGGCCAACCCCAGCTGGATGCAGGCACGCATGTGTGACATGTAAGTGAGGCGTGTGGGTGAAAATAGCTGCTGTTATTTAAACCACAGCAGGGAGCCTGATTGTGTTCCTGAAGAAACACACACACGCGCCCACAAACAAGAGTCAGAAGGAAAGACAGAGTGCTCAGCAGGGCAGCCAGGGCTCAACTATTTATACCGCACATCATCCTGACAATCTATCTGTTCCAATCATTATAATGACTTACTGATTTCAAAAAACTATCTGGTATCAGAGATGAGATTATGAATAACAAGTAACTTGATGTGTTTTGTCAGTGTCACTGAGTTTAAATGATCAAATGTGGGCCACATTGTTAAAATGAGCAAAATGATGCTGCGGCAGCTCATACTGAAAAGACACAAATGACATGTCACCCACTGCACATTATGCTGGGCAATTAACATTACAGCTCATTTTGCAAAGCATGTTGTTGTGTTTAAGAAATAATAACACTGGAACTTTGATAAAACTGCATGCAGACTTGATATTCACTGTTTTGGAATACAAAATTCAAGCACATTTCCAGAGTTTGCTAAAAGGTTTTCTAAAAGTAAGAGAAAGAATGAAAACCACTGGCTGCATGGAGTGGTTAGCCTTTATGTTCTTATTTTGTTTTTCTGTCATTATAGAATGCTGTTGGCCTAGTAAAGTAATGTAGTTGTATAAAAATCTATGATTGGGCAAATCATTAGACAGTGGGCCCCTGGGCACAGATATGCAAAAGGCTCCATCAACTCTCATTCATAGGGGCAAGACACACAGCCTTTGTGGTGGTTTTGCCTCTTTTTTGTCTCTGTGGGGTCATTTTACCTGTCACCTTGATGTGATTCTGTGTCTTTTTTTTTTTAAAGATATTTTTTTGGGCCATTTTTGCCTTTAATAGACAGGACAGGTCCAAGCGTGAAAGGAGGAGAGAGAGAGGGGATGACATGCAGCAAAGGGCCACAGGCTGGATTCGAGCCCGGGCTGCTGCAGCAACAGCCTTGTACATGGGGTGCCTGCTCTACCACTAAGCCGACGCCCCAATTCTGTGTATCTTTGAGGTAATTTGTGTCTTTTTTGGTCATTTTGTATCATTTTTTGGTCATTTTGTGTCTCTTTGTAGTCATTTTGTGTTTGTTTGAGGTCATTTTGTGTCACTTTAATGTCATATTGTGACCTGTTAATGTATTTTTTGGTTGTTCTGTGTATTTTTGTAGTCATTTTGTGGTTGTTTTGTGTCTCTTTGTCGTCATTTTATTTCTCTTTGAAGTCATTTGTATCTCCTTGAAATCAATTTGTTTCTTTTTTGGTGCTGTAGTGTCTCTTTTTAGTCTTTTTTGTATTTTTTGCTCATTTGAGTAGTTTGTGTCTCTTTGTGGTTCCTTTGCATCCCTTTGTGGTCATTTTGAGTCACTTCCTGGTGAGAATGTGTTACTTTGACATTTTGCACGTGAATGCCAGAGGGGCCCCTGATATTTGGCCCCTGGGCCTGTGTGAGGTAAGCCCATTAAGTTTTTTATCGATGAAATTCTGTGTTGTGACCTTTATAGTATAGTATACAGTGTAATGTTTAGACCGTTCAAATGTCCGACATGCAGCAGCATTATTCTAATAATAGTTGTCTGCCAGCTAATATTTGTATGAATCATTTGTATTAACTGAGCATGCAAAACCATTGGTATGGTCCTTTAAAGGCTTGTTCCAAAAATGCCCCGGGGGGTACCCTGCTGTGGATTTTTAAAGTGCGTTGTAAATTGTAGGAACTGTAAATGCTTGTAGTGAGACGGTCTCTTTAAGGCTGGACTGGATCATCCCTGTGGAAGGACGGCAGCAGACAGCGGCGGAGGCGGTTCTCTCCTGCCGTTCACTTACGCTACAGACCTGTCAACACAACACTGCGAGTCGCTTGACCTCCCGAATCATCGCTTCTTCGTTTACTAGCTTTTATTGGAGCATTTCGGAACGGGGTGTCCGTGAAGGAATCCGCGAGTGAGGCGAGGAGCGGCGGAGGGAGAGGGAAGGCGGGGGACGGCAGAGACAGCCGGCTCTGCTGGACATTCAGGCGGCCGCGCAACCCCTGCTTTTGCTGCAGACACATTTCCTGACAGTCCAAACTCAACGAAAGCCCGACCTCTGTCCACAGCTGGATGTTTGCCTTTCCTTCAGAGTGCACCGCGGAATGGACGGAGGAGGACTGACACTTGGGGAGCCGTGACGAAACCTCGTTCTGTTGGAAAAGTAGCATCTGGAAAAAAAAGGACCACCGTGCGTTTTTAAAGCAAGGAGCCAAGGAGAGTGACAGCACCAGCAAAATGTCTGTCCCTGTAAGTATGTCAGCCCTGGGGCTCAGGAAATACTTCCTCAGCTTGTCTGCTTTTTCTGTCCTACAGTGTTTCATATTAGAGACACGATAGAGCAAGATTTGACACGTCCAACCAAAGACAGCTCCCCCTCAATGCAGCACACACCCAGTTATACACCACGCAGCACTTCAATTATTAATATGGCAACTTTCATAACTGCTATCAGCTTGTTTGTCATTAATATACATAACTAGTGTCATTCTATTAATGGACCTTCTATTGGAATAAAGTGCTCCTCTTGGTTTGTCACGTAAAGTGGAATTTACTGGAGAAACCAGCTGACTGATGATGTGTAACAGCAGCTACTGTGCAGCTCTGCTCATTAGTAAAGGGGCGTTAATCTGCCTGTTCTGTTGCTGTTCTTTGGTTTAAGGCCACATACTGTGTCTGTAGTGCCATAGCTATTCTCGGCAGGCCTGGTCTGTCAACACATTCAGACAGCTGATATTACTGCCTGTGTGTGTCCTCGGGATGGATTTCTATTGTGTTGCTTTTGCAGGCAGTCTCAGATGTTTTAGTGCAAACTGCTGTACTGCTGTTGGAAATTGTCTGTATAGAGCTTGTTGTGTTGTTCTTTATCACATTCCTCAGGATCTGTTTCACAAACTCTGCCTGGAGGGTCTAATGGAAAGCTGTGTGTGTGTGTGTGTGTGTGTGTGTGTGTGTGTGTGTGTGTGTCAGCCCTGCCACTGTGTACTCAGCAACACCCCCAAATGGAAACTGGCTTAGATATATTGTATTACTTCCATTATTAGGAATGCACAATATTTACATTGTTAGTCACATCTGATCGCTGATGCTTTCCACAGTCCTTGTAGCTGACAATAATAATAATAACCTTATTTAATGGTCAGGGGTCCACATCTCTAGTTTCAGAGTTTTTACCTGTTGTGCTTCATGCACAAGCAGATGTGCACTCCATAAAACACTGCTTTATCATTCTCTGCTCGTTGCTAGACAGTTCTTTCACTGGGATTACACAGTGAATTCACAAGTGTCTTCAGGTATTTGTTTGCTCTTGTATTTTATGTACTGCAGGCTCTTAAGCCTTGTTTGGAATATGCTGTCAGCATTTGTAAATTAGGCTATATCATTTCAATCATTGCCAGTTTCTAAAAATGCACAGAAAGTACGATATTACCTGTAGCTTTTCAAAGTTGGAATCCAGTTAACATTAGAGCATAAAAAAACTTGTGTAGCTGTCATGGCTTATGCACTTTTTAAAAACAAGTGAATAATCCACATATGTAATAAATGCTCAGTGTATTTTGGGCATAGTTTTAATATCAGTCACTATATGGATAAGTTTGCACCAAAGGTCCAGTGTGAAGGATTTAGGGGGATATACTGGCAGAAATGAAATGTAATATAATAAGTATTTCTTCTACCAGTTTAAATAATCAGATCCATTTTTTTGGAGGAGAAGAGACCTCTGTGAATAATTCAGCTCCCGGTAAAAACCTCCTGAACGTCTAGATCTAAAGTTATCATAATTAAAACATGAGCGCACATTAGCAGGTACTAGGCTAGTGGTTTGTCTCTGATATGCCGAACATTGTTTTTCAGACACTCTCGTTGTGGAGGGACTGCTAACAACAGTGGCCACAGTGAAAACGCACATGTTCCTATGTAGAGCCAGTGTTGGGTTTGTCTGCTCTGGGCTACTGTAGAAATATGTGATCTCTGTTGACGAGGACCTACTCAAACGACTCATTCTTAACAAAAACACAATGAATCTTATTTTTAGGTGATTATACACTGTAGAAAACATATTTATTTTATTATATTCTATTTCTGCCAATGTATCCCACTAAATCCTACACACTGGACCTTTAGTCACAAGTGAATCATCCATATATGAAAGATATGATCAGTATATTTTGGGCTTGATTTAATGTCAGTCACTATTCTGATTTGAACATATTTCAAACTTTACCTTAATAATAAGCACAGCTATTATAGCTGTATCATACATGCAATATTCGCTCCTTTGATTGGGCTGGCCTACTAAGCATCAGCACTATGACTGAGTAGTGAAGCCAGGGCTTGTGTAAGTTGTAGTTCCAATAATGGCCAGTAGATGCTGACTCTAGGAAAACTACTGTATTAAGGTATTTAGGCTTAGACAGGTTTTGAGATGTTTTGAGGTGTTTGGTTGATTGACAGCTGTCTCAGCCTATCACAGCCGGCTGTAATGATTACTGCTCTCCCCTTAAAACCTTTTTAAGAATTCCCTCATAATTTGTCACAGCTGCAGCTACCACGGCATCGCAGAGTTGAATGGTCACATGATGACACAACCCTCGTCGCTACACAGCTGTTTGAGGGATTATTGGTGAAAAGAGAGCAGCGCTGTAGAGGACTTATGCACGAGGCTCCGCTCCTCTGCATGGCTGTCATCTCTAGTAATGTCTATTAGTTGCAGTGTGGAAAGGTGTTTCCACCCACTGAGGTGCAGAGGCGGCGGCTGCTGTTCACCTTCTCAGCGTGGCAGGATGTGTTCTGATCTGCTAAACTTGGCATTCACACATGGACTTGCTGCCTCCTGCTATTTCATGAGACACACTGCAGATCTGTGTGTGTGTGTGTGTGTGTGTGTGTGTGTGTGTGTGTGTGTGTGTGTGCGTGTGTCAAGCATGTGCGTTCCTGCCACAGAGGGGAAGATTGTGCAACACAAAGGCAGAAACTGGGATGATGAAAGTGATGCATTCAGTCAATTGGATGAATGGTGTGTGTGTGTGTTTGGGGGGGGGTTCTCACTAAAAAGACAGACAATAGATTCTTCTTCAGATAGCACCCATCTTCTCTGACAGACAGACAGACAGCAGGTTGTACGTTCTCCTCAGCAGGGAGGAAGTTAAGTCGGTTTGCATTCTTCAAACTTTATCTGCTCACAGCAGTTTGAAATAGTACATATGGTACTAAATGTTCAACTGCGTGCTCCTCTCAACATTTTATTGTGAAATATTAGCAGGTGAGTGTACTTTTCAGGATATCCTTAATGAGTATGTTTACGTGCACAACATTTTTCGTTTTTTGCCCTTATTCCAAAAAAGAAAATAAGCTGTTTACATGGCTAATGAAAATGAAAATTCCACTAATACTCTGCTTACATACAGCCAGGCAAACTCTGATTAACGTGCCCTAACATGTCCTTTTTCATGTCAAAACATAGAAAAGTGGAACAGCTGGAGCGGCTTGTCATTTTGCTTCTCTGAATCAAAATAGGATTTTTTCAAAACACAGCCTATTATTTTAGGGCCATATGGCCCGCCCCTAATGCCATAATGCTTTTTAGATACATTATCTTCATTTGAGGGTATTTCCAAGCAAATATTGATGTACATGATTATTTGCAACTTCATCCGCATACATATCTTTCTGCCCCCATTCCAATGCCAAATACGCTACCCAGTTGTCAGTCATGTCCAGATGCAAAATCCTTAACTTCAAACAATAACAACCTTTGAATGAGCCTAAAAATGCAGTGAAATACTGATGAGCTAAAATCTCCTGTGTAACATAATAAATTGTCACATTTACTCTAATATAGGGCTGCAGTTAATTGATTATCAAACGTGTTGCTGTTTAATACTCTGTTGATCGACTAATTAATTATTCAACCAATTATTTCACTTGTACTCTGATAACAACTGGAATGACTGTGTAACTTATTAGATGATCCAAGATGTTTCCTGTCCTGTGTTGACTCTGCAGTATGACCAGTCATACACACACTAACAGGATTTCATGGTGGTCACAGTGTTGGTTCAGCTGCATATTGCCATGGCTACGGAGAAATAATACAAAGTGTTTACCTACCTGAGTGATAGTGGGGTCACTGCTGGTGTATGTGTGTGCACATGTACACAGTGTATTTGCTCAATGAGTTGGAGGAAGGAAGGGCTACGTGCAGTCAGTTTGTTGTGTTTCTACTCCAGCTGTTCTCATGCACCGCTCCGTTATCCTGTCAACTTTATCAATTGCTCTTAATGTCATTAGTGACATCATCACACCTGCGATATCGGCCAGTGAAATCCTAGTTGCCATAGCAACCATTTCCATGGTCCCTCTCACCTGGTCACATGTCTCTGTGCCGTCCTCACACACACACACACACACACACACACACACACACACCGTGCTTTCCATGACGTACATGCATGCTAGTTTTGTTCCTAGAGACAGAGTGTATGTCTGTGTGTTTGAGTGTTTGGAGCATGTTCAGCTGTGTTTGGCTTGATTTGCTGATCACACAGAAAAAAATAAAGAAGCAGGATGTGTTTGAATTTCAGACTGCGATGTTTCTCTGTTTGATCACTCTGTTTCTATGTGGAGCAAAACCTACCAGACTGTGGCTGGAGGATATTTTAGTGTGTATTATTTTTCACACACAACCACACACACACACACACACACACACACACACACATACACACAGGCGTCTACTGTAGCAGCAGAAAGCGCGGATGGGTCAGATATATATAGAATTTGAAGAGAGTAGCCTGATTTTCAGTCTCAAAGCAGGATGCAGCCTGTTTGTACATCATACATGCACACAGACACATAAATAAATGTGCATTGACATGAATTCACATTGAACTTGGAAGGTTTGACATCTGTAGCTCAGTATTACCTTATCTTGCCACTTACATTTTACATTAAATCTCTACACTGATGGAAGCAACTGCAACATGAAACAGCTGAAGCAAAAGATTTATTATTCCTAATGTCCCAGCCTGTCTCTGTAAGTGAATGATGGGCTGCTGGTGTCTGAAGCACTGATGCTACCTATCCATACATTAGCAGGCTGACATTATAGGTCAGTCTCAGATTTTTTTTTTTTTGGGGGGGGGGGGGGGGGGGGGGGCATTTTTAGCCTTTATTTGACAGGACAGACAAGCGTGAAGGGGAGAGAGAGAGAGAGAGAGAGGGAGGGACATGCAGCAAAGGGCCACAGGCTGGAGTCGAACCCGGGCCACTGCGGCAACAGTCTTGTACGTGGGGCGCCTGCTCTACCACTAAGCCATCAGCGCCCCAGTCTCAGATTTTGTAGGGCTGCACACAACTCAGAATTATGTCAGTTGTTCAATACAAATATTCGATGGGTTAACCCACTAACGGAATATTTTTTCTAACTTAAGAAACAACATCAGGTCATTCATCCAAGCCGAAGCTTTGGGCGAATGTTCAGGTCAGCCTCAGTTTATCACAGACATATCAGCTCCACAATTGGCAGCATCTGTCAGTTATTTTCTCTTGATTTGTTTATTGTGTAGTCTATAGAACAAAGATAGTGAAAAATGTCTATCACAATTTCCTTCAGCCCACAATGATGTATTCATATTATACATATTAGAATCAGTTTCACACAAGACAGGGAAAGCTGCGCATCATTTGTCTTAAGGAGCCTAGTGTTTGGCAGTTTGGCTTGACAGAGGATTTTTGGCCTTTGGTGTCCATCACTGGCAACCATTCATTTAAACATGTAAAAAAAATTGAGAAAACCAAAGGTGCACCCCAAAATGAATACATTTTTATTATTTGTTGTATCAGTGATATTTTAATATTGCTATTCCCCAGACAGTGTTGCATGTGCCTTGTTGCACTTCTTTGATTAAGCAAAGGCATCTGTTTTCAATGACAAAACAAATCTTGAATGGTAAAGAATGAATAAACAACCAGTGACCTGCTGGATTCATTTTTGAGGGATCTGAACATAATGGCTGCACCACTGATATTTATTATATCTGGAATTGAGGACAGACATGTGAACTGATCACACTTAAAATTCAAATTCTGTAAAGTAGTGTTGACAAAATATTTATTTATTGATACATATATTGTGAATATTTGAAATGGTTTTAATTGTGATTTTCAGCTGTATTGATACACTGGTACCAGCTGCTCTTTCTCACTCTCTCTTATTGTTATTATTATTATTTTCATTTTTAAGCTGTTGTATTACTGCATACTATCTTAATTACTTAAAATATAAGGTGATTAAAAATGGCAACCATATTTCCAGTGTGCACTGTGTAGATGTATGATCTAGGGCAATCTAAATATTATAATAGGAGTCAGGATTGTCTCATACTCAGTAAATAAAAATCCCTTTTATGATATTTTTTAAAAGTGCTGCCCAAATACTGCATGGTGTGTAGCATGTCCGCTATGGAGTGTGTTAGATGGCAGAGAAGAAAGGGTTGGGGTTAAGTGCTTGTCATGCTGAGTGTGTTTTCTCCTGTTTGCCTCCTCTGTGTGTATGTGTGTGATCTCTAAATGGACACATGAATACATAAATTCAGTTTTAAAATTTGATGAAGGCAAAATTGATTTTATAGTCATGCATGTATGCATGATACAGGTGTGTGTGTGTGTGTGTGTGTGTGTGTGTGTATGCACCCAGACACAATTGTTCATGCATCTCATTCTGTATATACAGGTGGGGCATATACATAAATACATACATAAGTGTGTGTGTGTGTGTGTGTGTGTGTGTGTGTGTGCTCATTTATGCTAGTTTTTTTATGGTTATTTATAATGCTAAATGTGTGTGTCACATTGTTGTGCTCTCTATACATGTTATTTGTGTGTTTGTTCTCTTTTGAGGACACACACACACACACACACGCACATGCACAATCACAAACTCAACACACACAAACGCCACCACCACCGTGTAGTAGCATGGGTGGGGTTTCCTGCGACTATCTACAGGGACTGCTTGGCCAATGCAGTACCAGCGCTGTTTATGTGTGTGTTTGCTCTTCACTTCAATATGAATCATTGCTGCTTAGAGATAGAAGCCCTTCTATCATGCACACACACACACACACACACACACACACAGGCAAACACCTTGCATCTCAATGTCCCTCAGTTTTCCACGTCAGTAGAGAGTTGCTAGGGGCAACAGGAGAGTCCGCTCAGTGTGTCAGTCACATATAGTGTGTGTTGTGATATAAGGACAGGTAAAAATCCTTAAGCTAGCATCAGAGCAGCAACCGGAGGCTGCAGTGAAATGCTGTCATTAAGATTCCATCACTCTGTGTGGTTTAACAGCCAATACAAATACACTGAGATCATAGCTGCTCACTCTGTGCTTATATGGTCCCAATAGCTATGTCCTGGCTCATGGTCCCTATACAACTGTCTGGCTTTGCAGAAACTAAAGAAAACAGTAGAAAAATAAATAACATTTTAGTTTATTTTCCCATCACATTTTGTCACATTTATCACCATTAAGATGATTCTGATTTATTATAAATTGAGGCTTGCTTTAGTAATTTTTACCATCCCTATTTGTAATAAGAAAATTAGCCCCATCAAATTAACAGCTGTGATATGGAATTGTGACATCACTAAATATAGGTCCAATGGGTAAAAAACTAAGACCAAATCACAGTGTTTATTTACAATGACTTCTGGGTAGAAAATCCTCACATCGGGGCGTCGGTGGCTTAGTGGATAGAGCAGGTGCCCCATGTACAAGGCTGTTGCTGCAGCGGCCCAGGTTCGACTCCAGCCTGTGGCACTTTGCTGCATGTCATTCCCTCTCTCTCTCCCCCTTTCACACTCAGCTTTCCTATTGATTAAAGGCAAAAATGCCCAAAAAATATCTTAAAACAAGAAAAAAAAAGAAAAAAAAAGAAAATCCTCACGTCATGTATATTAAAAGCAAATGGCAAGTGACCCTAAGATCGAAAACTGGCAGATGGTATGCCACTGATAGTTCAGCGGCACAAGCTGATCCCTGGAGTGGTATGCCGCTCATCAGTGGTATGCCAGTAGTGATTCAGCAGCATAAACTGATCCCCCCCTTTTATTGTCTCCAGAACTTGCTGAGTTTGCAATATCACCAAGCTAACATCACAGAGGGTCATTCTCACTGTTTCTTGTTGTCCCCATGTTGCTTTTGCTCAGTTGTGTTTGCTATAGATTAGATAGTAAAGGAACGAACTGCAAACATGATTTACAAAATGATGCAACTGTCTTCTTTACTTTTCATCCTGATCCCTGAGTGAAACTGCAGCACTGATTTTAATGGCATAGACAGTGACGAGGCTGTGAACAGCATACAACTGGTTAACAATATGAAAGTTTCTTAGTTTTAGTTGACATATAAATCGATTTCAGCTGCTGAAGTGACAGCTGTCACCATGTGATTTTATCAGCTTGAGGTAATTATCATAAATTCAGCAAGTTGGCCAAACTACAAAATGAAATTCTCAGCTTTTGTCTGGTATCGGTATTTGTGTGGCATATACACTGAGATAAAGATAGTTTTTTAGAAAATATTAGCACCACTGTGAATCATTTTAATATATGAAAAGATAGAGAGTGGACTGTATTGTATCAACATGCCAGAAAATTGTAATTTTGATATTTTGTAGTGCAAAAAAAAAAGAGTGTATGTGAAAGGCTTTGTGGTTTGCAATTTCATTTAAAGGAATGGTGTGTAAGATATAGGAGGATGTAGAGGCATCTAGTGGTGAAGACTGCAGATTGCAATCAGCTGAAACTTCTCCTGGTTAGAATTCCTGTAGTGTTCATTGTTCAGGAGGTTTTTATCGGTAAAGACACATATAGCAGTTTCACATTACAAATCAGTGTTTCTCCTACCCTGTTTGGCACATCGCAGGCGATTCACTTGCCCAGCACCTGCACATGTGTGCATACCTTTTTTCTCTGATAACTTAAGATTCAGACATTCAGGAGGTTTATGCTACAGCTCTTCCTTTCAAAAACAAATAGACCTGGTGATTTAAACAGGTAAAAACACTAAATAAAGTAGTATCTGGTAAAAAAATGGTGTTCATGCAGAGGGGCTGCTTACTATGGTAGCCAACGCAAAAATGGGAATGGCCCTATCTAGAGTCAGTGTGTGGTTTGTCCATAAAAACATGGCAGTGCAACATGGTGATCTCTGTAGACGAGGACCAGCTCCCTATACATACGGTTTATTGTTAGGTAAAGAAAAGACAATGATTCTTGTTTTCAGCTGATTAAACACTAAAGAAAATGTACCTTTTATATTATATTCCATTTCTGCCAATATATCCCCCTTGAATCCCATACACTGGACCTTTAACAGTGTTCTATATTCAAAGTTATCTTCATGAATGCTCTTCTTTTACACATAAAAAATAGCTTAATAAATTTAAATAAATCATAGAAACAGATCTAATAAGGAGTATACTGGAAGTTGAATGCAACAGTTGTGCCCTCTTCTCCAACCTCAGTAGTTTCGAGGTTTAATGTGTAAAACATTGGATGCTGGTCATTGAGCAGCTATATCAGTGAGCCGATGTAGTGTACAATTCTCTGTTAGCTCTGTGAAACAAAAGCAATGGAATATATTCAAGTGTAAAAACAGATATAGAGGTGCAGGTGCCAAGCTGTCAGTGCTATCAGCACATTTCACACATTGTTGCATCTGTGTAAACTGTCTGTTCAAACAGTGTCATATACAGCTGCAGAGTGTGAGCTGACTGTTACAGTTAGCTGAGCATGGCTCAGTGTTTGACGGCAGTCATCACAGTAGAACACACATTATGTCATTGTAGGATATTCATGTTTATAATATTACCAAATGCCTTGTGCAATTGTGTTTACATGAGGCTGCTATGTGAGTTTTCTCCTTTAAAGTCAGCGTTGGGTTTTATTGTACTGAATCATCCTCAATACATTATAACCAGCAGCGGGGGTTCCACAAGGCTCAGTCATGGGTCCTGTCTTTTTCTTAGTCTACACAAGGTTACTTAAGTTGCATGGTTTCTGTGACCACTGTTAGGCTGATGACACCCAGCTTTCCTTCTTATTCCCGACGACAATATTGGAACGTCATCTGCATTGGCCAATACTGGCTTTAAAATGAACTGTGAGAATTGGCCGACATGCTTCTTATTTTGCACAATGAATGAATATTGCATACATTGAAAAGCATTCTATTTCATGTCTCCATCTGCTGTTGGGCCATTACTATAAGAGTATGCATGCATAATATCATGTAAATTCCACTACTGAGAAGACTTGATGATCACTAAAATCAGAGGTGGAAAAAAGTGGATGGATCGATATTGGATATTGGCGAAAAATCCAATATCATGCATCCCTACCAAGATACACAACTCAACAAATACCCTAAGTCTGGATGGTCTATGCTAGTCTGCTATTTAGCTGATTAGTCAAGTGCAGACTATTGGGGTAGTGGATAATAAGCTCAAAGTTTCATGTAGAAAAGCTAATGCTAACTGTTTTATGTAAATGAATGAAAAATGCCAAAACAATTAGCGCCATATTCTAGGAGGTATAGTTACATAAAAACACAGACTTGAGTGGTCTAATCTAGTTTGCTAGTTAGTCTAGGTAGCTGTCTTAGCAAGTAGGATCCCTTTGATAGATTTGGTAGTTAATTCTGAGCATGGCAGTAAAACGCTAGTAATTGAGAGGAAAATAAAATGGTAACGTTTCTTGAGCTCAAATGGAGATGTCTATCGAGCATGGTTTCGAGCAGCCCAATGAGCTGTTTTTGAACTAGGTCCCTTTAATAGTTATGAATATTTATTTTCACTGAGGTTTTTGTGGATGCTTAATGAGACACTTATCTTTGATATCATGTATTAATTTTTACTAGCCTATGTCAACTCAAGTTTCCAGTGGCTATAAAGAAAAGTTTAAAATATGTTTTTGTATGCTGTCAATAATAGTTCTTGAAAGAAAATTGTAAAAAATCAGAATCAGCAGGTCAGGCCTTTAAAGAATTGGAAATTGAAAAAGATGAAAAAGGAAGTTGCAGTTGGTAGGGTTGGGTCGGTTCTTGGTAATACCAATTCAGTCCGGTACTCCATCTTGGACCGGGTTTTATTTTTTGAGACCGACCGGACCGCATACTTGGGCAGAACCCGGGCGGAGCGGACGCCGCGGAGGTCCGCCCGGTAAAAGTGGACGTCCACAAGCCCTGTGCGCGCAAAGCACGACCGCGCGGACTTCGCTCCGTGTACCAGTGTCACACAAAAGACTGTTCGGCATGTATTTTTCACATCGCGGGGATTTTTCACGGACATTTTTACACGTAGTCCGCTCCGCTTATAGTGCGCCCGAGTCTGTGAGCACCTGTGTCTGCCTCTTCACCAAGCGCACAGCAAGTAGGAGAGAGAGGGGGGTGGGGCGGGGACTGAGCTAGGAGGTGCGAGTGCGCATGCGCCTCTACTGTAGCCTGGAGTTTGTTTAATAGTGACGGGGAGTCGATAATGGCGGACAATTTAGTCTCGACGAAATCAAGGAATGCGCCACTATGGCAACACTTTGGCTTTGAGCCAGACGAAGGAGGCAACCTTTGTTTGCACTGACTGAGTAAGCTGCAAAATTTATTTGTAAGGAATAAAAGAAACAACTTGTTACTGTCACTCTGTTGTCCTAAGGTCGTTTTTTATTTTAAATGAGTCAATTTCGCCCCCAAGTGACGAAAATCCGGTATTACCGACTTGATGCGGTGTTTTTACAAAAACCGGACCGTTTTTTTTTTTTCTCATACCGACCCAACCCTAGCAGTTGGTGCATCTCTACTTCAAACCCACAGTACAGACCCTATTTGTAGAGTATACAATACAGTGTTGTTGTGTGCCTCCATTAGCCATAAATGGCTTAGTATTGATTAGCCAGTACACTGGCATAGAGCTTTATTGATTAATAGACATGTAGACTATACTGTACATGCATGTGCAGTTCAGGAATCAAATGTGCTGAACGACATAACAGTCTGCATTCTCTGAGATCTACAATCGTCAACAGGACATGCTGTCTTCCATCAGCCTCTTTCACTGTGTGTGTGTGTGTGTGTGTGTGTGTGTGTGTGTGTGTGTGTGTGTGCGTGCGTACATGTGCATGTCTATTAATGTAGTTGTTGTGTTGCCCTTTAGTAGTACAGCTATCCATCTTAATATTTTCCTTATTGCCATACAGTGGTACTACTGTAATATCGCATGTAAAGTGGTGGTCTTAGTATGCTAGAACTTATAGAGCTTGTTTTAAAGGGATAGTCCAACATTTTTGTAAAAAATAAAAAACAGTGTTATAATAGCTAGATGAGAGATGAGAGAGATCAGTTTCATCTCTGTGTGTCCGCTATAGCAATGTCTTTAGCCTAGTTTAGCACAAACAGTACAATCAGGGAGAAACTGCTAGCCAGGCTCCGTCATAATGAACTGGCATTGGTCAACATCCCTTGCAAAACCCTGCTGTCAAATAATGGTCGTTTTGTGCAGTGAGGCGGTTTATGATTTTGAGTGTTCCATTAAAGGCAGCTTTAGTGTGTGTGTGTGTGTGTGTGTGTGTGTGCCTTGCTGACATTCATTTAAAAGGTTTTCTTGTAGATTAACATTTTTAATGCATCTCCTCTGGTTGTTGAAGGGAATCTATAATGTTTTTATGTAAATTGAAAAGCGTCTTGAATCATATATGTTACAATGTCATTATTCCTGAAAGCAAATACTGCTTGGCTTAATGCTCAGTGGAATTAATAGGAGATTTGTTCATTTATCCTTTTATAAATGAGTAACACTGAACAAATAAAAACATTTTGGTGATTTTTTTGTATGCTTTTCCTGAAACCTATTCAAATATATATTCATAAGGACATTTGCTTGGTTATTATAAAAAAACACACAGGTAGCATAGTGATCTCTGGTTCAGTCTTCTCTCTGCCTGACCTTCTGTCTGCCCTTCACCTCTTCATCACCCCTCTGGTACCTTCTCTCCATCTGTCTGATTGTCCATCCACAGAATGTGCCTTTACCTCCTTTATCCACTCCCTCTATCTTTCCCAGTGTCGTCCCCATGAATGCAGCCTGAAAAAATGAAGGGTGGGGGAAAAATTGATATAGCATAGTATTGCGATGGTTTGCATGGCAATATCATATGCATAGATGTCATGTATCGATTTTTTAATTCTTGAAATTATTAATATTACAAATACAAATTAAGCTTTTAGTAGTCTATTAGAATAATAAAATCAAATGCTTTTTCTGTCCACTTAATACATTTTGCTGCAAAAAAATAAATAAATGGCCGACCCCTAAAACTCTTGGAATAGCTCTTAGAAGACCGGTGACTGGTGATAGCCTTACATCACGTAAGGAAGTCTGATTTTAAAGTTGGTCACCCTGGCTCCAGGGAACTGGTGATGTGTGTTTTTGACTATTTTCTTACATTTTCATAAACTGAACAATCATGCAAGTCATCAGCAAAAAGAATCAAGAGACTTATCGATAATGAAAATTTTTCATGAATCTCATCTTGGATCTGCAGAGCCCTACCCCTACCCACCCTGTCTCATTTTTTTTCTCGAATCACTGAATACCTCCATTTATCCAGCCATTTTACCTCCCTCCATCCATCCTCCCAGTCGGAACACGCCTCATCCCAGTTTGTCTGTGCTTGACCTCTGGCCTCTGTCATGATGGGGTCTACATCAGGCCTGATTGGATGATTTACACACTGTAGAGAGGCAGCAGCCGAGGAAGAGGGAGAGAGGGGCAGGAGAAAAAGCTGGAAGGAGGGAATGAGAGGGGGATAATGAAATGGTAAATGGATTGAGGAGAAAGGGAAAGACAGAGAGATTAATGATGTGAAGAGGTAGATATTACTGTGCTCGGACTGAATGATGGCGGGCTTGATGTAATTTCCCCTGCAGATACTTTTTCACTCACCTTTCACTACTTCCCCTTTACCTCACTCCCTTGTTATGCATTCCCATATTCAATCTTCTCTCACTTCACACGCTCTTCATTCTTCTTCATATCTCACATACAGTAATCAACATCACATTTTAAAGTCTAATGATTTGTGAGTTCTGACTGATCAGCTCTACCGGAGGTGGGAATTTTCTGTAGTTTGTAAAAATGGTGGAACCCATAATTAGCATGGTTGTCCACCTGTGTTATTTTCAGTATGTGATAGATATGCAGAAAACTGTAAATATCCACCGGCTTTACATTACCAAAGTAATTGGTCTATTCTCTCCTATGACGGCAGGGTTTCCCACACATCCAATCATTTGTGGCGGGCTGCAACAGTTAAAACATCTGTCGCCACATTTAGATATTCTATTTTTCGAGCAGGACTGCTCATTAGGTGCGCCGCTAGAAAATATATACTGTTCAGTTATTATTTGCTCCACAGAGGGAGCAGCTGAACAGCAGGCGCAGTAAAAAGCGTTGGGTCTAAAGTTTGCTTTCACTCACAAACTGCTGCTCCTCTCATCCATCGATCTGATCGGACCACCTCTGATCAAATCGACTGATCAGTTATCCAGCCCACAACTCAAAACTCCACGAATTGCTGCTTAAGAAAAAAAAGGCCATGAATGCTCCGCCTGCGGTGCATTCATGGCCTTGAAAGGACCCAGACTGATAGGCCTACAAGGACAAACAGGCGAGAAAAGAACACTCCTCTGCGTCGGCGGCATCAGTTACCGCCACGCTTAAATTGTAATTCTGTGGGAAACACTGGCCAGGCTTACACCAAACGACTCTTCAAGTGCTTTCACAGTCACAGACAAATTTCCAGTGTTGGAATTAAATCACAGCAGTTGTACCTCAGCTGGAGTGGGCTCCTGTGATCTCCATCATTTGGCATAAGGTGGTCATTAAACTTGGTCCAACTTGTCTTAGGTCAGTTGTTTTCGCATTTTGATGATTATTATTTTGAGATTTTAGTGCCTTATGCAAATACTGAAGTTGAATGACGCGAACATTGTCAACAACCAATAGCTGTGCTCTCTCCAGCACCAAACAGGAAGCAGCAAAATGCATAGACAGTAAACATGGAGGGGACGCTGGGGATTCACAAAAAATTTGAACAAATCTTGGTTGTCTTGGACTGTGGAAAAGGAGGAGAAACTGGTGGAGCTGTGGAGTGAACAGTCGTCAGTGTTTAATTCAGTTTGTATCTGATCCATCAACCAGCTCTTATTTTAGTGTGAAGCGGTTCGCCTCTCATTCCCAAAATCTCCTCCCACTAAATCTAAAGCAGTATTGTCAAGAATACTGTCGGCATATGATGCCTTTTATCTTGTGTTTCCAGAGTGCTGTGTTTTTGAGGACAAGTACAGTAAGGAATTGTTAATATGTCATATTTCGAGTTTGGTTTAATATTTTCCATCAGGAGCAGGATGGGAAATAATCTTTAAAGGAATCTAGTTATAGTCTTGTGAATTGAGACCCTGTAAGATCACCGGTCTTTGCAAAATCTCTTAGTGTGTGACTAGTGTCTTTAGATGTGAGAGGGTATTGGGCTAAAGTCAGAAGTCTTATCAAAGTCTTCTAGTGTATGCTAGGCATTACCTGTAGTGGTATCTTTCCATTCAAGTTCTTTTGCTTGTAGGAATATGATCAGAAGGGGTTAGGGGTTAAGAACTCCGGATAATCCACAGCCCCTTTTCAAGATTCAAACAGGTCTGTTGTGCCCATTAATGTTGTTTCTGCAGAGTGAAGAAACAATGGACCAATCAGAGCTTTAGAGGCAGGATTAAGAATGGGGATTTCATTTTATTACAGACTGGAGCTTGTTACCAAGCTACAACCGTGGAAAATAATGACAGAGAAATGGTGAGAAAAGTGTTATCTTCCTAAATCCTAAATTCTTTTCTCGGCGTGAAATAACAGGTTAAGTGCTCCTAATAAGTAAATTTAATTGGAGGCGCCGACATGTAAAATTGAGCATTATCATCAGGTGTTTTTTTTTTTTTTTTTTTTTTTTTTGACCAAGTGGCGACCTCCTTGGCTAAAAAATAAAGCCAACACAGAAGTGCCAAAAACTGCAGTTCCTTAAATGGCCACTTTAGGCTGGCTCCAAGAACGAGTCAATCCCCATAGACCCCCATGTTAAAATATTCAACTTTACAGCAGAAATAAACATGTTTACAGCCTGGTACAAAAAAACTTTCTACAGCTAATTTTCCCCGTTTATGACAACTGTAAATGGGGCGAATTTTTTGTATAACTCATCTGTTTACATTTTATTAAGACTTAAAGTTATGCATAATTAGGGGCAGGCCGCTTTGAGTGACAGGATTTCTGCAGATAGTGTCCTTGGCTTATGATCACTTCTGTCTTCAAAAAACCAAGATGGCTACAGCCAAATTGCCAAACTCAGGGCTTCAAATGGAAGTCCACAAACCAATGGGAGATGTCATAGAAGCTACATCCATTATTTTTTACACAGTAATTTCGTCTGAAGGATATTATTACATACAGCTAAAAACTACAGTTTCAGTCTTCATTTGGATGTTTAATTTGCAGGAGTTTTAAAGAAATCCAGCTGCCACACCAGGCTTTTGTCTCACCACTCCCGCGCATATTGACTCCTCGTCCTTGACGCGAGATGGTTAATCGGGACTGATCACTGTTCAGTAATGTGATGTAAATGAAATGACGAGTTAGTGAAATTAAAGTCCCATGTTGCAATTTTTTTAATCTTGTTACTATCCACAATGATGTGAATCAATTTAAAGAAAAATAATGCACAAATAGGTCAATTCTTTCCCCAAATAAGCAACTTGGGGTCGAATAAATGTCTGTTTCAATCACTATATCTCTGCGAATGTATATGGATTTGGGTACATCACTAGAAATACTGATGAGTCCTACTACAGAAATATAGTCAAAGTGAATCTACCATTTAATCCTTAGTATTTCCTGCAGTCTTCTTGCAATGAAGTGACAACATACATGACACAGACTGACAGACAGAGTGCTGAAGACACAGAGTGCAGTAGGATAGTTGGCCGCATGACTGTGTGTCTGCAGCAAATGTCCTCAGTGATGTGTTCGTCTCTGTGTTCAGTAGAGACAGCAGGGTTCAGAGTCCACTCTGCCTCTCACACACAGTTAGCTGGGAGCTCAGAGCTGTGAAGCAGAGCTCACAGCAGCACCTTGTCCCACAGGAGCAGGTTCTGTTTGCCAGCTGCTTTACTGACTGTAGCACAGAGCTCACTGGGGTTCTTAACATGCAGCAGTGAGGTGATGCTGAACAGGATTGTGTGTGATCTTTACAGGGCTGGGCAGATATGGGCAAGATGTAATCTCCTGATATTTCTCTGACACACTGTCCCTCATTAAGACACTGAATAGATGATTCCACTTTTTTTTGGGCTGTCACTTTTTAAAAAAAAAAAAGTTTGAAGAATGACAACAGACATGTTGTCTCTTCAAAGTCATACTACTGATTTTACTCTTCATACTACAGTATGAAGATGGATAGATGTTGCTCATCATCAGCAGTGTCTCGGCTGCCTCACTAAGTGATAAGCTAACAGGTGACTACACACTGGTTGCATAATAACGTTACTTTAGGCGTCATTATGTCTTTGAGGAAAATAACAACAAACCTTTTTTCACAGCAGATATTTTGACTTGTCATAACCACAAGTGTTACTAATAATACTAATCATTACAAATCAAATAATCAAATTCTTGATAGAAAATACAGCCCTGCTGTTAAGGTTCTGCTTAAATTATTGGCAGTTATGTGAGCTAAAACCTTTGAGCCAAACAGTCTCACCACAATATCAGTTTACCAGCTTGTCCTGGAGCTTTGGATAGTCTTCCACTTTGTAGTGAACATTTTTTATAAGCAAAGGACTTTTTATTGGCCAAAAGATTGAGATTTGTTCAGTCAACTGTTGTTTCTATGGTCAGCAATGAACATTTAAGACGAGACACTCCAGGTGAAAACCAAGTGCAGTCAGGACCACTTTTGTCAAAAAAAATTTTTTATTGCCATTGCAGTATTATATTTGGTGGTATGACTCTGTTCTGGGTCCTCTCTGCCTTTTCTTGAGCCTATGCAGAAAGCTTAAGGTAGAGAGACCAGACTTCTCTGCCCTTCCATGTGTCTGTGTGAAAACCTAAGGCGGAGAGAACACACCTCTCTGCCCTTTTACTCCACCCTCTCAAGCACCTACATAGAAAGCCTTAAGGCAGAGAGCCTACACCTCTCTGCCCACACCTCTGTGCCCTTCCACACACAAACGAGGAAACCTAAGGCAGAGAGAGGGAAAATCTCCCTGCCCTTCCATGTACCTACATGTAAAGCCTAAGGCAGGGAGAACAGCAGCAAAGACCCCCTGGGAACAGAACTTAGCCAGCATCAATTAATTAGATTTGAATTAGATAATGCATCATTTGCATATTTAAACATAAAATACAGAAAACTTGTAATATAAAAAAAATTGTCTTAGTGTTAATAATCAGATGTGGAAGATTCATGGTGGTATCTATTAGTTAAAAAATATACCCTATTCACCCAGGGTGTCTTCTCTAAGGGCTCTAGTTTGCAGACCGGGCGAGGCGGGGGCGCAGCGTACCTGCGCTTCGCTAACTAGGTGTGGCCAGGCGGATTTTGCAAGTTGCATTGTCCGAATATACGGCACTGCGAGCAGACCTCCACGGGCTGATGATGCAAAAGTAGCCTGGGAGGAGGTCAGCACAATTGTAAATCAATGTTGCGTTTCTCTCATGCACGCATGCGCTCTCTCTTTCTCTCTCGCAGTCTCACTCTGTTTCTTTTCTTTTGGCTTTTCTAAGATGACAGTTGCTGAATATATACTCCCTATCTGATGCTGTGGCTGTTTGTGGTTGGCTGAGAGGGATGTGAACTCATTAGTTTTGTTAATCAAATCAGGTTAGATTTCCATTACGCGTGCCAAACGTGCCAAACGGTGCCAATCCCCTTTGATCTGACATCAGATGTGACAGGACAGTCGATATAGAGGTTGCAGATAGTTGCATTGAATAGTGTTTTTTTTTGGGGGGTATTTATTGCATCGATAATGTGCCTGATATTCTGGAAACCTGCCTGTGAAGTTTTGGTGACGTGTTAGCACTGTCTGCTGGTCAGCCAAACTTCGGCTTACACTGGCTGCGCTCCGCCTGCGCTGACAGTAGACGTGGATTCAGCTGGTGAGCTTTTAGCGCACCTTCGGCAAAGCCTTTTGGCACGAAACTGTCACTGCGCCAAGCTGGATCTGTTGACACCTCCCCCTGCTGCACCGCCACACCCATCTCAGCGCACCTCAGTCTGCCAAACTACCAAACAGAGCGCGCCTCGGGTTGCGCTGCTCAAAACTAGCTCTGCACGGGGTTCACCACCCTGCGCTGCGCCGGGAAACTAGAGCCCTTTGTCTCAATCTGAAGTAGTGTAAATCACCTCTAAGCATTTGCATGAAATGCAAAGAGATAACTGAGTCTTTTGCCAGTGGTAAAGCCAGGAGCCCCTGAAGGCTTCTGCTGTGAAGCAGCTGCAGGCATATCACATACACAGAGGAGCTGATTGAATGAGGCGCTACCAAGGTCTCTTGATACAGACTGCTCTTAAGGCAAATTTTATGCTTTTGTATATACATAGCAGTAAGGTGCTGCAAAAAATGTATTTTGTCCTTCAATTTGTACAGTTTCAGTTTGATGAACTCACCAAACTCTCAGTAAAGTGAGCATGGAGACCTGTTCCAAGACTGCTTTATTGATCCCTACAGTTATTTTGCTGGCCTGCTGGGAGGCAGTGTTGATGAAGGTCATTGACAGACGCTCCCAGAAGCTTGCAGGACTTCAGCACCAGCACTCAGTGGCCCAACAATTGGGAGCTGCAGTAGGTGCCTCCTGCTGCACTACTATCAGGCTTGTGGCGTACTTCTGAGCCATGCTGATGACCTTGGCATGTTAATAAACAAAGACAGATGACCCCTGGTGAGTTGAGCAGCCTGCTGGCTTTAAAGTTACTGTCTTTCATTTTCATGCTGGTGTTCATCTCCCACACCAGCATGAGAAGAGACTTGGCTTCAGCCTCATCAAAGTCCTCCAATTCAAACTCCAAGGCATGAATGAGTGTGTTCAGTGCAGAGAGTGTGAGAGATGTGCAGAGGTTCAGATTCTTATTGTTGAGCCCAAACATGCCAGAGCTCTTGTCTCAGTGACTCATACTTTTTGGATCGACAGCAGCTGGACCCGTGTGCATGTCGTCCTGCTTCAACACGTAGGCAACATGTAGGTTTAACTCCACATCAGATCACACTAATTATTAACTAAAAGGACATGTGACCCTGCTGGTGTTAAACAGCCCACTCACAAACCATACAGTGTGCCTCACAGTGCTGAACAAATATATGTGTTAATATTTCCCAGTACAACACAGCCAAATGCATTACAAAGTGCTTTTTTGTTATTTAAAGTGATGCTTTAAAGGAATTCAAAGCGCACACTCCTTGCTTCAGGTCCTTTAATTGCTTTAATAGGTGTGTGTTTATTTTGCACGTTTAGAGAATCAGTCTTCCCCCTGCAGGTAAATCTCTCCCCATGGCAGTTGCCTCAAGGCTCCCTAAAAGCTGTGAATAAGAAATATCTCAAGGTGAAACTAGTGAAATATACTTAAACTTAAATTAAGACTTTTATTAATTTATGTTTCATAAATAGACAAGAAACAAGAAATGTTCAAGGCCAAAAGAAGAAATGGTAAAAAAAAAAAAAAAAAAAGAGGGGATGGTAATACAAGGGCAGCACCCTGAACAATGGTAATGTAAAAGATGGGGGACAGGGTACAAAGCAAGACTGATGTAATCAATCACTGCTTACAACATCCATCAAGAAATTCACATTTTTAGTCCCAGTGCAGTTCTGGTGATTTCCATTTACAACACATAGTATGTCTGCTATCTAGGGAGTCAGGGAAATAAATAATAATAAAAAAAACATTAACTGTTTATCTATTTTTTATAAATAAATAAATAAATATATGATATACTCATTCATATATTCATATTTGCATGTATTTATATATTATTTCCTCATTTATTTATTTCAGGTTTTATTTTGTATTTACTCATTTTTTATAGGCATATATTTTGTTAATTTAATATTACATGACATATAATGGTAGGGGAAAGACTGATATACTATTACACAGACATTATATATTCAGTGTCTTTGGACATTTAATTGAACAAAAGCAGTTAACTGATGCAACATTTTATATAATATTGTGATATTTTTTGGCTATATTGCAGTATGCAATATATATCTTGATATTTTTCAAAACTTCTTTAAACTATTTTGGACTACTAAAATACAAAATCATTAAATGAACTACAGTTACAATAAAGTGAAACAAAGTAGCTACTATAATAAATTCAATTATCTACTGCTATAATAAAATTAAATAATCTACTGTTATAATAAGGTTAAATAAAATACTGTTATAATAAAGTTAAATAAAACACTGTTATAATAAAGTTAAAAAAATACAGTTATGATAAAGTTACTTTGAATACCTGTATAATCCATTTGAATAAAGTACTGTTATAATAAAGTTAAAGTACTGTTATCATTAAGTTAAACAAAGTAGTGTTATAATTAAATAAATCATAGTGGAGCCACTGGTGCTTTTATTTTCAAGCACCCTGCTTGTTCCCAGCCAGAGTTGTTGATGTTTCTGCTGTGAACTTGAAGCTTCCAGTCAACAGTCAGATGTTAGCCATCAGCAGAAGGTTAAACTGTTACGGCTGCACCTTTTAATGTGAGGATTTATTCACTGTGAGCTGGAAACAAAATAACAGCTATCCAATTGCTCCCCAGTAATAGTTTTTGCAAGTCACTCTGGTGCTGGTGGCTTAAAAAATGACTTGACACTTTATACTCGGTGTTTGGGATACATTCATTTTATACATTCCACATGGAAAAAGCTGCAATGCATCGAGTACATTTGATATATCGCCCACTCCTTATCAGACATTTCATTCTGAAAGGTCAAACTTGGATTATTACAGGTTTTTTTTAAAAGCAGTGTGCATGTCCTTTTTGAATGTAGTCCAAAGCACCTAATACCAGGAGGTAGCACTAATGATGATGTCATCATAGGGAGTAAGTCACAGTGCTGACTTATTTAAGTGTGTGTGTAGTCCTCTCAGAGAGGAGTGTAAGAGCTAAACACCTCCCTATCCCCTCTACCATTATCTCTGTCCATCCAATCTGTCCACCTCCCCTCACCTCCCTGTAAATAGTGGCTTCACTTCCTTCCTTTCATTTCCCCTCCCTCAATTCCCAGCATCCCTCTCTCATTTGCTTTTATCCTCCCAGTTCTGTCTCCTTCTGTATCCCCATCATCTATCCAGCCCTCCACATCTTTCTGCTACAGCACTCTTTATCCTACACATATTCCATCTATTCCTCCCCTCCCACCCCGTCTCAATTCCATCATACTTACACACACACACACACACACACACACACTGCTCAGTGGTGTGGAATGGCCTTTGTGAGGAGTAAATTGCTTGGCCTCTCAGTTCACAACCAATTCACAGGATGGCAGCTGGGCAGATTAAACTCACAGCTCACATAGAGTGTGTGTGTGTGTGTGTGTGTGTGTGTGTGTGTGTGTGTGTGTGTGCGCGCAACTGACCACCCAAGCTACAGTCACTTTAGTGTCTGTCTGTGTATGTACAGTTGTTTGAGCTCAGAATATGCTTAGTGAGTAAAAAGACTGAGAGGAGATGGAGATGAGCTGCAGATTATTCTGCTGATCAGCTGCAGTCCCTCCAAGTCATTAAAAACAAACAAACAAGCAAACAAACAAAAAAGACCATAATTTGTGAAACTATAGATTTCTTGGACTGCATAAACTAATTGTCACCCAGACTGTTGCATTATTGATTTTTCTTCATCCAGTTTTCACCTTCTTGAAGGATCATTCTGCTTTACTACAACTGAACCTTTATATTTGCAGTTTTGGACATAATGTCTATCATTAATAGTACTCACGTGAAGCTGGTGTTATTCTCAGGGTGTCTGCAGGACCCTCAAAGGTCTTGAAATATCTTAGATTAATTTATTAACATATTGGACCTTAAAAGTCGTTGAATAGTCTTAAATGTCAATTTGTGAGGTCTTTTTGGCCAAAAACAGTGTTGGGCAAGTTACTTTCAAAATGACTCTGTTTTACGTTACTTTCACTGAAATGAGCTCAGAAGAACTAATGTTGATTTTAAATGGATGAGAGTCATGTTCTTTCACAGCAAGTAATCAAAGCACAGAAGTTCCAGTTTATTAAAGTTTATTTCGAATACAGTGCTGCGCAGGTCTGACCCATTCATGCATGCATTCACACACAGTGGTTACCACTTTGTATTAAAATACAAAATTCACTTAATGTACATATGTATATATATATATAGATAGATAGATAGATAGATATGTATATATCGATCTATATATATATATATATATATATATATGTGTGTGTGTATATATTCCCGAAATGTCTCAAATGTAGGCTGCTAATTGCAAAATGTATATTTTAAGTAAGTTATAAGTACTGCATCTGCAAAATTCAACAAATTAAGGGAAACAGGACAAATTCAGTTCTTCACTTAGGCTAAAGGGCTGAACTATGTCAGGAGTCACCACCCCCAGGAGTGGGAAGGGAATTTTTTCAATTCCCAGAACTTTATACTTGCACATCTTTGAAGCTGACTCTTTGAAGCTCTTTTAGTTTGCCCACTGTAAACCAGACCAAATGACCATTTCAGACCACAGACAACAGAATGTGTGTGCTGCTGCAGTTAATGAAGGATTTTATGGAGTATTTTTTGTGAGACGTGGAAGTAGAAATTACTTGGTGTCTGACAAGTTCAAACATTGTACGCAGTTTCACAGTTTTTGAGCCTGGAGGTCAAAAACATTGGAATGTCCTCAGATGAGCTCCATCCCTTAATAATATCAGCTTAGTGCCAGCTCCCTAAATCACATTCAGATGTTCTCGCATTCTGAGAGTGCGGCCTCCGAAATGATTGTGCATGATATTGACATGTAAACCCATCTCCACAACTTCCGCAACATGAACAACTTCAACCAGCTCATCAACCAACTTATCTATTTTTTTTTCCCCCTACCACGCACACACTTTTTATTTTACTAATTTCATTGTTTCTTAGTTGCTTGTTTAATTTATTTAATGTTCTTATTATTCTACCACAATAGTAAATAAGGCAGCTGGAGCACAAAACAGGGCACTCCGGAGGATTTCTCTGGAGCGGGCAGCAGGGGGAAGGAAGGCTGGGTCAACTCAATCAATACCACATGTAAAACAAGTGACTGACACATGGTCTGGGAGCAGTTTTTTTTAAGGGATCAAGTGTGAATAGGGCCAGCTCCTTCCTTCAAGGGTCTGGGGGTGACCCAAAGCCAGACAGATAAGTCAAAATAAAGACACACAACTTGGAACCTGGAAAAATAATCATAATAGTAATAACAAAAATAAATTCTCTGTCAACAAAACAATATGGAAACCGCAGTTGTAATATGACATTTTTGCCCACACTTCATATCAATAACCATAAGTTGCAGCAATAGCCTGGTTGATGCTGCCGGACTCTCCCTGCTGGCCCCTTATGGAGTTTTCTAATGGTGCCCCAGTGGATGGGGCTGCACTCTCCCTGACTGTATTATCATTAATTAATATTAAATTACTGGTATTGGGGGTAACTGGATAAGGGTAGGATTAGTTGTAATATACTTTCTTCCCCCTTTTCTTTTTTCCCCCCTCCCCCCATCCTTTCACCTGTCAAATTTGTAGAGCACAGACACACAGCCAACACAACCTTGTCTCCTTATCCCCTGACAACACTTAATGTAATGGCCTGTATTTACTTTTGTATTCACTGTTCTCATCTGGCGTGTATACACTTGTGTGTTCACTGTTTTTTGTTGTTGCGTTAGTTTTTGTATTGTCTTGCATTAAAAAGAAATGTCATCATGCAGCTGATTTAATACCTCTCTCTGTTGTATTACACTACATTAGTTTTAGCGAGGTGGAGCAGACACACTGCAAACCAAGTGTATGTTGTAGAACAAATGAACTTGGATTGTGTTCTTTTCTGGGCTCAGAACAGCACTGAAACACACCAGCTTACATTTTATTAATCACTTATATTTTCCAGTAAATGGTTGAATGTGGGTGATAATTACATTTTGGATGAAACATTTTCATCCAGTTAATAATACAAGCTTTTTATACTCTATATTTCCATGACGTTCTACATGCATGCTGATGATTGTCTGAATGTGCCTGCTGCTGCTGCTGCTGCTGCTGCTGCTGCTGGGCACTGTAAGGTCAGCTCTGCAGCCCTCCTATCAGTCAGAAGTCAGCCTTGGAGGAGATTATTTCAATGGTTAACAAGACTGATATTCCGAAGCCTCAGTGACACATGCTATATGTGTCACTCTAAGAATTGAGGACCGACTTCCACGCTGAGACGTTTGCTAAATATGGACCATGGTCTGGTCTTTGTAGTCCAGTTCAATTCAGCCTAAAATGGACTGATGCTGTGGTCAGGCTGCTCAAATTGTGGATGCAATGTGTTGTATTAACAGTGTGGGGAGAAGGGACACTGGCCTCTGAATTATTGTCTGCATAAATAGAACTGTGCAGCTCACTGGCAAGCATGGCTCAACATTTGGCAAACATGTTCATATGCTTAATGAATTCATGCCATTTGTAGCTGAAATGTGTTTTCAAAAAAGCAATTCACAGCTGGAAAGATGATCTTTTCATAAAATAGACTGCCCCTGCAGTAGATAGATGTAAATACTTTTGAAATTGAAGCTACATGACCACAGAAAACAGCCTAAACTGACTTCCCTGCCTGGTGATTTCATCTATAAACAGCTGATTTAACACAAAAATTACCACACTGTGACTTTTGTATTGATATTGGGACGTAAAATGACGTTTACTTGGTAGAGGATTTTATCCATATTGCCCAGTGTGTGTGGACTGCTGGTTGTAGGCCACCTTTTTGAGCTGCTATGGTTTAAAGACAAAGAGAGGAGTGGAGACGACATCAGTAGAGTTTCTGCTGAGTGAAGCTTTTAACACTGAGATTTTCTGCTGACTGCTCCAGTAATAGCACTGCACATCAGCTTCAGATGTTACATTCATTAGGGTGTGTGAGTGTGTGAATGTGTGTATGTGTGGGTCCTGTATGCTGGAACTCTACTAATGTACCTAACAATGGACAGAGAGAGAGAAAGAGAGGGTGTTCGTGTCCCTGCTGATAGAATGATGACTTAGAGAGAATAAACTGAGTCAGCACGCACACATCCACCTACATACACACAGACACACACAGTCGGCATCAACCGTAGATCATTTTTCTTTTTATAGTTTCTGGTGTAATTATATGATGTTTTAAGTGATGTTTCTATACAACATAAATGTATGCGGGTCATGGATCTCTACACTGTAATATACAGCAGTAACTGAAGTGAACTGAACTGAATTGAACTGGACTGAACTGGACTGTTTAACGTCTAGTGTGTAGCATTTAGTGGCACCTAGCGGTGAGGTTGTGGACTGCAACCAACTAAAACTTCTCCTGTGTGCCAAGCTAAGACTGTATTAAACAATGAAAGTAGCCACAGAGATGTCACCCATTGGTTTGTGGAATCCTGTTTTGAAGCCTCAAGTCTGGTATTTTGTCTGTCACCATCTTGTTTTTTTGGACCAGAAGTGGCTGTATTTGTACAAGAGGGTGGTTCTAACCCTAATGCTAGCTACTAGCATGGTTAGCATGGTGCATTTACAGCTATGGTTACCTGTCATAATACTAATGCTAATGCCAGTTTTCACTAGCCACAAACAAGATTAAATGCATTAAAACAAAATGTACTGACCAGAAAAACAGAATGTAGGACTCCTTGGACCAGTGGTTCCCTGGTCTAGCCATAGGGTCCAGATTTCTCCTTAGTCATTAGTTCAAGGTCCACGGAGTTCAATACATTCAGTGTCATACTTGCACTTGGCCATGTCGTTGAGCTAGCTGTCTGTGTTATGTAGCTGTCCGTTGTTCACTTATTCTACAGCAGGAAACGGCACTTCAAAATAAAAGCTCTGTTTCGGATATTTACTGTACTCTAAAATAAAGTGCTTTTTTTTTTTACAAACTTGACATGCTCATGAGTCACTTGTGATCCATTTAGAATTGACCACAACCCACCAGTTGGGAACCCCTGCCTTAGAGGGTCTTTTAGTACAGCCAAACACTAAATAAGACCTTTTTAGATGACCAAAACGTTACAATTAACTTTCATAGCTCAAAACATACTGAAATGGCGACAGCTATGACTACACCTATACTCTATATAAATCTGGAGTTACACCATGGTTACGATATGCGGTAGCGACTTGTCCACAGACACACCCTTCATTATGCATAAATTTAAGCCTTCATGACATATAAACAGCTGAGTTATTAAAAAATTAACCACCTGTACAGTTGTCATGAATGTTGAAATTAGCTATAGAAATTAAAACCATTTTTTTGTATCAGACTGTAAACGTGCTGGACACTTTAACATAGGGCTCTAAGGGCACTGACTCGCTCTTTGAGTCAGCTTCAAGTGGCCATTCAAAGAACTGCAGTTTTTGGCACCTATGTGTTGGCTTCATTTTTCAGCAATGGAAGTTGCTGCTTGGTGCCAAGCGTGTAGGAGAACTGGGGTGGCTGATGTGAAAACAGGAATGGCCCTGTCTATAGCCAGTGTTTGATTTGTCTGTTATGGGCTACTGTAGAAACAACATGGTGAACTTCGTCGAGTGGATAGCATCATATATAAACAGCTCATTCTAAGTTCACGAAAACACAATGATTCTTAGTTTCAGGTGATTATACACTGATAAAACATAGTTATGAATATTATATTCTATTTCTGCCATTAGATGCACCGACATTTTAGACACTGGACCTTTAAGGAGACTTACTGTATTTAAGGTGGTATTGATAACATAGTAATTACTTCCAGATTTCTTCTAATGACACAACATGTGCTTTAAATGAAAATGACTGTACAGGATTTTCCTGTGGAAGCGTTATATTGTCAAGGTGCAAAAGTTCTTGCCAGCACATTTTAACTTAGTACTGTCAGAACATTTAAAAGCTGTTGTCAGGGAAGTACCTGTCTCATATATCCTGTCAGTGCGTAACCAGTAGACCGGGTTTCACAGGAAGAAACCACAGAGATATTTAAATTTTTAGAACAACACTGAATTCCCCTTTTTTTTTTACTTTGTAACTTATATTTTCAGTAAATTCTGCTCTTCGTCTACTGTATAGTGTCCATGGTGTCCAGTTCTTTGCTTTTTTCCAGAAAAATGTATGTAAATTTACCATCGAGAGAAATCTTTGAAAAATCAGTGACAGTGGTGAAAGCCCAAACGATACCCTCTCCATCTTTCTGCATTCATGACTGTGTGGACTGTACATCTGTGTGTACAGCCACCTAATATAGTGTATAAACAGAACTGTGTGCAAATTTGGCACAAATGTCCGCTTGGACTCGAGGATAAACTGATTCGATTTTGGTGGTCAAGGGTCAAAGGTCAAGGCCACTGTTACCTTGCATCCATCTCATTCTTGTGAATGCGATTTCTCAAGAACGCCTTGAGGGAATTCCTTCAAATTTGGCACAAACATTCGCTTGGACTCAATGATGAACTGATTAGATTTTGGTGGTCAAAGGTCATGTCTATGTGACCTTGCATCTGTCTCATTCTCGTGAATGCGATATCTCAAGAACACCAAGGTAATTTCTTTAAATTTAACACAAATGTCCACTTGGAATGAAGAATAAACTGGTTAGAATTTTGTGGTCGAAGATCAAAGGTCAAGATCAGTGTGACAAAATGTTATTGGCTATAACTCAGCACAATACGGTGACATCGTAATGTTCTGCATAAAACACTTTACTGGCCATTACTCAGTGTCACAATTCAGGAACGGAAGAGGTGACATTTGGTCAGATACTGAATTTGTGACACTAATCTTGGGTGTCCACCTTGAAACTGTGCTAATTGTGTAGATTTTCTGTGTGTGAAGCATCCATGTTTTCACAGACATGGATGTAAACTGAAAGAGAAACTTGACTGGTGTGCGGAGGCATACAACTGCAGGGCAGTAATTCTGGTTTAGAATATGTGAAGGAGTGATCAACCTAAGAAGTGCTGAGGAGCTCTCTAAACTCCCGGCTTAAAAATCAGACCACTGTGTCTTTATATCAGTTGACTGCACAGACTGAAGTACCAGAAATATTTTGCAGTTGTCAGTCATCCACAAAATCAGTTTGTAGCAGCCGTGTATTTCTGCACTGAGGCTGTCTTTCATCTACAGTATCACACTCACCAATGCACTGACTAATAAAATCTGCCCCCTTGCTATTTTTATAGACATATAACAACTGTTCTATTTTTAACTACAGCTCCCATGAGACACATTTGAGTTGCTAGAGATCTGAAAGAGCCTTTGGTTGATAGTAAAACAAATCTGTCTAAGTATAAAAACATAACAGTCTGAATGACTTCCTCACTATTATCAAATAAGCTGCATCTTTACATTTACCCAGCATCATCTCTCTCAACATCTCCCAGAGTCACTTTAATTGATTGAGGTAGATCTCATAGGTGTTATTTAGCTGTGCAATCTTGTGTCACGTCATGCAGTTAAATCTCACTAAAGTTCTCAGTTAGTGGGGCTTTCGTAAAAGTACACTTGAAAAAATGTTTCCAGCACAGCAGGATCATGTTAGGATAGCTCAGAACTGGGATGTGGATTTGAATGGGAAACAGTGTAGTGGTTTCAGTAGCTGTTGTATCTACTACAAGAGAAGGCTATTTCCTTATCAAGCCACTGGGATCTGTTCAGAGGCCCGCTGGGAAGCAGTCAATGTGCACTGATCACAACACACAGGAAACAGAGCATTCCTTTGGCCAGACAGAGAAGGAAGTGGGACGCAAGCCAGGCTGCACTGTGTGTGTGTGTGTGTGTGTGTGTGTGTGTGTGTGTGTTTGCGCAGAGAGACAGAGGTAAAGAGAAGACGGGCCAGACTATGCACCTCTTCCACTGTGTGTATTTGGTTGTGTGTATTTGTACATCTCTCAAACACATTCTTGACCTCGCTGGAGGAGTGTAGCAGTGAAATTAGGTCAGGATTATTCCAGCTCACATTACAGTAGTCTCCCACCAGGCCTTATGTAAGAAAAGGCCAGCTCCCTCAAACTGTTGTAACATTGTCCTCATTTGTACAGTAGTTTTAGACTAAGCTGCTGTACTATATATCCTCTCTGCTTCACTGCACAGACAGCGGTGGGGGCTGAAACAGAAAGATCTCAAAGCATCTCATCAGCTACTGGCCAGATGTCATGACATTCAGTAAAGATGTTCATGTTCCCCAGAGGATGAATCCTAATTCTGTTCACGGCCCTGACCTTTCCTCTGGCACCGCCTGGGTCAGAATGTCAACTTTGCCATCATAATTGCAGTGAATGGTCATGGTCCCCAGAGAATAAGGCTACTGATGTTGATAATTATGCAGCCTTGGATACAAAACAGGCTTGCTGCGATAGTCGGTGTTACCTGTATAACATGCTGTTCAGGCATAAACCAGTGAGATTACCTACCTGTTGCACCCACCACTTTTTTTGCTTTTTTTTTTTTTTTTTTTTAAATCAATAAGTTGGATGACGGATACAACAATTTTAAACCGAAAGTGTCTGCACCATATAGCAGCAGCAGTAGAGTCCCAGCACAGAGTAGTGGCAGTCAGAGTCACCTGACAAGATGAAGACAGGGGATTTGGTTGGAGATGTGCAGCCTGATGCAGGTTACCGTGGGTAACCGACCTGGTTACCCACCTGCACCCAATGGATTACCCACAGAAAGCTGCGTAAGGGGTAAAAATATATTGTGTATGTATTAAGTCACGAGGTGTGAGCATGGGTAAAAACAAAATACACGTGGGCGGGCAGCAGATGGGAAGAAAAATATATGTTTTATTTTTCAGAATAAAACAAATGAAAAAGATGAGCAGTAAATGTGTAATATTTTGACATTGATTTCACTATTATCAAGCTGCAGTTCATTTTATTTTGAAAGTCAGTGACACACGTCAAACCTTTGACCCCGTTGTCACATTCATCACCAATGTGGAGGACTCCAGCGATAAAACTTTGCAGCCCGAGGATGAGGTGTCAACATACATCGAGTTCAAGACACCCAAGGAGGATCCTTTTGAGGTTTTATCATGGTGGAGGGAGCATGCTAAAATGTTTCCTAACCTGGCAGTAATTGTGCAGACTGTATTTGCCATCCTGGTATCAAGTGCAGCCAGTGAAAGAGACGTGTCCTCCGCTGGATTTGTAATTGGATGGGGGTTGGGTCACGGGACTTTTATTAATGGGTGCTGGCGGCTGTAGCTTTGACATAATGACGGGTAACGGGTCGGTTTCGTTATGAGCTTTATGGATTGGTATGGGTTGGTGCCAGTTTTTTAGAAAATGGATCTGTGCATGACTGTGGCCTGATGTGGTGGTGATTTTGGCCCAGTGGCTGCAGCTGAAAATGCAGAACGTGTTGCAACAAAAAACACAGTAATATTAACATTTGTTTGGTCTTGTGCTTGCGTCTGTCCATCTGATGAATGTCTCCCCTTAGCTCTGGTTTGGTCCCCACCAATTCCTGAGAATAATATCTATATATAATATGTGTCTGTCTGCTGTTTGCTGCTGAGCATATACTGTAGTGTGCAGCTGCTGGAAACAAGGTTCATGAGACTGGTGAGAGTGAACCAAAACAATGAGCTCAGAGACTCTAGAATGCTTTGAGCTTTGAGGTGGAAGATGGCGCTATTTTACTAGTAATAACTCTTTATTTAACCAGGCAAATATGCATTAAATTCAATGTAATACTGGATTTGTACTTTATAAACACATTTATAAATCCATAGTCGATTATTACCTACAGTTAGATGCTACCGGGGCACAGAAGCTAAGCAGTATAACCCACAACTGTGGATGTCACAGTAATTTGGCTTTGAAAGTCACACATCAGTGGGAGTGGTACGAAGGCCAGTAACAACTCTTTCTATTTTGTGATCTTAAATTACTGTTTCTGTCAAAATAGTCTGGTGGCTGTTGAGGAGCAGCAGCAGCAAAACATATTTTAGCCTACTAAAACAGGACCACCTAAAAAAACCCCATTATTTTACAGAGAAAAAGATTATTTTACAGTCTAACCTTGCCGTCAGACAGCCTTTTCTAACCGGAAAGTGAGGCCATTATATTGCCCTTTTCAAAGCCACTGGACTCTATTAAGAGAAACCGTAATATTGCCCCACAGCTCACTGGGATGACTCGTTTTTTTGTCGGGGTATTGTGTGACTTTTGTAACCCAACGTTAGCAACTACGTCCAAAGCAGTATATGGGTTTTTTAGCAATGGCATTGTACAGAAACATTAGGTCATCATTAGGTCAGGTGGAAAAGTTGTGTGAGAGGGGCATGGGAAAATAACATTGCGACAAAAACATGCATACTTGCATATCAAAATTTGAATTTCCTGATTTGAATATGTATGAATGATTATGGATCACTACTGGAAAGCTACAGAATGGTATTCAACCTTAAGACATAAATCAAAATAAAATAAAATGAAATAAATAATGGAGCTGCCCTGAAAGCATTTAGGGGACATGAATGAGAGCATGCTATAAAAGTCAAAATATTTTTAAAAAATAGTGAGATCTTGCAACAGTGCTGTGGCAGTTCATTTTGTAAAAGACAAAAATAAATCACTTTGAAAGAAACTTTGCTCTTTCTCAGTCTACTGAACTGGTCTGTGAGGACAGAAACCTGCCAAAACCACCCAGTGTAAAATGAGGTGTTATTATACGTATTAAGAGATTACTAGTTGTGGAATGTCATCAGCATTAACTATATAGAGGAACATTTAGCTAATAGCAGTTTAAATGAACTATACTGTTCAATGAATCCCAGTGGCTTTATGGCTTATAGCATGAATGAATACATGGATAGAAATGAATATATGAAAGAAGCATTACAGTTCCTCATTGGCTCTACTCTCCCTCTGGTCCATTAGAATAATGTAGGTCAGTCATGTTACTGTGTGCCTCATCCAAACTGACATGCTGTTTGCTCCTCCCTCTCACCCTGCCTTCCTTCAATTCACTCATTCTGTATTTTTGGTGTTTTATTTCAGCTACTCAGTGAAAAGGTAAACATCCCTCCCCCCCCCAGTTATTTAAAGGGTTTGTTTGACTGCACACTGTTGTATAGAAAAATTAGAAGGAAGTTGCATCAATCAATCTGAAATCTACTTAAAAATCATACAAAAAATATGCTTCTTATGATTTCAGATCTTGCCTCATAATCATGATATTTAGACATTTTCTTATGTAACAAAACAGTCTGCTAATGGTTGTCTGTTTCCATGGTCACAGGGTGAAACAGGAAGTGATGCAGCATTACTTTCCAGATTTATGTAAATGTCAAGAAATATATGTGCTAAGATTTGTCCAAAGTGGGAACCCTGGTACAAAAATCTCCATCCCACTAGAAAATGAAAAACAATACGACAAAACAGTACTTTCCTTCACATACAGATATTTGTGGTGTGTGAAAATTCTAATAGTTTTAACTTTTAATTACTTTTTCATAAAATTGCCTAAATATTTTCTTGAGAAAAGATGCTGCAGATAACAATATCAGAGAAAATAAACATTTTCCATTTTTCTCTAAAGTTTCCTCCGGGGGCTTTTAAAAAAAGTGTAACACAATGTACCGAATGTGTGATTCTGAGTGAAAATAAGTCAACACAGACATAAATTTCTATTTAGGAGCTTACCGAATATAACAAGACTTCTAGAACACCTAAATTAGTGAGACAGATGGGTTTTTTTCCCCTGAAGATAACCGAGAAGCAGTCTATCATGCCCAGAAAAAGTAGGAAATTACTCTGGAGGTGAGATGTGTTATTGACTACAAGACCCATAAGCCATCGGGCCAGTTGCTGGAAATTGATTAGCTCTGTAAGGAGGGAAGGAAGGAAGGAAGTCAGGCCTTTCATTTCAACACAGGCCAATGCTGGTTATTGTAGGCCATGGAGAGGACATGGAGGCTCCTGTTGGCTCAAGTGAGATGCCAATCAAAAGGTCAAAGTTCAGCCACCATTTTGATGTTGCATGTATTTACATGCAAACAGGAGTTATTGCTAGAGTTGTACCTCCGATACTGCCTAAAATGCGGTATCGAGTATCGGCGAGTACAGTTTATGACCAATCCAATACCACGTAATGCCTCACGTCATTACGCATACGCACGCTACAGGCAAACGAAACGGAAATGGAGCGGAGTTTAAAAAGCATTCTACTGTAGCCTTTAAAATGTCTTTTTTACCAAATTGTGTGGCTGCACTTTAACCTGTGTCTTGATCTGTGTCAACACTGGATAATAATAATAATAATAATAATAATAATAATAATAAAAAAGTTTTATGACATTCATTTTACTATTATGTATTCATTTCATAATATTTTACATAGAGTTTTAGGAGTTGAGACATACAACAATTCATATCCCATCCATTTTTATTTTACGTGCTGGTATCAAATCGGTACTCGGTATCAGCAGATACCTAAGGTTCAGGGATTGGAATCGGTATTGGGAAGGAAAAAGTGATATCGGTACATCTCTAGTTATTGCATACCACAAAAAGATAAATATGAACATTTTAAACGATGCAATGGCAGTCTGTGAATATCTATGGGTGTAGTAATGTGTTTGGACTAAATATTTTGCTGGATTTAGATAGTTTGGGTGTTTGGAAGTGTACGAGGACCATTTTTGTTGGAATATTATTGATCTGTGGATGATGATAAGGCATACTAGTGAATCATAAGTGTTTATTTGTTTGTTTATTGACTGACAGAAGCGTTTATTGAGCCTGCTGTAGTGGTTGCATCTTGAAATGGTCCACATCGATTGAACCGCAAAGAGCATAGCTTCCAAATGATAAATTGTATGTGTAAACCACTTAAAAACAGCAAACACAGCAGTTGTTAACATAATCATCATAAAAAATCAAACAAACAAAAAAGGTATGGACCTGCAGACAGGACACTTGATTGTTAGGAGATTTAACAGAATAAAGAGTTCTAGGACATCTATAATACCTCTGACCAGTTTCATCACAATCTTTTCTTTAGTTATCAAAATATCTTGTTCTGGATCAAAGTGTTAGTCAGCTGTTGGTGGAAGATAAAGAGAGAGAAAGATTTTTATGATTAGTAGTACAGTAGTATTGTGTAATGGCCTGAACACCTCAGGCAGGTTGTGTAGGAGCCCTGATGGTGAAAATCCATCTGTAATCCACATAAATCTCTTCTAATCTACATATTACGTGGATTAAAGAGCAGCCAGTTGCAGCTGCTGATCAGCCTCCTGTGAGGACAAACAGTCACTGATGCAGCTTGATGCTTTAAAACTCATCAGTCAGTTCTTAATATCAGCTCTAAAGCTAACAGGCACCCAGAGTAAAGACCTTAAAGTGAGCCTGAGATGATCTGTTCAGTTGTGTTGTTGCTGGTATTCAGCAGCATTCAGCAGACCACGGCAGAGTCTTCTGCTGCTCTATATTAAGGCTGAATGCTAATTAGCCTACTCCACTTCTGGTGGCCTATAAAAAGACAGCACGGCCTCTGGAGAACTTTGAGGAACTGATCTATCCCTCTGCTTTTCCTCTCTTCTGTAATGTGATGATGTAAATGGATGTGTATTTACAGGAGTTAAACTTAAAGTACAGCATACATGCCTAATGCTGGCTCTGTGTTAGATAATGAGATGAACCATCAGTATGTCCACATGGAGGAAGGGGTTAGAGACAGAAAGATTCATAAAAAAGATTCAGTCAGTGTTAATTTTGTTGATAAAAACTATGACCAAAAATTTTCCATCAGCCTTTTTTTCCATGACAAAAATGAAACGGTGACGAGCTAAAAATAGATCTTGATAATAAAAACTAAGACTAAATCTATGTTTCATTTTTGTTGACAAGACGTGACAAAAATATTTGGGGTGAACTATTGGACATTAAAAGCCCAAAACAGCTATGCTTGCAGTTAACTTCAAATGGTGCAAGAGCGACAGGCTGGTAAACTCTAGTAAATAGTCTGCGCCAGGATTAACATCATATTATGCATGCATGCTCTTATCGTGATGGCCCACCAGCCACCCACCATGAAATGGAATGCTTTTCAAAGTATGTAATATTAATTCATTGTGCAAAATAAGAAAAAGCATGTTGGCCAGTTTTTATAGTTAATTTTGAAGCCATTATGACCGATACCGATGACGTGCCGATATTATTGTGCATCCCTAGTCATAACTGTTGAAATTAGCTATAGAGACCAAAGCCAATTTTGCACTAGGCTGTAAACATGTTTGAGAGAGAGGGGATGACAGGCGGCAAAGGGCTGCAGGCCGGAATTGAACCTGTGGTCACATGGGACGTCCGCTCTACCCACTGATCTTCTGTGCACTCCTAGCGTTTGACATTTTAGCATCATACCAACCTCCTGAATCCAGTTTTACACACACACTCACACACATCACATTAGCCACAACTGGACTGGGCTGTGGAATGGGCAATTTATTTTAATTTATTTATTTTTATATACTTTATTAATCCCCTCAGCAGCCCCAATTTTTTCACTCCGTTGTCAATTACAATTATCAATTACACACAGGTCCGAAATACACACACCTATACACCTATACATGCACTAAGTGGAGAGATGTCAGAGAGAGGGGGCTGCCCATGGACAGGTTCCCCAAGTGGTTGGGGGGGGGTTCAGTGCCTTGCTCAAGGGTACCTCGGCAGTGCCCAGGAGGTGAACTGGCACCTCTCCAGCTACCAGTCCACGTTCCATATTTGGTCCGGACAGGGACTTAAACAGGCAAACCTCCGGTTCCCAACCCAAGTCCCTATGGACTGAGCCACTGCCGCCATTTAATTTCTATTTATGCACTTACTTTAACTTGTTTTATTTTATGTCTATTTTGATACCACCATGTTGATGTTTTTTGTCTTTTATGAGCTGCTGGACAGCAGAATTTCTCTTCGGGGTGAATAAAGTTCTTTTTATTCTATTCTATACTATTCTGTGGGGGTCACTTCGGTAGTGGCCATTAGTGGAACTGTAGTTCTTGTCACTTCAGGGTTGGCTTCATTTTGCGGCTGCTTGGAGTTACACGCATTTTATAATTCTGCGTTGAATCGACGCCGTAGGTTACGGCATAGGCTCCACGTCGACATAGAACCTATGCCGTAACCTACGCTGTAGCCTGACGTGCACCTCCCCAGAATTGTAACTACTCATTGCGTTGACACAGACCTCCTGTCTGTCGCGGTATTCTGACACCATTTCCCTCAGTGGAAATGGAGCTTGTATTTACTTTTATTTCACAGATAAGAAACAATAAATTGTGAAGACAGTAAAGCCTCCACTAAAATAGCATTATAAGTCTTGTGTGTGATTTATCCTTCAGGGATTTATACTTAGGGATTTATCCAGGTTTCATATGAGAAGAGAAAATCTCTGCTTGTCGCTAGGCTAGTTTATACAGTGTAAAATGCCATAGGCTTGTGCTAATAACGTTAGCATTTTGTATTTGTTTGGAAAACGTGTTTAGTGTGGCAGTTGTTCTGTCAGTGAATGTTGTGAGTTGTAATGGAGCCAAATTGTGTGCCGTTACCTTTGTTAAATGTTGCCGTTGTCCCTGGCTTTATATGGGAAGAGGAAAAGATCGCCGGCAGCTAGGCTAATCAATACAATGTAAAATGCCATAGGCTTGTGCTAATAACGTTAGCATGATGTATTTGTTTAAAAAACGTGTTTAGGACAGGACAGTTGTTTTGTCAGTGAACTTTGTGAGTTGTAATGGAGCCAAATTGTGTGCCGTTACCTTTGATAAATGTTGCCATTGTCCCTGGTTTTATATGAAAAGATGAAAAGATTGCTAGTTTTCCATCCATCCATCCATTTTCTAACCGCTTATCCTCTTGAGGGTCGTGGGGGGGGCTGGAGCCTATCCCAGCTGACATTGGGCGAGAGGCGGGGTCCACCCTGGACAGGTCACCAGACTATCACAGGGCTGACACATAGAGACAGACAACCATTCACACTCACATTCACAACTACAGACCTACACCAATTGACCTATCCCTAATCTGCATGTCTTTGGACTGTGGGAGGAAGCTGGAGTACCTGGAGAAAACCCACGCTGACACGGGGAGAACATGCAAACTCTGCACAGAAGGGCTCGAACCAGGAACCCTCTTGCTGTGAGGCCACAGTGCTAACCACCACACCACCATGCCACTCTTAATATGTGTTGTGAATCAACTAAATTTCACAGCACTTCACAGAAACCTCCGTCGCCGGCTAGTGTTTTGGAGGTGTAACTGCAGAGTGACACAGACACACCACCGCAGAAGTAAAAATGCTCACAACAGCATAGGCAACGTGTGTAGGGTCTACGCACAACCATAAATCCCTGTTTAGACTTACTGCTGCCGCTTGTGGCTGACGCGAAAACGCAAACAACCCTATTTAGAGCCAGTGTTCTTGTGATCGTGATCTTTCTGTTCTAGCTTATGTACAACGGAAAGGCAGACTTCATGGAAGAGGACCCACTCCCTATGTAGATATAAACAGCTTATTCTGAAGTAACAAAAAAATCAACAATTCTTATTTTTAGTTGATTATACAATAATGAAAACACTGTTAAGAATATTATATTCCATTCCTGCCAATAGATGCCCTTCAGTCTTTCACACAAGACCTTTAAATCCATCACTTGACATTGTAATTTTCTAACTCTTCTAATGGTCCTGTCATGTTAAAGCCATGACAAAACATTTACATAACAGACTTATGATTGTTTGATTTAAAAAAGCCATTACTTTAATAGATCTTACTCTTGGTCCCTACAACAGTGCAGAAGCAATATATCCCATCATTTTCAATAGATTTACGGGAGCTGCAGTTTTTGACAGCCATAATATTTTTTTGCCAGGCTGATATATTTATCCTTTCATACATGAGGCTGTTTTCATCCCTATATGTGAGCCTAATCCCTGAGCTGACATATTCATCATTTCTCCTGAACCTGTCCTCCTGTCAGGGTGGAGGATTGCTCAAAGTATTTATTGCTAGTGTAAAGCCTTATTATGCATTCTTGTGTTGAATCTAATTAATTCCGATATGGGTCATGGTCGACCCACAGACAGTCAGAATGCAGTGAATATGTTACATTAAATATGTGATTAAACTCTGTATCTCCCATCATGTCAGATGAAGAAATTTCAGCCAAACCAGCATTTCACTATGTTCTAAACATAGCCTGTGTGTGTGTGTGTGTGTGTGTGTGTGTGTGTGTGTTGCTTACGCTGTACCATCTGTGTATCTTTGTCTGGACATGCAGGTGCAAGTGTACTCATACTGTGTTTTGTGTGAAGATGTGTGTGCTGTGCAACTGCAAGAGAGTGTGTGTCCTTTATATGTGTTATCAGCAAATCTAGATCAGTCCAGACTGATTCACTGGCCCTTCAGGCTCGGTTGCCATAGTAACCTCCCTACGTGTGTGTATGTGTGTGAGGAAGACCGGGCCAGATTTCTAATGATAGCCCTTATGATCTGAAGGTAAGGCTCACTTTAACTCTATCTGTCAAACACACCTCAGTCTGATGGACAACAAATCACCATGAAAGAATATGTTACAGAACATACAAGCATTCACCTCTAATAGATCAATATTTGCCACTCACAGTTTTCCTTGTATGTTTCTGTGCTCATGTGTATGGCTGCTGTATAGATTGTGATGTCCCTTCCTGTCCTGCAGGTGTTCTGTAGAATGTTTGACTGCCTGCAGGGGGTACCACAGGTAGAGGTAGGTGTGACAGCATGGAGTGGAGTAGTAACACCTGACCTCTGCTTTGATAAATCATTTGATGTTTTGAGATAGAACAGAGGAGTGATATGTGCACTCACTGCAGCAGAGTTTAGTCACTCACAGGATGCATGTTGTACACAAGCTTCATGAATTTTAACACTGTGGTGCAGTGTGCCACGTTTTAATACGGTGTCATTTGATATAGATTATAAAAGTCTATCTGAAAACAAGGTATTAGAGCTGACAGTATTTGCTTCAGACTCATTTGAAGCCATGCTTGATAGACTGCATATATCAGGAAGTGCTAATCTGTTTAATGACAATAAATAAAGTCATAGTAGTACTCACAATTTGACATAAAGGAACAGTGCAACATTCGTAAAGTGCACTTTTTTAGCCAGAGCCAGATGATGTGAGATGTGAAGTTGCATGGGGTGGAACTTAAAAATCTTCCTCTCTTTTTTCATGACAAAATCATATTTGAGATCTAAGGTAACACATTAGGATCAAAATTAGACTCATACATAATAAAACATGTTCTATCCACATAGTAAGCAAAAGAGTGTTACAGCAAACGTTGATTATAATTAAGCAATCCAGCCCAGCTGGTCATTACATTTGGTTCATACTGTTTCTTCACTGCAACTTGGAGTGCTAATCGGTGTGATGTTGACAAGTGATATAACCACCGACTGCGTACTGCCTGGATTGTTGCTGCATGTGTCTGTTAAAGTCTTTATGCAGGCAAGACTCATTTACTGAGCTGGTGTCTCTTACTTTATGATGGTCTGAATATGTTTTACTCATTGTTGGATGCCAATGATAATAACAATAATGTTATTGTTGTTCTTGTTATTCTCATGCAATCAAAATTCTAAAGATTGAGGCCTTAGTATAAAAAAGTAAAAAAGTGTAAAAAGTTTTTGGCTCATTTTAAATGCAACAAAGTATTATGTTGTAGTAACTTTCAAAATACACAGCTGGCTCCGTTTTTCAGATTCCCATGTATGGGATGAAGCGCTGAATGTTTTGATGTAACAGGTGTAAATCTGGGCCTATAATATACATGAAGGTAACATATATGTATAATAAGCTTGGACAGTATCAAGGTGTTATAGTACTAGGGGATTTGGAAATCCTGAAGGTATGATTTCAGTACTGGCAAAAATACAGATGCTTGTCTTTCTATCAAACTGATACCGAGATGCTGTATTGAGGCAATGTATTGTAGTACACAGCATGCACCACCACAAGTCGGTCTGTACTGGTAGAATAGGCAGCTGAACTAACAAAATGGAGACACTTAGTGGTGGGGATAACATTACCAGCAACCAGCAACAGCAGAGAGAGACCATGGGGGAAAAGCACTGGTAAAGCCAGCATATTTTCACAACAACTTAGCAATTTAAGGGTTTACTTCAACCAACAATGGAAAGACTCACCAAGCTGGTTTTGGTGAGTTTTATTTTGTCTCTGTCAAGTTTGAATGAAGTATGTTTTATGATGAGTTAACAAAGCAGTTAAGCTAGTCTTAAGGTCTTGGACAACAAGTAAGTATTTTTTTGTGTGTAGTTCTTTAACTCCATCATCTGATAACATTCGTTACACACAGAAACCTTGCACACTGAGTCTGATGCATCTTGAGGTTCTATTCACTGCGAACATTCCCAGTATGAGGCAAAATATATAGACACATTTTCTCCCTTGCTTCTGTCCATTCGAGTTTTCTCCCTGGCTGTTGCCACTCTCTTTCAGCGTTTTGCCTTTGGCACCATGGTTGTGATATGATACTCTGTGTCTATTTCATAAAATGCACTCTGCTGTGAGCATAATCATCGGTATTGTGCATTTCTAGACAGGCTGATGTTACCTTCTATTTGTCCTGGAACTTTTCAAAAAGGACTTTGCTGTCATGTATTAACACGTCTTTTTCTTGCTGCCCCCCTGTCCACTTCAGTCCTGTTCCTCTCTCTTGTTGCGGATCTGTGTGTAAGCAGGTAAACCCAATTTTCTTCACTGTGTCAGGGTCAAACAAATCTCCACAAGCTATTGATGGATGCGAAATATGCATAAAATAAAACCTGAAAACTGTGATGACAGATGACAGGAGTCAGTGTGTAAGCATGATTGACAAGTGAGGTTATATTTACTTTTAAATGCGCATTTACTTAGGACAAAAAAATACAAATTTGGGATGCAAAGGCTTTTAGTCCTGTAAAAGTGAGGAATTTGAATTCAGAAATTGTACTGTTATATTTTTCTGTTTAGAAAGGAAGATAGGTGTAAGAATATTTCCTTACTTGACATTTTGCGAGTGCATTTTGTTTATTATTAGGCTAAAAATGTTGAAATTAGCTGTAGTGACTAAAACAATTTTTTTGTTCCAGGCTGTAAACATGTAAACATTTTTTGGCACTTCCATGTTGGCTACATTTTTCAGCCCATGAGGTTGTGGTGGCTTGTCTAGTAGAAAACACATCTGCCAGCTGAAACTAAGGATGCTGCACACACACCTGCGTACATAGTGTTAATTGTAAGGCTGACAGTGGCCTGTAGATACTGTAGATAGATACTGTAAATGAGATGGGTGTTAGGGGTAACTATAGGTCACAGAAGCTTACAGATCTTGACAATGCGCTGTGTGGCTCTGTATTTATTTATTTATTTAGAAACAGGGACAATGCATATTAATGAACAAATACGTGAGTATATGTAAATACGCCAGATTGTAGCCCACGGCTAATTTCCATCCTTTACCCCTATAGGCAGGTTGATGTAAAAATGTAGTTTCAAAAAAGTGTAGTTTCAAATAAACTGATTGGTTGATCTAATTTCCTGTGGGAATGTATGTTCGAAACAGAACACTGGACACAGTGATGTTATACCCTAAATCAGTTAGTAAAAAAATGATACGATATGAAAATAAAAAGACAGCTAGTTGTAGAAGTAATTGAAACAATATTTACACCAGTGGTTGCAGTACTTTACTTCAGTGTGCCCCCTGCTGATGTGAATGTCCTGGCTACAGGAAGAGAGACAGCTCACTACACAGAAAGAATGGTGTGGGACACAGAAAGGTGAATAGGTCCATGCTTGACACATCCCATAGGCTGTGTGTGTGATGTTCCCTACAGTGGCTGTCATTTTACTTCACTGTCAAAGAGCTGATTGTCTGACACAGTAGAACAAAGTGTTGCCTCTGGCATGACTGATTCTCCGCTGTGTCAGTCTGTGGGAATGTTTTCAGGATAATCACTGCTGGGGATGGCAGGGGTTTGACATTTTATTAAAACAATAATTTTATTGGTACGTGACAGTTTTTGATTGGCTGCAGACATTATTTCTGTCAGTGGTTAAAGCAGTACTGAGGTTTGATACCCAGCCCATCACATCACACTGTTCACATGTTTAGCTCCAGTTACATGGCTCAATCACAGATACATTGTGCTCTATCCATCAAACTGCATCCCATCAGTAGGACTGTCTGAAACACCATGGTAAAGACAGTGTGAATTTGGTGTGTATGTCTCTACAATAGGTGTCCAGTATGTCTTGTCTTCTTTATGTTGCACTGACAGGGTGGCATTCATGCCACAGTTTTATGAAAATGGCCCAGGCAGCTCTGAATGGATGTTACTGTGCAGTGAATAGGATGCATTCACACTGTGCAGTCCCATATTGAAAGAGATTACAGCTGATAAAAAGACTGTTGACCTCCAGGATAGAGGCATGAGAGACACAACTGCAGAATCCTTTTGCACAGACAGCTTCTCTTATGATTTCACTTATGTAAATGTTCCATTCTGAATGAAGCTATTTGCTTTTTTAGTTCTATTTAAAGTGTACTTGTCTTGGGTCTTATTGTCTGTTAAAGATGTTAACTTTGTCATTTCATTTTTTTAAATTTTTGTGTGTGTGTGTGTGTGTGTGTGTGTGTGTGTGTGCTCTGTATAATCAACTAGTCAGATCATTTTTTGTGACTGACCCTCTGACCTCCCCAAACTCTGACATCACACTGACAGAGGGACTGTTTGTGCAAAACTCCCTTCACTCTGTCTCTCTCTCTGTACATGCGTGTGTGGGTGTGTGTGTGGGTGTGTGTGTGTGTGTGTGTGTGTGTGTGTGTGTGTGTGTGAGTGTGTGTGAACACACACCCACACACACACACACACACACTGGACTTTTCCAACCCCCAACTTCAACAGGAAGTCTGAACCCATTCTCTGGTATTTACTTGAAAGCCTCTAGTACCAAAACACTCTTCTTCAGCAGTTGAAATTGGTGGATAAGTCAAGGTCAGCCAGTAGCAGTTTCAGCCCTTGTGTGATGGCATCCAGTGCTATTCACAAAATGCTTCACCTTCATCCTGCAAAGCTAAGTAAGTTATTGAATCCAAAATGCAGCCAAAAGCTTGCCCTCTCTAAAAAGGAACTGTAGATAGTTGTGGTGAGTTAGAGTTGTGACAATCCATCGGTCTGGATCGACATATTGGTGCAATCATCTACGATCCAGTAGCATTGATGCAAAGTGAAAACATCGATCCATATCATCTTTAGGTTAGGCCTTTACTTTGAAAGTCTGTGTCAGTCTGTTTAAGAGCAACAGGCAGATGGCAGGCAGCCAAGAGACAGATGACAAGGATAACGCTCTTTACACGGGAATAAGTCACTAGTGTAGAAATATTATTGAATTTGGAGAAAATGGGAGCCAACCCAAGCCTGCCCAGACGAGCATCTCACTACGCTAACTTCTTACAGCAACAACAGCTGCTCTGTTTAAACAATGTTGGGCTGAAAAACACGCATGCAGGCTGAAATTCAACAGTGCTGTTCTGTCAGGAGTAGGGCTGCCATGATTAGTCGACTAATCGATGACTAATCGACTATTAAAATAATCGGTGACTATTTTAGTAGTCGACTAATCGGTTTGAGTCATTTTTCATAGAAAAGTACTATAAAAGTACCCCAAAATACTCTTACTGCAGCTCCTTACGTTCAAATATTGGCAGCTTTACACACTCTGCTGTGATGGTGAACTAAAACCCTTCGGCGTGAGTACGAAACAAGACAGATGACGTAATTTTGGGGTTTGGGCGAGACAGACCGACATTTTTCAACATTTTAACACATTTTTCGATGAAATGATTAGTCAACTAATCGAAGAAATAATCGACAGATTAGTCGACAATGAAAATAATCGTTAGTGGCAGCCCTAGTCGGGAGATGCAGTGACTTGGTGAGTAAGAAAAAGTATAAATAATCCATGTAATTTGTTTGCTATGAGTAGAGTAAATCTTCACCAGCTGCTAGGCTAATTTATGCAATGTGTCAGTGCTTAAGCTAAAATGAGTGACTAGGAAACACAATTGTTTTGTCAATGAACCTTGACAGTTATTAATGAGCTGAATTTGATACTTTTGTTAAATAAAGTTGGTAGGGGTGTCCTGATCACATTTTTTTTTGCATCCGATCCGATACCGAGTTCTTTATTTTGAAACCGAATCCGACACCGAGTCCGATCCAATACTTTGCAAAGCATTAAGAAAGGAAAAAAAAAGAATGCATCCAAGTTGTCCCATAAGGTTTCCTTTTTATTTAGATAGTATCCAAAAAGCTTATCGGTGGTTCAGCAGCACAAAATGTAAACAAATTCAGTATCTTCTTCTTGTCTTCCACAAACAAAATAGGCCTATATCTTTTGTTTCTCATGAAACAAATATTTTTCCTTTACTCAGTCAAACCCCACAAATAAACCATAAAACCCATAAAACCCATAAAACAGGTCCCTTTACACCAAAATTAAATTGTTTTTACCTGGTTTCTGTTGAACAAAAGAATTATACACAATTTTCAAAAATACAAATACAACAGTAATCAGTTTCAAGACAGTATATATTTTTTTCACGGATCGTGGGTGAATGCCGTAACGCTCTGGCGTTGTTTCAGGCGTGGAGGCTCCGTAAGATCCCTTGATATCCATGGCGGGGAATCTGAGGTGAGGCCGGTGGCCGGATGGATGATATTCCACAGGGAAGAGCACCTATTTCGCAGACTTTGAGCGGTGTAAAATGCCGTGGTGGGCCGAATACGCAGAGGACTTCTGGCTCATTTCTCACTTGCCGGCGTCTCCCGCCATACTGCCAGGAGCAGCATAATGCAGGGGCTGGTCTACCTGGGCTCAGCTGATCAAGCCATTCCACTGGCCGATAGCACCGGTGGGTTTGTCTGGAAGTGAGCAAGCCATCAGCTGACTGTCTTATAAAAAATATATATTTTTAAAATATACAGGATCGCCACACTTAATACATTGGAAAGCAGAGGCAACAATGAACAACATAGATGAAAAACCTGGCCATTTTTGTTGTTTTGATTCCTCCAATCTTTTATTACCAATTCTGATTTTGTAAAAATAACGTGATCGGCGCCGATACCTGATCCGAGGATCCCTAAATGTTGATAATAATCTGTTTCATGGATGCTGGGAGGAGTTTGCCTGTAAGTCTTAGGAAAAAGATGATGGCTTGGGTTAGAATGAAAACATTTCTTCCAGAAAGGTCTTTTTGTCCTAAAGGTAAACTTATCCCATATGCTGTGTAATGTGTGTTTGTGGAGTCAATTTCAAGTTAACTTTATTGAATTTCAGTGGTTACAATGACTTACATTATTTAGTATGTGTTGTTTTCATCTTTTATGGCCAAAAGTAAAAAAAGAAAAGGGTGGCAGCTACTTCTGTAACTGACTGTGTTAAATGGGCAGATAATATCGTCTCATATACAATATCATGTAGTGATGTGTGTGCTGTACAGGCTGGATGCTGTAGTGTGCTCTTGTATTAACGCTATTAACAAATGAGTTATGATGTGACATGAAAAAACTCCATTGGTGATGATGCAAGTTTGTCTGTTTGAGTTTGTCTATGTGTGTGTGCGTGTGTGTGAGAGAGACTTGTCTTGCAGTGATGTAGGACATGGAAAGATTTTATTTCTGCAGTCCAAAATCAGTTGCTCCCACTGCAGGGAGTAGTGATGCCTGTAGTTTACAGTAGTTGGGGTCATACATCAGCTCTGCTCTGAGAGTGTATCTGGTTTTAGACGGTAAAGAGAAAATTGGAGAGAAAATTGAAATGAGCTGCTGATCACAAACTGAAACAGCAGCTGCCCTCCCAGCCATGATTACACACTCACACACACTCTGCACGTCCGCTCTCTGGGGTGCTTTAGCTGGACGGAGCCCAACAATAGAATTCCAGTTTTAAAAATCACTGACTCAACACACACAACATCACAGGAAATGATTTTCATATTGGGACAAACACCAATCCTATTGCTACTGTGTGTGTGTGTGTGTGTGTGTGTGTGTGTGTGTGTGTGTGTGTGTAATATGCGATTTAGTATCAATACAGTGATCCATTTGTCCCGTCACTGCTGCTTGTGTTGAATTAAAAATAACTGCCCCAATGTCTGGCCCCAGGTATTAGCACCAAATGCCACTGTCATTAGAATTTGTGCACAACTCTGCCTGTGTGTGGTGAATGAGAAGCACTTCACAGCTCTCAGGTGGAAACCTTGTATCTCCAAAATGTCAGCTTGACAAGAAGAACAACCTTGTTTCATTTTCTTGGTTGGACACATCTTTTAGGCCAGAGCCAAAGGCTTATAAAACCCAGGTGGGTTAGAAACGCTCATCAGCCCTTTGAGACATTAGTAGTTCAATAACGTCACAAAAAAATGGACATACAAGTTTTTCACCCAAGAGCAGCCATTTGTATTTTGTGCTTGGGGCTGAGAGAGATCACTTGCTCTTATAATAAGCAGCTTAAATGATGAACACACAGTCCCATGCACACACACACACTCCAAGCTCATCAATTAGTGTGTGTCAGCCGCTGGACCAGAGCAGAGAGCTGACAGGGGTTAATGGAGTTATTAACCATGTGAATGGAGAGAGAATGGAGGAAGAGTGAACAGAGGAGTGGAGATGCTCGCTCACACACACACACACACACACACACTCACACACACACACACACACGCACACACACACACACACACACTGTCATTCATCTGATTCGACTGCTATTTAAAAATGGGATTTTAATCTAAGAAGAAAAAGAGGAATCCATTTATTGTAGTCAGGCAAGTGACTTGCAGCCTCTGTGTGTAAGATTACAGTGATTAGCACACAGCAGACAGCCGCTTTCAGAAACCAGCCAAGTCACCAGAGGAAAATGTTGGCAATGCTAGTTCCTGTAAAACACGAATATGTTAACATCTGACGTCAAACATGCCACAGTCTTATTTTGTTATCAAGAGGTTGAGGGAATGGTGGGTGACATGACACCAAGGTTAGACAACTGCCAGTCTGCAGAAAACTGCAGACCACTGTTTATGATCAGCAAACAACAAAACCATTTGTTTTTAATGAGTAATTACTGTGTTTTCAGCAGCTTTTTAGGCACCATCACTGTTTTTCCTGCAGCTTGATAGCACCCAAACGTAGGTGTTTTTTTTAGGGACCGGTCACTGTTTTCAAGCAGGGATAGTGGCATGAAAAGCATTTGTTTTTTACTGAGACATTGGTATGTTTCCAACAGGTTTTTAGGCACCAATGTGGGTGTTTTTTAGGGACCCTTAGCTTTTTGTTCGGCAGGAAAGTGGCATGACAAGTGGTTGTTCTTTTAGTGAGACACTGCTGTGTTTCTAGCAGCTTGTTCAGCACCAAATGTGGGTGTTTTTCAGGGACCTGTCACTGTTTTTACTGCGGCTTTTCGGCTCCAAAACATAGGTATTCTCTAGCGACCCCTCACTGTGTTTGCTGAGCCTTTATAGCCCCTAGAAATGTGTTTTTTTTTAGGGATCTGTCGCTGTTTTTCAAGCAAGTACAGTGGCACAAAAAGCAGTTGTTTTTACTGAGACATTGCTGTGTTTCTAGTAGCTATTTAGCTATCAAACATGGGTGTCTTTTAGATACCCATCACTATTTTTACTGTTGCATTTCATCCCCAAAATGCAGATGGTCTCTTGCAACCTGTCACTGTTTCCTGGGCTATTTTAGCCCCCAAACATGGGTGTTATTTAGGGACTGTGACTTTGCTTCCAGTAGGCTGTAATTAACCAAAGAAAATCTAATCGATTGAAATTCTACCTACTCTTCAACCAATGGACTTGTCAGTGGGGGAAAAAATCTGTGTGTTATCTCTAGATTATCTAAATCTGCCCCAGTGCACTGAGTGCACTCTACCTGGTAGCATTGTGTGTCCACCAAAGCAAGGCAAGTAGCCTCAAGTGGAAAATAAATGTGATGTCCACTGTAATATCTGAAAATACACTGTGCACTGTAATGCTTTTCCACCTGAGCTGCATGCGTGAGTCCATCTTAAAGTAACGCCAGTGACTGTCCAACCAATGAGCATTTGGTCAGAGAAGAGCACATCAGCCAACCAATCAACCAACTGACCAGAAGCTTCCAACCCTGGTTTCCAGCAGCTTTTCAGCCCCCAAGTGGGCTGTTTTTCCATGGTTTAAAGAAACGTACAGTGCCAACATTTATTTTGGCAAGTGGGTTGCATTAACACATAGGAGTGAGAATTATTTGTCTATGAAGAATAATGCATGTCATCTGCAAAATATGAATTACTAACAACAGAAGACTTGACCAAAGGACACTACTAATCAATACTTGGATGTATTTGATTGGCCAGTGTCTCGTTGCAGCAAGTGTTGAGCCAAGTTTAACTTTTTAGCCAGATGCCTTTTGTTTGCTGGAGAACTCTGTGTCAGTACTCACACTGCATCACTGCAGTGGTCTCATTGAAAAGAAGGAGGGGGCTGCTTTTTTTTTTTTTAAGGCAGCACCGATGGTCTTAGTCAGACACATCCTGTCTTTTGGTGTCTTTCTGGTGTTCGAGAACCTTCCAGTTCCAGAACTCTACATAAAATACAACTGCAAGAAACAAGAAACCACTTCACTCTGTCAGATAGACAGTTTTATACTGACATGTAAAAAGCAAATTAGAAACCTGGTTATATACATGACCAGGGAGTTGTCTGTCTATCTATCTATCTATCTATCTATCTATCTATCTGTCGTTCTATTGTTCAATCATTCAATCAATCAATGATTGATTTTGTCAGATGAATACATACAAATTACAACTCCAGTGAAATATAATCCTGACAACTCCTTTAACCTGTGCATTGTAATTCAGTCCTTTTTTGCCTGCTCTTACATTGTAGGCTGCTGCTTTGTAACTGTCCATGTTTCCAGACTGGCTGTAGTGAGAGTGTTTATGGCATCCTGGATGGTTCTGGTAATCCATAGTAGAGGTTGACCGATATAATAACAAGAGTTTGGAGCAGGAGAAAGCCGATAGCCGATTAATCGGCCAATAACATCCCATTGAGCGGGATTGTGGTGCCGCTACAGAATGTAAATGTGAGCTGTGCTTTTTTTTTTTTTTTTTTTTTTTTTTTTAAATAGACTGCGTATGCAATTTGAACGTTGTTAGTTGGCATTGCATTTGAAAATATTTCAATTTACTATCTTTGTTGCCACGTAGCTGAAATAAAGCCACTGAATTTGCTACTGTGGCCTATTACTCTACTGAAGTGCAAATCACCAACCAGGGTCAGACTTAGTTTGTTAAACCTGCTTTCTGGATTGGACCCCAGGAGGCACAATCAGCTCTGTCCATGGTCCTGAAATTTTACCAACTGCTAGCCCATGCCAAGCATGATATTTATAAATCAGTTTATCACTTATTATACACAACATTAAATGCACTGAAAAGTTCTAATCAATGATACCAAAATTATTTCATAAAAAGTCTCACCTGAACACAAGTCATAGGCCAAGTGCACAAATCAATCTTGACACCCCTGTGGCTGTGAGACACCGCTGCTATAATACACTTATAAAGAACGCAACATCACATTGTAGGCTACGAGACGCCACCTGTTAACAAGCCAAGCAAGTTATAACAGGCTACCTTAAGTCCTTGGTGCTTTGGTCCAGTGGTTTAATTGGCTCATCAGTACGGTGGAACAAAGCAGAACATAGCCTTCACATCAGCAGCTAATCTGAAATTGCTTTCACTTGGCCCAGACTTTTCTGTGGTTGCTTGAGCCCCAAAACACAGAATCGGGGCCTATGGCACCGAGGTGGTTTTAGGAGGAACTTTAGGAGGATCAAACTATGTGATGGATATTCATCAATACATAATTATGTGGGTTATTATTGATTATTTGGAGGGTAGGCCAACAACAAATTGATTAGTGGAGCTGAAAAGTTTCTCATCCTTGTATTGTGTAGGTCTACAAAGAGCTTAAATGTGGCCTGCTCATAAATGATGGGACACAGTCAGACACAGTGATGGGCCATTATAAGAGTCCCGTTCTGCCATAAACAATAGTTTGTGTAAAGTCCTATCAATACTGATTAATCAGCCAAACCGATCAATCGGTTGACCTCAAGTGCATGGTTTCTGATTGTTGAATGATCTAACTGTATTGTTTCAGCCATGGCTCAAGAATTCATACGCTTATTATGACAAAGCTCCACACAAATGTCTAACAGGATTGAATGATGACGTGATGACATTTTATATCCAAAAGGTCAAAGGTCAACTTCACTTTGACATCATAATGTTCTGCATAAAACCCTTTTTGGGCGATTACTCAGTGTCATAACTTAACTGGTGACACTAATCTTGAAACTGTGCTGATGTATAGATCTTCTGTGCTGTCGAGGGACAATGGGTGTGATGTATCCATGTTTCCACAGACATGGATGTAAATTGTAAGAGAAACATGACTTGTGTGTGTGTGTGTGTGTGTGTGTGTGTGTGTGTGTGTGTGTGTAATTCTAGTTTTACAGTGTTTTTGTGTGGTTTCCAATATAATTCATTTGAATCATCACGACCAGGAATCTATTTTTTACACTTGTTCTATTTTTACATCATTAACATAATTTGATGATGACACTGGAGTTGCAGAACTAATCCTCAAAGACTTCTATCCCACCACAAGTGTGCAGTTCATTTGACAAGGTTCTTCTTCACTGCTTTACTGAAGCACAGATGGCAGGCAGACATCATAGCTGCTTAGTTGTCTATTTTCCAAGACACATCTTGTGAAGACATTCAAATTGTACTTTACCAGACACCACAGGGAATACCAGGGTTTTCGAGGATTATAGACTTGACTGGCAGTGTCAGACCTCCACTATTGATATCCTTAACCTGAACTGAGAGTGAAGACACACAAACTGAGTGTCCATGGAGCCACTTCCTCAGCAGAAAATATTACCATATTCAGATTCACATTGACCTACATGGCCTAACCCTCAATGACTGCTTTTTGTTCTTGTTCTGTGTGTGTGTGTGTGTGTGTGTGTGTGATGTACTTGCCATTTGTAGGTCAGTGTAACAGAGGCTGTTGTTGTTGAGTGTGGCAGTCAGAGAGGGCAGTGCCCAGGTCATGGAGGGTAAAGTGTGTGTGTAGGTGTGTGTGGAATGTTCTGCTAGATAGTTGGCACCAGGCTGATCAGCATCCGACACAATGTAACTCCTGTTCTTAAAATATTAGAGGAGAGGCAGCGAGGACCAGAGGGCACACGGCCATATTTGGACATCCTACATTTGATACAGGCAGAATACTAATAGATAAATCCAGACTTTATTTCATAAACCTTTCACAAACATCACTCATCTTAGTGACAAATGCATTTCAAATGACAAACAAATTTAGTATCACAATAGTAAATTCAAACGGAGCAGAAACGCTGTAAATAGTGGAGGTATAGCAAGTATGAACTGATCAGATTTTGTTAGTCACCGTGACCTAAAAAAAAAATGTTTTCGGCCATAACTCCAGAATTCAGATGCTATTCATTACAAGATTTCATATAAATGTCTAATAGGATAAAATGATGTGACCACATTTTGTGTCCAAAAGGGCAAAAACTTTTGTCAGGATCTAGAGCTAACTTTAAGGGGAAATTCTTAGAAAACATTATAATTCTAAGAACTTTCTTCAAAATTTGTCACGAGGAGCAATTTTTTGTGAATACAGGCGTAAGATTTTCAGGTAAATATCTGAAATGCTGTACTCAAAGATTCCTCAACTTTCTGCTTCACTTCTCTGTACAGCTTGGGTACGACTGAAAAAAACGTCAGGATGGAGTCAGGTACCTGGGTTCCATTGTTTTTAGCATGTAACAAAATCTTTCATTTTCAACACCACTGTATAGACGCAGATCTTTACACATGAAGTAGGTGATGGACTGTGTTATGCTCAGTGCTCTCGAGTTGAATGGTAGTTTTGTTGAGCTAACGCTATCTCTGAGTGGTGGAGTGTGAGGTGAGCCCTCATGTTTGTAATCTTCCCAGAGTATTTTATTCTCATATGACACTGCTTGCAAATTGCATGTATCATATCCAAGTCCTGCTTTCCCTCCATTTTAAAAGATGCAAAATAAGTCCAGATGTTTGATTTAAACACTGATGGCACCTTTCTGATTTCTTTCCCTGGTGCCTCCATCTTTGTTTTGATGAACTTCCTGCCATATGCCACTGACTAAGACCTCTACTGACTATCATCAGCATTATTTAGTGGACTTAAAAAGCAACTGATTATATTTTTCTAGTACTAAAAGTTAGATTAAAAATCTGTAGTTGCAAAAATAAATAATGTATATAATAAAAGATTGATATTGATATTTTCCCAGCATTCTGAGATAGATCAAACAACCTTTCAGGAGCCAACATTTCCTAATATTTACCTGGGATGTTTCCTGGAAATACCCTTTGTAGTGTGCTGTTCATGTCAGGAAAAATCCAGACCATAAGGTCATCTCAGTTTAATCTGTTGTGTTGCGTTTATAAGCAGCTGTTGATTTCTAGAAGAATCTTCTTAAAATAACTCTTGTCTTCAAACTCAAGCTAGAATTCATTCATCATTCATTTCAGATTTGGTTATGACTGGAATCTTTATCCATCATATATGCTGGAGCGCGAGCTCTGCCTGACCTGCTGTGCACTGTGACTGAAAGACTCCATGCTGCAGTAGCAATTAATAAGTATTATTTAATTGGAAGTGTTCCAGTTAAACACTATTCACATATACTGTCCAATGAATTTACAATTAAGTAATAAGATTAAATTCTAGGAAACTATGGGACCCATGAGATAAAATATGCAGAACTTTTCAGACATGGGCTTAACTGTCTTTTCTGCAGTGTGTAGTCATGACACACAGTCAGTACATTTACTTGACATTAGAGAGAATGGATTTATTGTGTTAGTCCAACTGAAATTGCACTAAATTGAATTTCTCAAAGTAGGACTAACACACCCAGATAATGCAATTGGGAGTTGAATTACTCCTGCATGTAAACAGTCAATCAGGCCTGAGCTCGCTGAGGCTCTCTGCGCATGCTCCACAGTTTCCATCCCGGGCTTTGACCGAGAAGTCGAATAGCATTAAATATGTAACAGAAGAAGCTCGTAACAACATGGCAAAATCCACATCCAGAGCGGTGCATTTTTGGACAGACGGAATATACAATTGGTAACAGTTTGCTGCTAGCTAACTATAGCTAACTTGTTTGTCGATTGTTTGGTGTGTGATGTAATATGTCAACTGAAAAAAGGTCCAATATTAACAAGCTGAAAGGTGTATATTGCCACCTATCGTACCAGTCGGACATACTTCGGTCAATAAATCATTTCCCCTCCCATGCTTGTATACTGGGACAAGGACAGTAGTTGTGCTATAACTGTAGCTTGACTTTACTGTGCATGTAAACGTACCGATTGTCTACTGTCTGGACATCAGGTTCGTTAGCAGCTCTTACAGGCCAGCAGAGAAAGGACCACCAATCTGAGGGTAGAGACAGTTAGATGAGGTAATGTTGCCTTATGCTCATGTGCAGTCCACTGTGTGTGAGTGTGTCTCAGCAGCATTCCAAAGCACTGACAGTCCCTCACAGCCAGGGGGAGAGAGAGAGAGAGAGAGAGAGAGAGAGAGAGAGAGAGAGAAGGAGGGGAGCTGGGACAGTGGGAGGGCAAAGCTTATTTGCATGAGAAGAGCTCCTCGGGCCAATGGCCAGACTGGAGAGAGGGAATATCAGGATCCAGCAGGAAGTGACGTGTCGGGTTACACGCTCCTCCCTCTTCTCCTCAAGCAGGAGAGAGAGAGAGAGAGAGGGAGGGAGGGAGATCAAGGGAGAAAGAAGGGGAGAGCGGGGTAAAAGTAAATGGGCCAAGCAGCAGTCTCATTCTTGCTGTGTGAGATCACGGAGCGGCAGAATGTGTCGGGATCTGCTCGAAAACTGAAAACAAGACTGAACAAGACAGAAGGAGCGACACAGAGAAGAAAAAAGGAGGGAGGACAGAAGGACATTGGAAGGAAGGAGGGTGGGGGAGGAGACTTGGAGGAGTTTTGGGATCTTTTGGGATCTACTCAGCAAAGGATCTAGTTGGCAAAGTATCACAGGGGCTGAGCTACAGCCCTGCCCCGGAGTTAGCACAGCCGCCTCACTGCAGCAGGGACAAAATGAACTATCTGGTGAGTGTGCGTGTTTGTGTGTTGAGTGTGAACAAATCACTGCCTCTGTGGCACTCTACAGCTTTTTAAAAACCTTGTGCCTTTTTTGGTGTTTGTCTGCTCCTTCATCCCCCTGTGGTTCAGAGTGTGTGAGAGTGTTTTAGCAGGACCTGCTATGCCCCAGCTGTGCACGGACTGAGGTGGGGAGGGAGGAAAGGAGGGGGGTGAGGGAGACTTGAGTATGAAGAAAAGGAAAATGTGAAGGGGGAGGAGAGGGAAACTGGAGTTTTCTCTGTGGATTCCTACCTTTTGTTGGCTCTCAGTGGGGAGTGTGTGTGTGTGTGTGTGTGTGTGTGTGTGTGTGTGTGTGTTTGTAGTTAAGGGTTTAAAGTCAGTACACACAGGTCGAAGAGACTGTAAAGGAATGTGCATGGACCAAAAGGACACAGTTGATGGAGTTCCTACAGCTCTCTGTTGTCGTCTTGTTTTGTTTAGCAAGAGTTTTTAAGTTAAAGACTTTCTGTAAAGCCCACGAACATAATAAAAATGGAAGCTAGATGCTGTAAAACATCAAAAAGAAGTTGTGAAAACAGAATATGCCACAAAAATGTGACACTTCTAGGTCGCATATCTGAATACTACAAGGAGAATTTAGTAAAAGTTTGTGACTTGATGCCTGTGATCCCCCTGAGAACTTTCCTGACTCCAAAGATACACGGTTTTCTTATAAACTTTCTACCTTGAACGCATCGCTTCACAGAATCGGAGCACACAGCAGAGGGCCGTCGTCCGCTTTATGGCAGAAAGAAAGAAAGGAGAGAGAGAGAGGGAGAGCCGTGGTCTGTCTTTCTGCTGACTCAGAGGAAAGTGGAAAGAAATGAAGGTTTTATGGCCAGGACAGAGGCAGGCGATCAGTCGACTGAAAGAGAAAAACGCTCCAGTAAAACAAGAGCAAGGAGAGGAGGAGAGCAGACAGAGAGGCAGGACAAGATGATATGCGCGAGTATTGAATATGACATTGATCTAGTAACACAGAGGGGGACTGTTTGACCGGAGGGAGAGAGTAATGGTTTGTCGAGGAGGGAGAAAATGGAAGGAGGAGAGATAGAAAGAGAAAGAAACTGGCAGCAACAGTTCTTCCCTGCTATTGTTTAAAAAGCTTCTGCGTCAGTGTTGGCTCACTGCTCGTGTCATACCACTGTGTGTGTGTGTGTGTGTTTGGGGTAACTACACAGTCAGGAATGTGGCAGACAGTGAAATACTGTGGAGGAGATCGCTGTGTGTGTAACGAGTAATTACACGCCAGTAATTAGTGTGTAATTAATATAAAATAACACTCCACTGTTGTGGAACTCAGAGGCAGCCATGTCAAAGCTTTTCTGTTGACTGTACAATGCTGCCATGTTGTGTCGGCCCATTCTCAATGTTAATTCAAATGCAACATCATTTTTTGTCACTTTTTGAAGGCTTGAATGTAAAGTAAGTAAAGCTTATAGTTCTGTTTGTAGTCTCAAACCTCCAGCATTCAACCGGAAAGTGAAGCAGAGATGATAAAGATAGAAAACATGAAGATCTGTGACATACTTTTTTGGCATTTAAAATTTTATTAGAAGGCGTGTAACATGGCTACAATTAGATCTGTGCATTTCAGGATCAGGACCTGAACCCAGCGGACTTGATTTGATTCTGTGTTTGTGTGTTAATGGACTGTAATCATATCTCTGTACGTATGTTGAATATCAACATTGGATTGCTACATCAGATTTCAAGACTGCACCTGAGGTGGGAAAATACTTAGGACTGTTAAAGGGATAGTTTGGATCTTTTGTGGCAGGGTTGTATGGGGTAGTTATTCATAGACAGCATATTATATACAATATATGTCAGTTGGCATGCCCCCAGTTTGGAGATGCAGGCTGGAGTCTGACATGAAAGCTAAACTACTGTGGAAGGGTCAGCATTAAATCATATTTCAGCCACCTAAAAGAAAAGTCCCACCTAAAAGAATCATTAACAGTTTAAGTGTATGCTGTGTGTAAGTGTATTGAGAGTATCTTCAGTGCTTTACCTTATGGTCAGACAGCAATTCCCAACAGCGCACTAAAGCCATTATGTTGCTCTCTTCAATGCCAAACTCCATTGAGAAAAACAGTGATTTAACATCACTTAACACAGGATTGTTATTGTGTGACTTTGTCTTTTAAAAGTGTTAGTTCAGGTTTACCAAAGTCACACTATAGTACAAACTAACAATAGAAACTAACTAACTTGTTATGTGTTGTTGTGTTGGTTGTCTCTTAGGCTGTGACCTGCACTAATATATCTTGCTGTTTTCTTCGAGGAGATACCTTTGAGAGATTGGAGATAACTTTGTCCTAATGTCTTCGTAGGAGCTATATTGTTGCAGGAAACGTTGCTCTGCCTCCATCTGTCTCTGTGGACAGAGCTGACAGTATGTACTCAGTTATAAGGTTTATGCTCCTTGCTGAGTGTCAAAGACTAAAACATCTCTACAAGGTAATGCTAGCTAAAGACACTTGTGATGTTGATCGACATTGTTGTCCAACAATGTAACGCTCTTTAGAAACCCCCCAGTTCGGAAATGCAAAGATGGTTCTGCAGTAATGTATGATGATGCAGCGATATTGTTTCATGGAGAGAAAAAAAAAACAAGGTCCCCCTGAGTGTCAGTGAAGGTAAGAAGAGAGCTATCATCTGAAATGTGAAAAGTGATTACCAGTCCATAGCAATGCTTTGTTGCCTTGCTTTGAGAAATCTACTTTAATGACAGTAATGTCTCTATCCTGTCTGTAGCTCTCAGTCCCAAGCCAGATATTTAACACATATAAAGTTTTGTTTTTAAAAGGTTTGGTAATTTCCCTCAAACAGCTGGTCACTGTTTTTGTCAGACGTTACTCAAACAGGAGGAAATGGTGCATTTGGAGGGAATATTTTCAGCAGCGGATTAATCTGTGTTTCGTGCTCTAATGAATACTTCTGGCAGCAGGACAGTGGATGTAAAGAAGAAACATGTCAGGCACTACAACAGTGTGTCTCACTGATGTGTTTTTAATAGTTTTTTGGATAACAATGGAGCTCTGTGGCACAGAGGAAGAAGATCTTTTTTTAATCAGCGGGACCATTTTTTTGTCTGCAGCATGGTTAGTCTGTTACAACCACATCTCAGACAAGCATACAGCCAGCAGACATTTTCCCCTGCTTCTATATTTCGGTATTATACGTACAGGTCCTTGTCATGCATTGCAATATAGGTATAAAGATATGAATGACAGTCTCAGTAGTGGAGCGGCCCTCATTGTGTCAGTACACATTTTTTGTCCATGTATTCCTCCTGACTCACTGACTGAGTCATGGAGGCCTGGCTTACAGCAGGAATTCCATTCTGTCTCCTGCATCTCACACACTCACACACACACATGCACAGAGACACCCCAGGTTGTTTGGCTCCGGTGATTAGCCACCCACCCTCATCTACCCAACCACACACATACAGATCCACCCAACACAGTCATCTTCACTGACCCCTGAGTTAAAGTTCACACAGGTGTCACCCATAAAGTCAGTCAGTCAGTGAATCAGCCAATCAGAACACAAGTCAGGTAGTAAAGTTGTGCTCTATATTCTCTCATCTTAGTCCCAGATCCTGACTTTACCTGACAGTTTGTCTCAGTAGAGAACTATAAGTAGTCCTGTGTGACTCATACATGCCAGCAGACGTGACTCAGTAGACAGAGTCACCTTTGACCCAGATACTGTGGGGCTCTGGGACACTGCGCAGAGCACCTGAAAGGATTAGGAGACACTGGAGATGGAAAGTTTTGGATCTCAGTGATCACTCTGAACAGCAAAATATCTATGGAGGACAAGGTTACAGACATTGTCAAGCTGCTGTCGCTGCTATATGACAGAGGAAAAGTGACGATGACACAGATGAACACGACTTCTCTGACATGATGAAGATGATGCAGTTTGAAATATGACTGTATTTATTGTGAGTCTCCTCAGTAATAACAATATGTACAAAATTGTCTGGTGTTTTATGGCTGTAATGCAGGTTCATCTTCCCTGCCACCAGTGTAAACAATTGTGTGTTGAAACGTGCATGTACATGCTCAACATGATCAGGCGAGCCCTCCTGTTGCACCCTTGTCTTTCACCAACTAACAACTATTAAAAAACAACAACCATTTGTCATAAAGCGTTATTGTTGGTGGTACAAGAAGATGTCATCAGATGTCAACTTTTAAAAGCTTTTTTTGCCCAGAGAGTATTATTTTAAAAAGGACTGTCCATCTGTGGGGACGTGGCCAAATAGGAAAATCCTTTATTTACATGGATTGATTAATTGATTGATTTTAAATGTTCTACACCACATGGTGCTCAGCTCATACTGGCCTACAAGACTTGAATAAGGGGGGTTGCGATTACAGGATCAGCATCTTAAACCTCCGGACCACCAGGACACCCATCAACATTCTCTTTAATAACCACTCCAAAGTAACAATGTTTGATTTGTCACGTCAAGTTTCTTGAGTCTGTGAAATTTGCCAGATAAGTGACCACAGTCACTTTGGACATAAATGCTGCAGTGTCTTTGAGACCCATTGAGACTTGGACCAGTGCTAAAAGACTAGTCTTTGTCCTGTTCTGGACTGACTCATACCACACTGGTCATGGACTGCCCATTAGAGAACATGTTCCCATGCAAATTAACATTCTTAGTTGTCAGTAGTCATCTCCCAGAGTGTGAACAGACTGGATCAAATTAAATTTTTTCACTCAATAGGTCAGGTCAGACTGTTTCACTGTGTTGTCTTTACAGTTAGCATGAATAGTGTGAGTTCATGTATTACAGCTGTGGGTTTGTGTAGAGATGGATTTATGGCAACATGCTCACTCAGTTGTAGCACTGTTAGCATTCTGGCTAGAATGCCTGTTCTTCACTTGTTCACCTGGGAGTGTTTCTACAGTCCAAAGACAGGACATGGGAGTCACTGAATCTGTCCTGAAAATGCAAACTGTTCTCCTGATGTGTAACAAAATAATCCAAGCTCAAAGTCCTCTCAACTGCTTCTCATGGTCTTTTGAAAGCATAAACAAAACTCTGAGATGTGACTTTGAAAAGCTATCAAGTGAACCATTAAGCTTGGATTATTTAACACAGTCTGTTCCCAAATTAGGAATGAACTTCCCTGTTTTGGCTGAGAGACAATACTGGCCAAATTCACCAGAAAAACCTATAGCTTGGGGAGGAAATATCGGATGTTATTTTATGATCCGTATTTTGCAAATAAGCAATGTGGAAACACAAGTGGTAGATTCAGCAGGGCAGTTTTGCTACTGTGAGTGAGGGCCCATAATTAAAAGTCTGATTCTTGAGAGATGTGCATGCTAGGTAGTACTGATATTTATGCTTTGAAGCTTTGCTCGTTGCTATGATAATCAGTGTCCAAATCAGTATTGGAGTGCTCCATTTAGAATAAATAAATAAGTAAATCTCAGACAAAAGCATTTAAACTGATAGTTCACCAGCAGTCTAGCACCACTCATACTGGGACAGTTTGACCCAGTGTGACATGTGGGTGTCCGAAGATGATCCCCAAAATGTTTAGTGCCAAAAATCTGCTGGAAAACTTCCATACTGTAAATCTGCAAGGAGCTCGACAAATCACCTCAAAACTGTAAATAACAGCTTAGCTGTCCTACAAAATATTCTCCTTTTTTTTAGCTATTGATGCTACTGTTACTGCCACCTGCATTCTGATGAAGTGGCTAATGGTGAATGGTATTTTAGGTGGATCAACTGAAAACTGATGTTTCAACAAAGTCTGGCCCCCATGAAGCTTTGATTAATTGAAGATATTTCTTACTGAATCTGGCCCTAATGCTAGGTGACAGAAATACCCGTTATCTCTAAGTCGGTGCACATGCAAATTAATGTATTCAAGGTTGCAATATTCCCATTCAAGCTTTGGGAACAGGATAAGCACAAGTACACCTTAAATTAAGTGGTTTTACCTGATAACAACAATTTAAGTTATTGGTTCTCAAAGTTTTTTCTGTCATGCCCCACTTGAGAAGCCAAAAAAAAGTTCATGCTCTCTGCCCCATATTTTTTTTTCCAATCATTAACAGAAATTGGGGAAGCAACTAATAAAAGAGATTTTTGGTGAATTTTAGTGAAATAAAGGTCAGCATGATAGCATCAGCAAATTCTTGTTTGTTTATTTTTTCTACATAAATCATATTTAATAAACTTTGTTTTATGCCATATTTTCCCCCTGGTCACCACCCCCAACTGCAGTAGTTTATGCCCCCAAGGGGGACCACCCCACAATTTGAGTACCACTGATTTTAGAGCAGACTGAGGAGTGTATGGGGCGACTGTGGCTCTGAAGGTAGAGCAGGTTATCATCTAATCAGAAGATTAGGCGCTCAGTTCCTGGCTCCTCCAGTCTGCATGTGAAAGCATCCTTGAGCAACTCCCAATGGCTGTTCCATCAGTGTGTGTGTGTGTGTGTGTGTGTGTGTGTTAAAAGCTGAGTAGCAGGTAGCCTCAGCCACCAGTGTATGAATTTGTGTGTCAATAGGTGAACGTGACTCGTAGTGTTAAAGCACTTTGAGTGGTCAGAAGAGTAGAAGGGCACTATACAAGTGCAGTACATTTACCATTTATGATTTACCATTTGGGGCCTCACTTCAGTCCAGAAAGGATCATACTCTAACTCTCAACTCGTACCTCTTAAATTTACAAATGTCATGAACATTTAACCTTAATTCTGACATGCAAAATGATCATTTAAAAAAAAAAAAAAATTACTCACTGTGTGTTACCTTGAATTCACGAAGAAAACTTAGCTTTTCTTGCATTCCTCCATGGTGAATGGAGAATCCAAAAAAGGTGAACATTCCTCATGAACTGAAGTAAACAGGGCCTGGGTTTAACAGCAGCAAAACTAACATCTGTTTACAAACTCTTACAAAGACATGAATTTTTGCTAAAATATTGATTTCAAACACAACAGTACCAACAGCTTCATGCACGGTGAGGTAATGTACACGGGCACACAGAGGGCATGGTACACACAGGTAGATGTAGGTAAAAATGCATGCGTTTGTGAAGTACTGAGCATACTACTGGATAAATGAGACTTGGATTATACTGCAAAAGTTGTGTGAGAGTTTGTAAATGGATATAGTTTTACTGTTGTTGAATGTTGACCCTATTTCCTTCAGTTCCTGAAAAATGTACACCTTTTCTCTATTCTTTGTTCCCTGTGGAGGCATGTGAAGAAACACGTTTTTCTCACAAATTCAACGTTACACACGGTGAGTGATTCATATGGAAATGGTCATTTTGTGGGCGAAGTGTTCTTTAAAGGTATTACGTAAGTGAAGGGCCTCTCTTCCGTAGTAATATTTAAAATTACGAAATGATTAAATGTATTGTAATGGATCAGGCACTAATGCTAAAGTTTTCTTGTTGTCTCAGTAAGAGAAGCCTTCTCCACTAAAGGTGTTCAGTATATACCTGTATTTGGCCCATGGTTTCACAGCACAGTTGAGTACAGTTAGCAGACAAACAAGCTATGAATCACTGGATGTTTTTCCCCACCGCTCTGTGCTGAATCAGAGTCAACACTGCAGTCTCAGCTGCAGCTTTCTCAACAGATTTATGTGAGTGATCAAAGTGTCACAGTTCACCAGTGTGGAGATTTACACCCCTGTGGTTGTGAAACCATTTTAAACGGTACACCTTTGGACAGTTGTTTTTCCTAACATTTCTGCGGAGATCTAACATTACAAAACGCTGATGCATTGATGCTTTTCATGCAGCTTCATGTCACAGTGGTTTCGAGCTCCTGTGTTGTATTCCAGTGTGAAGACGACGGCTTCAGCACTTCATCATAAGTATGTTTTGAGCAGAGAAATAAAGACTGTAATCTCTGTGTCACGACACACACACACCGTGATCAGAGGGTGTGTCAGCAGGGTTTAGCTCAAGTCTTTGCTACCTGTGTAAGTGCAGGTTAGTAAAGTCCTTAAACACAGGTGTGGGCAGCTCTGTGGACACGCATACACATCTGCTGTTGTGTATTGCACATACTCATTTCTCAAGGTGGTGGGTCACAGTCATGGTCCTTTTTACTTCAGATTTTCCCTGTTTCCTAACGGACGTGTTAACAAGATCTTATAAATGAATGTCTGAAGTGAAACACAAAGTCAATTCAGTCTGATACAGTAAGACTCGGGTTAGAAAGTTAGAAAGTTACTGGTGTTTTAGTCAGTCTCAGCTGTAGTAAAAGCAGTTCTTCTTGTGTAAGATATTTTGGTTCTTACACCCTCCATTTCTGGCTGTTGTGTGTAAGGAGGAGCTGCTTTGAACCAGCCAACTATCTGTGTGTGTGTGTGTGTGTGTGTGTGTGTGTGTGTGTGTGTGTGTGTGTCTGGCAGCTATTCGGGAGTTTCTGCCAGGGCTGTCTATCAACAGGTTAAGCAACACTCAGGCCACGCCTACATGAGCCTCTCCTGTGCTTCAGGCTACACAATTCCTGCTGTTGTTTCTGCTGTTAGTCACAGCCTGAAGGCAGGAATTCCTCAGCTGGGATCATCACTTGTTAAAGCAGCAGCCTTAACTAGCATTTAGCAGAGCACATAAAGCCGGGGGTGTTTGGAAACGACAGATTTGAGTTGTATCTTTTAGCACCAGAGGGTGCAAAGAATAATCCATTAGATGCATGTCTATTTATAATTTGACATAATTACAATGAGAGCCTTAAAAATGAAAGGTTTCTATGGGGCTTCTTAGAAAGCACCATAAAGAGAACCTTTAAATGGTCTTCAGGTAACATTTGGAAAGGGTCACCTCCCTGAATACTTAAAGAGGCTGAAGAATTCCCAAGGACAGATATAACTTAGGTATCTCTAGCCATTCTTACACATTGATCCCACAATACTTCCAAGATGGAGACCCTTTCTTATGCAGCCTTTCTTTTTTTTTATATACAAAACCAAACAACACTGGCATAATGCTGCCCAAAAGTGTGATATTAGATAGCATGCCGGCATTTATGAAGCACAAGAGGCGTGACAGGCATGACGAGTAACACAACAGCGCCGTCCTCTGGTGTGACATAACACACAGGTCAGGCAGTGCTTTATAAACAATAATGGCATAACATGACAATAACAATTAAACCCTGTCGTCCTATCCTACCAGTTCATTATTTTTACACAGACTTCGACTGCGCTCTGGTACAACTCTTGCTGCCAGCTTAAAGGCGAGACAACTCTGTTCCCCCATTCTGTGATCAAACTTTTATACAGAACAGTGAGGTATAATGACGCCACATTCCTGCCTTAAACAGACAGTGTAACACGGGCTCCTTAGAACCCTGTCCTTCAGAAAAACACACAGAGGCACTGAGGGACCAACCTGGTCTCACGCTGAAGTCATGAAATAGATGCGCTTGGTCAGTGACTTCAAGCGTCGGACATTGACGAAAAAAGCTGTCCTTCCATGACGGCATGATACGTGGCCAGTTGCCATTATTCTGTAACGCGGCCGGACAGTGTTGTAAGTAAAGGTGCGAAAGTCCAAGTAGAGCGGGTAGGAGGAGTGGTGGATGGGTCCAACAGCCACCAACTTTCACTCTGGAGTGTTCACTTACCGTATGAATGTAAAGCCAAACCCTGTTCTTTTTTCCTAAACCCAACCACATGCCTTTGTTGTCTGAACCCAACCATGTGCATGTGTTGGCAAAAAGTAACCACGTGCATTTGTTGTTGAAGAAAAAAACGTCAATTTGCAGTGTTGTACCAACATAAATAGAGACTTATATGAAAACTGTACATTTGCTGTTCATACCGACAGTTCAAACCCAACCTACTTCACCTGGTCAGTCACAGTGCATGGTCAGACTTGACAAAGCACGTCCAGAGCCACAGATGATGTGATGCAGCTGTTTCACCAGGTGCCAGTAAACTGATTTCCATGGGTAACATCAGCGTACTGGCCCTTTAAGGTTCCTGGAGTACCCCTCAGGTTCTGCAGGATACACAGCAGGCAAGGTTTACCTCAGAACTGTATTTCTTAGAATTTGGGTCATTGAACACTACAGCTCTCCACTGAAACAAAATCTAACACATAGTTTCACACATTACTGCTCCCACAGAGCTGTATATATTATTGGCTTAAAAATGATGGATGACTAATATAGTGAGCCTTCTCCCTGTTCTCTGGGCCTGTAAACATGATACAGACGTCAGTGTCCTGCAGCAGTCCCGGCTCCAGCGCGATGCTCCGCTGATGCTTTCTGCTGTTGTACAAATCAGCCGTGCACTCACAACTATTTCTCAAGAGCAGTCTGACATGCCAAGTCAGGAAAAGAGAGAGGGGGGAAGGGATGGACAGACTAAAGAAGAAAGAAGTGGAGGTTGGGAGAGAGAGCGAGAAAGAGAGAGGGAGAGAGGGAGGAGGGCGGAGGGAAGAAGAGAAGGAAACAAATAAAGGAATGAAACAGAGGATTGCTCTGCTTTATCTGTTGGTTTCTCATCTTTATGATGAAATTCAACAATCTGTGTGTGTGTGTGTGTGTGTGTGTGTGTGTGTGTAGTGACACCTATGGAATGTGAGGTAATAGGAGAGTTGTGTGTTTGTGTGTGGAGGATGTGGAATGCTGTAGTAAGTGGGACGGTGTGTGTGCGCGTGTGTGTGAGTGAGTGACAGAGAGGGCGAGAGACAGGCCCAGGCTCGTTTCAGCAGCGATACAGATCCACGCACACCTCAGCTATGCAATGGTACACACATTTAGTTCCACAAAGACACAGCGTTTCAGTCAAGTATCTGCAGCTCCTGGAGTACTACGAAAACTTATTTTTAACCAAAATGAACATCTAAATGTGTATTTTGAAAAGACACAATGCATGTAACAAGCATAAATTGCCACAGCGCCTTGGAACATCGAGGATGCCTTGCATATCATATTTAGACGTGAAAGTCCACTGACAACATGTGATATTTGACAAGTTAGGATGAGAATGCAATGAAACTGAGAAGATTAATATATGATTATCAGCAGTATATGCATGTATACCTGTCTATATATACTGTATATGCTGCATGTAGGATTTATATTGACAGTGACGGATAATATGTACACTGCACAAAAAGGTGCATTAGAAAAATTATATTCTCATGAAAGGGAGGTTAAGTGGAAGTTTTAGTATGACAGGGTTATTGATAGTGTATGACAGAAACTGTTCTTGTGTCTGGTTGTTTTGAGGCAAAAGGTTCTGTAGCCTCACCCAGAGGGGAGGAAGAGCTGAGCTGAGCAGAGCTGTCTCGCCGGCACTGGGGTTAGTAACAGCCCCTAAACATCTGTCCCAAAAGGACAGCCAGCCATTTAAAAAGTAGCTGATAGCAGTGTGCAGCTAACTCAAAGAAAAAGAACAGCGGTCAAAAATGTCCACAAATTGGGAAAACAGTGAGGTCCTGGAGCTCCTTCACCTCCGAGCAGAGGGCAAGATCAACCAGCGAGATCAGAGACAGTATATGATTTTTATATCATAAAAATCTTTATTCATAAAGCACTTTTCAAAATAGAGTTACAAATTGTTTTACATGTCAGCAATTTAAAGACAAAACATGAAAACAACAACTTTTAAAAAAACTAATAAAAACACTTTGATATATACAAACTGAGGAAATTAAAGAGTATCTAAATGACTTTAAAACTCTTTGTTTAAGAGGGGATTTAAAGAGGTCACTGACTCAGCCAACCTGACTTCCTTGGGCAGATTGTTCCAGATCTGTGGGACACTGACAGAAAATGCTCTGTCCCCTTTAGTTTTCAGCCGGACCTCTGGAACAGACAGAAGACCTCTGCCCGAAGACCTCAAAGTACATCAGAGATAAAGCTGGAAAAGAGACTACTGAGAGCCTTAAAGTATAATCTTCACATCTATTCTAAAGCATACTTATTGCCATTTTAATGCCGCTGTCATGGATTAGAAAGCACTGCTGACGTGTATGTTATATTCCACACCAGAGGCCGACACTGTTGTGCTACATGTCACACCTCTTTTGCTTCCACGATGCCGGCATGCGTCTTGAATCACAAACTGGAGCTGCATGATGCTGCTGTTGTTTGGTTCTGTGTAAAAAAGGGAAGGCGGGGCTTTATTAGGCCCGTTTCCACCAAACATTTTTGGTATGGTACTTTTGGAACCAAAAGTAACCCTTCAGACATGGTACCTAGACCCTAGCGTTTCCACCGCAAACCGTGCCTTTAAATGTGGGCGCGGTTATTGTCACTCACTGCTTCTCCAACATTTTCAGAATAAAATAGCTCAGAACGAAACAGGCTGCAGTGAGTGTCTCTCTCCATGGGATATTTAAAAATAGAGGGTTTTTGCACTTAGTCCTTGTCAGACAAGCTCAGGGGTTGCATTAGCCTGATGCTACACAACACTTTTCTCCGAGTGAGGATTGGAATATATGCAGTTTGCATAACCCAGCCTAAATGGATGCATACAAATGCTTGAAGATCCACTCATTACTAAAAGTGTTTGTCATATAAAAACTAAAGTAATGGTCACAGTTGTAATGTAAAATATTTAAGGTGTGTTAATTGAGTCATGTCGTCAGCTCGTGCATTGAGTAACATTACGAGTTTATGTTTCACCTTAAAAGTCCCGGCAGCTGGCCCAGTGAAATAAGTTACTTTTTCCTCCGACTCCGGCTGCTGTGAGAGGCAGCAAAACATCCTTATATTATATAGTTATAGTCTACTAATTAAACTCTCCACGATATGAACAGTGGTTCTGCCTCAAACCAGCCACAACTCAGCCCTGAGCAGACTGACCATCAGCTCATGACACATCAACAGACTGCAGTGTTCATAGCTCCACCTTTTAGTACCAGATATCTGTGTGCTAGGTACCCCAACAGAAGGGGTACCAAAAATGGTAATGGTAAGGCACGGTTCCATTCACAACTTTTTGCACTGGAAATGGAAGAAAAGTGCACCTAACTGAAGTGTACCGTACCGCACTGCTTGGTAGAAATGGGGCTATTGTGGCCCTATAGTGAGATCTCTGTGTGAAAAGGGCAATGTGTGAAATATGTGTTCCTCCATATGCATTTTTTGTCTGACCTAATGTGCAAGTGAGCACATTAGGTCAGACTTTTCACAAATACAGTCAAATACAGTAAAAACAGAACCTATTACGCAGAACCTATTACAAACCAAAGGAAAATCTGAATTTGCAAACACACACACACACACATACACACACACACACACACACACACACACACACACAGAGGTTTGCCTGTATAGACTGTGTCCCAGCAGTGGCATTTCTTGTACACTGTGTGTTTCCTAATGACTGTTTTCTATCTGTTGTGTGAGGAGACACAAAGTCTCGTGTGTTTATGCCTTGTCCTTGTACTTCATTACTTGTGTGTGTGTGTGTGTGTGTGTGGTATCATTCATTACAGCACCAACACAAGTCATGTTTTGCTCACATTATATCTTACAACAGAACATCAGACAACAGTTTTTTGCTGCATGTTGTTTGGGACTCATTGGTTCAATGTGTCTTTAAGAGGAGCCACTCCTGATTGTATATGCAGTATGCAAATATGTTTACTGTCTGGTAGATTAGATTGATATTAGTCATGTTTCACTATGGACAGAGTTTCACCTGGTTTAGATGCAAAATGTTGTCACACAAGAAGTCTCACGCTTCTTCACCTCAGCTAGTCACACTTTGCTCTGCCTGGCTATCTGGTAGCACAGCCTCCCCTGATTCAGTCCAGGCTACAGGGAGAACTGAGCTGTGACTTACTGCAGGATAGCTGAGAGATGGACAGAACAGATGAACAATAAGATAGAACAAAGAGGAAGAGCAGAAATGAAATGTGACTGCAGCAGAAAAGGCAGCAGGGATAGAAAAGATGGAGAGAGACACACAGGGGGACCCTATAGTGCCTGTTTTCTGTTTTGCTCTCTGCATTGTGGCAAATGGGTGCACACACACACACACACACACACACACACACACACACACACACACACACACACACACACACACAAACACATAAAACCTCCTGTGGCAGGCTAGTATTTGTCCCCAGGGGTCAAACAGGAGGCAAGAGACAAAGGACATTAAGCCACACACATGCACACACTCACTCACACAGATGAGCAACCTGTCTATAGTGAGCTCGCTCCACCAGCTGTTCACATTACTTTCTCCTCACTGGACATCTCTCTGTTTCTCCCTTCTCTCCTCTTTCCTTCAGAGCAGTTGGAGTTGCTGAATATTCAGAAAAAATCAAAAATTTCACAACATATTATTTATTTTAGTACTGATAGTTCTGTTACTTATCACATTAATTGATCTGTCATACTTACACTTCCATAAATTATTAAGTATCAGTCTAAAGATGTTGAAACAGCAGGTCACCTCACTGACAGGCTTTATTATGATTTTCACCAACAGCATACCAAACCAGTGTTCCATTCACATGCATACCACATACAATAAATAACTGCCAGCCATCCAAAGAGGACTGTTAGGAATGCGACTTTTTCAGTATTACGCTGCTGGTTATTTTTGACATTTATTAATGAATTGTTTAGTTGACAAATGTAAGATCTTCCCAAGAGCTGAAGGTTTTTAAATGTCTTGTCTTTGTAAGAGATGCTGTCACTGTTGTAAAGAGAGAAAAAAGCCGCAACACAGTTGGCAATTTATGAAATAAATAATGAATTTCTCTTCCCTTAGAGGTTTCTTTTTATATATAAAAATCTGTATGAAAATGAAGTTGACATCATTTTATAGGCATAAATTTTATATTTTATAATTTTGAACACAACAAATCATTGACCAAACATTACTAAGGCAACAAAACAGAAAAATCTTACTACGGAATTTGTTAACGTGTGCCAAGCTCAAAAAATATGCACCATGGCAAAAAGGCCAACTTTCAAACACATGAATGCACCAAAGTTACTAAAATGTAACACTGGTGCATTCAAGATAGTTCTAGAAGTGAAGTCGTCATCAGACTCATTTAACCTCCAGCCCTTTAAACTCCTCTGTTCCTCTTTACCCCCTCTTTTGTCTGTCCTGTGCTGTCTTTCATCCTCCGTCGTCTCCCTGACCAGACGACGCCATTGAAGTTTTGGCGTCGCTCTGCAGCAGCTGGTTGTCCTGGCAACGGTCGTTGTGGTAACACCACATTGTCAGGGCCTGATTCTGCTGGGATTTATCCTGAGAGGTCTGGGTAATGTGATTAGCTCCCACTGTGTTCTCATTTCTCTACACTCCCGGACTGCCTCTGCAGAGTGGATGTACAAGTGTCTAGTTGATGGCTTTCTCACGCTGATTAGCAGACAAGGATGTTTGTGGAATTCCAGCCATGTCTACGCAGAGCTGATTGGGATTTTTAAAGGGGAAAACTGTGTAGTTAGTATTCAAAGATATAGATTGATAATGGTATTGATATACCAGCACATCAGATATTGGTAAAAAAAAATCCAATATCTTGCGCCCCTAATTTTTATATAAAATTTGAACAACTGTGATGAGTGATGCTAGCTTGCTAATATCATTTCTTCATAAAGTTGGGTCAAATGTTGGTGGGGTTTGTTGGTACACTGATTTTGAGAGAAAAAAAATATTTTGAAAGATTAAAAACAATGTTTGTATTGTTAATTTTTTATAATTGTTTTTGAATGGTAAATGGCAAAAGAAATTCGACATTCCTACTGAGAATGGCTCAAAAATGTTGTCTTGTTTTAATAAAGGGCAGATATTCTTTCAAATATTCATGTTCTTGTCTAAATTAAATGCTCAAATCGTTTCTATTGGTTGCTTTTTGTAACTACTATACCATTTTAAAATTGTATGTTTGTGGAAGTACATTTGTGCCAACCAACCCCCTGATGGGGCAGGTTGGCACAAACATACTTCAAGACTTAGATCACAAATTACCTAATTTTGGCATTTATTTATAACTGAGCCAACACATTCTCACCCTGACCTCGTCACATATCAGTGTTTGGTCATGGACATTCCATGTCGAGATATGACATGCAAGGTTTCCTGGGTGCGTTGATTGTTGATGTTACGGGACTCCATGTCAACTTCAGCCTGTTACATGCATTGTCTTTTTTCAAAATACACTTCTGTTTTCACAGGAAATGTACAACTTGCCAATAGTTTTTCAAAATAAATGCACTACGTCGTTACAATACGGTGGCCAACCCATACACGTGGCTGGTTATAGGAAAAAGAGCAGGGTTTGGCTCTACAATCTTACAGGAAGTAAACATCGGCCTCCGGTGAAAGTCGGTGGTTGTTAGACCCTTTCACTACCTTTTTGTCTGTCTGACGCTGGAAGTCACTGTCCAAGCACTAGATTTCAACGACTTTGGAGTGAGACCGGGTTGGCTGAGACCTTACCCTTGCATTTCCTGCTCATTAGAATACTCTAACATAAATTTTGCCAGAGAAATACAGCAGAGAGTGAAAAGTGCACAACCAGCCCTGATCTCCCCTACTTCTGAAAGAAACTGCATCAGAATGTGCATCTTTGTATTTAGGAGGGAGACTATAGCACTATTCGGACGGGATTAGTTTTACATGGGCACGTGGGGTAATGTCACTTTACCACAGGACGTCAGTAATATTAATGGCCGATTCGCACGGGATAAGAAATATCAGTAAAACTACCACAAGTGGGAGAGGTAAATCCATTCACGCACCGCCGTGCCCTCCTGCCATCATGTGTGTATGATAGGACTGTCAAAAGCACCATGAAATTGAGTTCGAATATTTTCGAATTAATTTAGTAGAGTTCGAATAATATTAGAATTTATTATTATTATTATTATTATTATTATTATTATTATTTATTTATTTATTTATTTTTACAAAAAAAACACACAAAAAATAAGATGCTTATTGCTGACGCAATATGAACGTGACACTCAGATGAAAACAGCCGTTCTGACCTCACTGAAGTGCCAGGTATGATCAGCTTCTGTCTCGCTATCTGAGCAATGTTTGGATACTTCAGTGCGTAGTTTTCCACCACAAGAGTGGATCCTGGTCGGCTCGTAGTGGTGTCTCATTCTGGTAACGTTTAATCTCTTCTTCAACAAGGGAGGCAGGGAGGCAGCAGGTGCAACACTCTCCCTGTATGTCTCCCCGAACAGGCCACACATCGCGGACAGCGCAGTGGGTGGTGTTGGTGCAGCAGGCTCCTCCGTCGGCGCCTCTCCCTCCCGCTGCGTCCCTCTCTGGCCCAGCTCGTGCGCGAGCCATCTCCGCCCGAACGGGATTTGCCGTGATATACAACATTATTGATAGTATTAATTAATTATTAATGATATTCGAATGATCAAATTTAGGTTCGAACTTATAAAAAAAATAAATATATTTGAATATATTTCTAACTTCGATTTTTTTTGACAGCCCTAACACACATGTTTACTGCTCATCTATTCGCACGGAATTAGTATTACCTGAGGTAACTGTCCTGGACCCTTTTACAGAAGGTAAAAGTCGCGGTAATCTTTACTGACATTGTGCGGTAATGATTACTGACATGGCACATTAGGACGGGACTAAAATCTCTGGTAATTATTACTTTACCCCTCGTCCCTATGTAAAACTAATCCCGTCCGAATAGGGCTTTAGTCTGTTCACTAGTGAATAAGTTAAACCTCATTTTCCACTGAGCTGATGTCTTTCAGCCACTCAGGTGTGAAATTTAGTCAGTAACCATAGAAATATTTAGCATGTAGTGTTCATTACAGAGAGGGATGGGATGGAAATGGAAATTGCTCACTCTCTCTCTGCCTCTGTTTTATTAAAATTGGCCATGATTCCACAGACACCTCTGTTTGTTGCGTCAACATGTTGATTTGATGTTGACAAACATGCTCACTGCTGTAGAGAAACTGCTTGGAAGATTTCTTGGCTGGCTGTTGTTAAAATGTTTTAGTATCAAAATCAGTTTCCTACAACACTTTTTAAAAAATGTATATGTTAGAATAAAGAATAAGTTAAGAAGATTATCTGACCAAAGATAAAGTCATGTCTTTTGTTGACATTTTTCAACACTTGGTGCGATGGACATGTTTTGGTCCCAAACATGCAGTTTTCAATTAGCAAGGGCTGCATTTTGATCATATCATTAACAATGTCTTAACAACCCGTAAAATAAAGTTTGGGAAGGTATGGTCAGCAACTCTTGATTTTATCTTCCTGTAAATATAAGTGGAACAACTGCTATCAGCAGATCAGTTCATCATTTTACGCTTATCATCATCAAAGCTGTGAATCAGGAAGCTTTGAGGAAGGTATGCTGTCCCGCCTGTCTGTGATCTTAAAGAGGAAACAGATAGGATTCTGGTTTTTTTTTTTGCTTGGCGCCACCTAGCGTCAGTGGTGTTGCGTCGCACTGTCGCAATGACATAATTGACCGTGGGGATCAGAGATAATAAATAATATGACTCTATTAGACTCTCTAAATTAAATAAAATGTAGGCTGTAAAGCCACCAGTATACCTCTTTGTATATGTAGAATGAGAAGGTGTGTGGACACTATACTAAATAAATGAGTAAAGAGACCGAGCAACGATTATCAGATTTATCTGAAGAAAAAACAAATAGTAATGCAAATAATTATACCAGAATGCACAGTACCAGTACAAACAACTCACAGTAAATTATACCAATATGTACACTGTCAGTACAAACAACAGTAGACACAGTGGAATTAAACCAATATGCACATGTAAACAGTCCGGATTCTAGAATAAACGGTATCGTATGGAAACAATGCGGCCGGTTGGAGCTCAAATTGAATGGGAAACTTAGCTGGGCGTAAATTAGCTGGGCAATGTCCGTCGATAGCTGCCTCCGTGAGAAGAGAACAGAAGGGGGGGGGGGATCACTGTCCGAGGGCTGCCGTAGAATGGCAACGAGGATGTCAGCCGACCAACAGTTGCTACCCAGTCCCTGGTTACGGCGATTTGCGATGCTGGCCAGCTAGAAAATGAACTAGCAGCCAGTACAGTACAGTCCTCTCTCGTCTAGCTAACATTTAGCCGTGTCACTTACTGATCCATTAGAAAGAAAGCTAGCTGGATATCGGTTTTGAAGCCTCTTTGGTCACGGAGCTCCTTCCATCTCTTGAACGCCTGACTGAGGTTTACTCTTGTTTTTCCTCTTCTTTTATCACTCTCCTTTTTGCTCTTCTTTGCCTCCTCAGACAGAGGAGCTCGTTTTCTTTCGCTAGGCCGTTTTTCACTTGTTTCCAAACTTTGTCCGTCTGCCATTGTGCTCCTGACTCAACTATCTCATGCCCAACTCCTCATAAGGACTCACTCCAGTCCCTGATTGGCTGACCGACCAATTTCGCAATACATGATGCGTTTCCCGCCGTAAAGCAGAATTTTTTCGTGAAATTTCGGCACCAATGGCAGAAGCTTATTACAAAGATTGCAAAGCCACTAGTAACCTATGTAAACGCTGATAGTCTGATTTTACTGTGGCCACTACACTGTGCAACCCACATTATTTTCATAATGATATATTTACAAAAAGATGCTATCTGTTGCCTCTTTAACAGCTACAGTGCAGAGCTTTCAGCAGCAGCATTAGGACTTTCCAAAGGGATACTTTTTACACATCCTTCAAGGGTCATTCTGACTGATAATAATTTAGATTCTGTAATACTGTGATGCCATGAAACCACAATGTTTTCTGAGACGATTGTGATACTGTGAAAATAAAACTAATGTGAAACAAGCAAAGGCACTCTGGAAACTAACTGAAACTAACCTGGAATGAAACCAAAAGTTGAAAACAAACTAAAAAAAAACTACTGAAAAAGGCAAAACTCTAATAACTCTGATTATAACATATTAAACTGCAGTCCCAAAGGTGATGAAAAATCACCATTATTTTCCCCAAATCATTCAGCCCTCAATCCCTAGCACTAGAGAACTGCCATACAACGAGTGAGAGACAGAGAGAACTGTGTGCTATTAAAACACTCTTCAAACTTATTAGGATATAATTATAATGATTAAGTGTCATTGTGTCATTGAAACTGACTCCTTTTTCGGGGAGGCACTAACTTTATTCTGAATCTTGGGATGATTCTTTGATTGGACAGACCAAAGTGGGATTCTCAAAGAGACAGAAATAGAGCGAGCATGAGAACCTATTCAGGGTGATTCCGAGACCTCAGGGTCGGGTCACTGACTCATTGTCCAATCAGGAGGGGGTGTGAATCATCCTCACTGCACTTCCTGTTTCTCTGGACTCTGGAATGTACTAAAGTGGGGGATTTCTGTCTTCTGTGAGTGTGTGAGTGATTCCTGTCCAGGCATCCACCTTATAAAGAGCTGTTTTATTTGAACATGTCCATGTCGATGGCGTGTGATGGTGTTCTGTGTGTGTGTGTGTGGGTGTGTGCATGTGAGAGACAGTGACCTCAGTGTGGCCTCTGTAGCTGTGTTCATTTCTCTATAGAGACCTAATGAGAGAAAGAGCAGAGAACAGACAGAGACGTGCATTCATCATCCACTCAGCACTCACACGACAAACAGAGCTGGTTGGCAGTGGCTCTTGAGAGTGTGCTCGTACAGGGCACGCTTACTGATAGTGGGGAAACCCAGAGAGAGAGTGACAGAGAGAGAGAGAGAGAGACAGAGAGAGAGAGGTAAAGCACATACAGTACATCTGAGTAAGTTCAGCAGTGTGTATCACTGACTTCCATGCCAGAGAAACCCAGCTGTTGTAGAAGCTGATCGGTAGAGGAAACAAATGAAAATCCTAAAAGTTATCAGTCCTGACACTTACATTACATACAGTGTAAGTGAATCAGTATTGGTAGCCTACACATTGCTTACACATTGTGTAGTCCATTCATTCTATGGCAATCTCTGTGATATCTGATCAGCCTACGAAACTCCTCCCCTCTGTAATACTTTGATCCAGACCTTACTTTGAGTAAGTTAAAAAAAAAATTAACATTTGTGGTGGATTTTGGAGAGACCATAAGACAGTGTGCTGGCTTAGCTAACCAACTGCTAACTACAGGCTATTCCTGTCAGTTCAGTTGCCTGTGGCCATTGTCAAGTGAGTTTGTATGATCAAAAAGAAGACATTTTTCTAGTTTGAACACATTGTGATTCAGAGTAATGTTATTCTGCTAACATATGATTATATATTATACAGTCAGATTGTCATTATGACTCATTATATATAATATTGGTCCTGATTTAGTCCCAGTAATATTCCAAGTGCATATTCCAAATTGCTGGATAGCAAAAGATCAAATTAGCCTCTCCCCATGGCTACAAGTAGTTTCTATCAGATTTCCATGATTTATTATTTTCTTGAATAGCATACATGATGGATGTCAGAGGTAAGATGCAATGGAGTTGACGTCTTACAGAGTGGACAAAAAGTTTTATGTTTATTAATCTTAATGCAGTTGTAATGAGGAGCCATTTTATTTTTGGAAGCTGCTAAGACTTCTCTTAATGCTAATCAAAATACTCAGTTTTAAACCATAATTCTTATTTAGTTTTGATTTAGAAGGGCCACTTAATTGTTCTGTTCTGGTTTAGACACATCCAATAGTAATACTGTTTAATGAATTCATCATGAAGAAGAAAGCCTATCAGTACTCCAGTAGCATTCTGCCGGTTTGGAAGGAAACAGTCGTAGTGGTATAGCTACCCCCTTTTATACCTGATTAAATTGTGTTTTTTGTAGAAATCCGATTGAGTTGACAAAAATCAAGGACACATCTTAAAAGGGCACACTTCCATAAAAATATATATTTTAAAACAAAAATGATTATAGCAGTACATTTTGACACCGATGTTATCAGTACCTACTGTTAGTTTTACGTTTTGAAGGTATTTTTTTATTTAACTTTTTGAAATTGTGAATTCTTGTCTGGGACAGGGGTATTTTCTAGCACAGGGCAAGTTTAGAAGTTAAAAAAAATGAAAGCAGAACAAAATAATTTTGTAAAGTTAGTGTGTTGATAAGTTATCATTTTAAGGGTGGTGGTAGGAGGTGATTTGAGAGGCTCAAGAATGTTTGCTAGATTTTCTACAACAGCATGTGCAGTTCTCGGACAAAAGATTTAAATCCTGTGTCTGCTGTCTGAGGGTTTGTCAGGTTATTATACTGTATAGCAATCAGAACTGAACCTCCTGCTTCTGCTGTATCCAATTTAATATTTTTGTGGATAAATGCCCAGTAAAATGATGTGACTTGTGTTTTGAGTCTGGACCAAACTATGAAAGTCATACTGGCAGAAATCCATGGCTTACAACACGTGTGTTTTGAGTAAAAGAGTGGACACACCTTAGTGTTAATTACCTTGGGGATTCCAGTTCTTACCACACATTTCTCTGTACTGAGTTCATTTTTTTAATCACTTCAGTTCTCTTTACTGACATGCAGCTCAGCTCAACAGTTAATCTGACATCCAAAATACACTGATGCAACCCTAACACTTATCAGTGTCAACCCTTCTAGCAGAACACTGACAATATCTGTCTGTCACCAAAAAAATTTTGTGTCATTAAACAATAAACTTAAAAAGCCCTAATAGCAGGTAGCATTACAATATGTATCACTATTGTCTTTGAAGCATCTTTAAGGTATTAATTTAGCATAAACAAAGACACCATCACAATAAAGACATGGCTTATTGGATTGTGCTGCCTCACGATACATGCAATCAGAGATGCTGTGATGTGCTTCATTAAGCTTTATGTGTTTGTCATTTTGAGTTAATTCCACAACATGAATCTAAAGTCATTCCAGTAATGCGATACAAAGCAATACATAGGCCTACTTTACACTACATGGTGCAAGTGACCCAATTCCGATTTTTTTCCTCTCAAGTGGCACAGATCGGATCTGTAACATGAACATGTAAACAGGAAAAAAACACATGATATCGGATATTGTCAGATCAGATTCAGGCCTCCTTCATATGTGGAAATATATTGGATATGAATCAGATATCTGCCAATAGGTCTGTAATCTAAACAGACAGATCGGATATTTCCTGGCAATCCACGTCGTACGTCATGAATAATGCGACGACAGTGCATTTTGATGACGTGCTCATGAGCGAGGGAAAGGAAGGAAAGTCGAATAAGTCGCATGTTAATCAAAAACTATGAACCAAAAAAAGCACAGTCTATCCTGAGTGAGACAAGCTGCTTGATCCCCGTCTCCAGTGTACCAGCAGAGAACCTGCAGAACCGAGAAGCGAAAAAACACACCGGGCTACACAGCCTCTCTACCTGAGCAGCTGAAGCTGCGGCTCGCACCCTCGACACACAGACACACAGACGGTGCTTCTGCATGCCAGCCAAACGTGTGCTCAACTGTGAGAAATAAATATGTGAGGTGTACGCTGCTTTTCTATCTTTTTTTTATTTTTCTTTCTTTCTTTCTGTCAGCGACATACACTCCTAACACAGGACGGGTTGTTTTTATTGACTGAGTTGATTATTAAGCCATAGTGATGCGCGGATCAGCTCTGATAGCACCTGAATCAGCATGTACGCATCAATCATCCAGCCGCACCCGTCTGCAGCTGCACGGACATTTCCACCACTCTGTGTAGGCTAAGTTACCTTTTAAATTATGTGGAGCAGCGCCAGCTTTCCAGGTGATTTATTCTTTAACGATTAACTTCAAATATTTAAAGTTAGTCCTTAAAATTGCTCTCAGTAATGTAAACATTTCCATGCATGCAGTAATGTCACTGTAGCAAATACCGTGGGACATTTACACAGTGGTCAAGAGTGCTGGATTGGAAGTGTCAGACAAAAAACTGGAAGCTGGCTGCGTTCTGTTTTGCCTCTGTGTCTCCGTGAAAAATACGGTGAATAGAACATGTAAACAGCAGTCAGGAAAAATCGGATATAGGCAACAAATCGGAATTGGGCATCAAGACATGGTAGTGTAAAGGCAGCCATATTCACCATACATACCTTGATACTTGTATAGGACATCTACAGATCTAGAAGTACAACAGTGCTAGTCTAGTTCTCATCCACATCACACCTTTTGACTTGTAAAACATGTGGGAGAGAATATTTTTCATGTCTGACTCATCTCTAGTAATCTTCTGTAGATATGTCCACACATCCAGCATGCATTGTGTCCAAGAGGGACATGTGATCATATGGCTGCTGGTCAGAAGATCCCCTCCAGTTTGAAGACGTATAATACTCAGCATTTGATAATAATTATTTGTGTCTGATGTGTTTAAAAAATGACAAAAAACAAAGTTCACTTACCTCATTAGAAATTCTGAAACTTACATCCATTTTCTTTCTCAATGAAAGATCCAGATTCTGTTCATATGCAAATATTGTCCATTCTATTGTTCATGCTGGACTGCTGGATGTCTCCTGCTTCCATGAAAAGGTCATTCTCAATTTACATACATTGAAGGTTTTTAAATTTTGACATCTAGACCACCAGTGGCTCCAAACTAGTTGCTATGTCACAAAGTTTTGCTGGTATGTTAAACAGTGATTTAAACAGTATGTTTACTTACACAGTCAAGCTACAGTTATAGCTTGACTAGACAATTTCATTGGACTCCTGTCCTTGTCCCAAGGAGAGGAGTCAGTTTATTGACCAAAGTATGTCCGACTCTGCTACCATGGGTGGCAATATGCCATCTCTCAGCTTGTTAGTATTGGCCTTTTCTCCGGTTGACCCACCATGTCACAGACCAAACAGTCATGAAACGAGCAAGCTACCGTTACAGAGTGGCAAACTGGTACCATGGTGGACAACTTTACAGCTCTGTACATTCTGTCCATCCAAAAATGCATGGCTCTGGAGGTAGATCTCTTCATGTTGTTACCGGCTTCTTCTTCTTCTGTTACCCATTTAATGCTATTCGACTTCCGGATCAAAGCCTGGGGTGGAAACTGTGGAATATGTGCAGAGCACCTAGGCCAGTTTGGGTCCAAGCCTCCTAGTGTCAAACTGTACACAGACATGATTCTGCACCAACATGCAAGTGATGGAACAAGGGGCAGTACACTTTGACTTGAGGAAAGTCAGTCAGACTGAGGAAGGTACCTAGAAAAGAAATCAGACTTTTGATTACAAAGTAGTTTAATATCACGTAATTGTTAAGTGTGTGGTATGTTTGTTTTTTTTCTTTAAAAGGAAATTTTCTGTGCTGTTAAAACACGGCTAATGAATGAATTGGATGAAAGGAGTATATCAGGGTCGAGTGTCTCTGTCTCGTTCACAGCCCACTCTCAGGCCATGAACAGGCCTTCAGTGCAGTGAAAGAAAAGTCTGACTACAAATCTTGAAGCCAATTACATGGCCTCATTTAGATGGCCAGTGCTTTGTGCTTAAGTAGGTGCGTGTGTGTGTGTGTGTGTGTGTATGTGTTTGTGTGTGTGGGGGGGGGGGCTGGCACAGGGCCAGTACAGGCTGTACTAGTCTGTGATAGTTGGGGTGGAACTCTGACACAGAGAGGGAGGAGAGCCAGCTGAGTTCAGACGTGGACGACAAATATTGGTTTAGTTTCAAAGAGTTCCAGAGAGACTGATGGGAGGTGTTTCTGTTTGCACGCTGGGTTTGTGTATGTGAGTGTGTGAGAGTGTGTGTGTGTGCATTTGTGTGTTGATTTTTTTTTTAATTGAAACTGCCAAATAACTGTATTTTTGGCTTCTATTCTTACATTTTACTATTCTCAACATGTGGAATTTGGAACTTTTTGACCTTTGTGTGCGTGTGCATGCGTGCGTGCGTGCGTGCGTGCGTAAGAGAGAGTTTCCTTTTACTGTGTGGGCAATAAATTATGATATGGTATGCAATGCAATGCAAAATGATCCCCATTCTGTTCACTAAATGTTGAAAACTACAGATCAGATGGCTTTTGAATATGAAATGGACTCATATTTATTAGAACTATTAAATCTTTTTATGGTTTTATGTTGGTTTGTCCACAGCAGACTTTATCTACAATCAAACAACATTAGCAGTTCGGTGTCCTTGTACTTTGCCCTCTCTTTGGCTGCATGCTTACACATGTAACAGCATGTCGTTTATGAAAATGAATCAGAATATGATTGTAGCTGCCACCCTAATGATGTGCACAGCTGTGGCTGGATTTTTCAGTTTTTCTCATGTGTAAGGACAGACATGTCCTCCATGGCTCAACACAAGAGCATTTATCAGAGCTCCTGGGTTACAATGCCATACCACAGTACATTCAGTACAAGTATCTTGAAAAAAATGAGGATGTATACTTAATGTTCTTCATCCTTGAGCGTGCTGTTGATGGACACCAGTGACCCATAATGCATTGCACAGAGAAAGTAGAGGTGCTACTCATAGCTAGTTGTTGATGGTGGGGAGGCAGCTCCAGGAAGATTTTGGAAAAATACGTTTTTAAATCTTGCTTTTGATACAGCAAAGCATGTGATTGTGACATAAGAGACCACAGTTCACATCCCATTTTCTCCAACAGTCACTGTTGATTTCTTTTAACCATAACCACAATGTTTCTCAAACACTAAGCAAGGAGTTTTTGTGCCCAAACCTACTCAAACTTTACCGGGTGGCAGATTAGAAAAGGCACTTTGGACTTTTTGCATCATCTGCTGTAAAAAATGATGCAGTACAATGATTTTGTTCTGTACTTCGGTCCTACTAATGTGAGACTGTTGATGTCTTTATCAAAGATACATCACTCAATAGAGGTATCTTAACCAATAGTATAAACAAGATTGTGACCAAGATATGTACAGAGGATATTCTACAGTTGAAACATAATTTCTAAACTATCCCAAACATGTCCTGTTTAATTAATAAACTGTAAAAAAAAAAAAAAAAAAAAGAAAAAAAAAATCATGGGCTTTTGTGTGGTAGCCACAGTTTTGTCAAGAGACCTATTGGTGCTTGGATTTCAGCTTGGATAAGTATGACTGCCATCTTTACAAGTTATGGGAGACAGAAAAGCCTTATGTGGTCTGGGGGAAGCCTTGGTTGGGTAATCATCCATCCACTGCACTTGGCAGAGATGATTTTTTCACTTACCTAAAGCAGTTTTCACACATTGAGAAAACCATTTGATTTATGGCTTTTGCTTTTATTAACTTGTTGGGGCTGTTTGCCATGTTCACAAATTTAAATATATTTGCTGATTTCAAGTTCTGACAGTGTCAGTATGATCTACCAGCACAGCTACGAACAAACAGATAAAATAAGGATACAGTGCACATGACCCTACATTAACCTAATGAGGTCATTCCTATGTTCCCAGGGTCCCATGCTGGGAATATAGGCTATTGGGAACTTTGGACCCATCTTACAAGCCGGTCTTGTGGATGACATGTTTTTTCTGTTGCCTTGCTTTATTAAAGCTACATGTAACAGTACATGGGAACATGAACCAATTTGAGTTTGCACAGTATGTTTCTTACATATGTCTGTCTGTTCTCCTACAGAACGTGTTGGCCAAGGCGTTGTATGACAATGTGGCAGAGTCTCCAGACGAACTGTCCTTCCGTAAGGGTGACATTATGACAGTGTTGGAGCGTGACACACAGGGTTTGGATGGCTGGTGGCTCTGCTCCCTTCATGGTCGCCAAGGCATCGTCCCTGGCAACCGTCTCAAGATCTTGGTCGGCATGTACGACAGCAAGCAGCAGCAACAGGCCACGCCTTCTACACCAGAGCCAGCTGCTTCCTGTCCCTCCTCCCAAGCCCAGCGACCTCTCCCCCCTCTAAGCGCCTACGCCAAACCAGCTCCTGCTCCATCGTCTGCTGCCATTGCTGCTTCCTCCTCTGGCTTTCCCAATAAACCTCTCCCCTCAGCCCAGTACACATCTATGCATCCAGCCTTCTCCACCCCAAGCCCCGCACAGACCAACCCAGACTCTGTCTACATGATGCCCCCCTCTCATGGCCCCAAGCCAAGTCCACAAAGTCTGTACCAGGTCCCCTCTGGCCCGAGCGGACTTCCTCCAGGACCCCCCAGCAAGGCCCCAGCTTTAACCCAGAGACAGTATCAGCTTCCTGGGCAGGACATCTACCAGGTACCCCCCTCTGTAGGTGCGGTACCAGGCCAGGGAGCAGCCCCAGCCGGGGGAACAGCAGCTGGACAGGATGTGTACCAGGTGCCCCCTTCCCTGGAAAAGAGGAACTGGGAGAGCAGCAACAAGCCACTGGGCAAGGTAAGAACAGAAGGAATTGATTCTGTAGAGAGACATTTCCATGAATATTTCATGTTCTATGTAGACAGGAGGAGAGGGTGAAAGCAAACACCAAGAAAGGAAGCTTTTAGTTAAAAAATGAAAAATCTTGAAGCAAAGAATAGGACGTTTAGTGTTATTGTTCCTGAGTTGTGGATGTTTTTGTATCACGCACACACACACACACACACACACACACACACACAAACACACACACACTTCCTACTATTGTCACTGTTTTCTGGTACACACGTGTCTGTTTTTTGTCAAATCAAAAACTCAAGGTTGTTCTTTGTGTTGTGTGATAAGGTTTGCAGATATTGGATATCAGCCAGTCAGTATCATCTGCAGTGGTGTATCACAGAGTTGTTGTGAAGGTGTGGTCCTTTACCTGAGGTCCAACTTTTTTCAACTTCGTTTTTTTTTTTAATTCTGAGTCTCAGTGTAGAGTTACTGGTCAATTTTCACTCTTTGGCTCATCGGAGAGATTCAGGGAGTTCAGTTTGATAAACAAAGATAAGATAAGATACACCTTTGATCCCACAATTGAGAAATTCCAGTGTTACAGCAGTCAAGGGTAAAGAGTCAAATTAAATATTTCAGTATTTAAAAACTTCAAAAACTAGGTATGCAGAAAAAAGTACAAAAAATACATAAAGTTAGAAAGCTTTATGTTACACAGTTCACATTTTACACTACATGCAGTGATACAGAAAGGTGATTAACCTGCTGTCCAGAACTACAGTATAGCCATTTTCAGGAAAACATAACATTACTTTGTCGAGCTGTGAAACTGATGGCTTTTTGTCACCTCAATGTTCCTGACATCTTTATTCAGATGTGACAGAGCTGTTATGGAATGACACTTGTGCATTTAATATTTGGCACCTGGTGTCTGAGAGGAAACGGTATCACAGCGGTAAGCGAGTTGAGAGGTTTAATGATTTAACATACAAGATTTTCTCTTCCTGTTTTTCTCAAAAGCTGACAATATATTGCCGTTGAAGCCTCAATTTATGACCATCGTGAGCACAAGGAATACTTAAGGGCCGTCCACACTAAGAAAGATAACTGTAACGTTAACTATAACGATAACAATGGCAGCATCCACACCAATGGAAGATATCGTTGTGTTGCTAGGTTACGGCAAACACACACTGCTCGGTGCGGTTGGCAGGGGAGGGATGAGTGCAGCAAATCTACCAGCCACTTGCATATTTCACCAGCATTCAGCTGGTAACGTTAAATGGTGCTAATTTTGGTCCGTGAACGGTGGTGATAATAATCATAAGGAGGCAAGTCAGTTGTTGTCATTCATGTTTAGCTACGTGAGGTAATGCTAGTTAGCATAACAGCTAGCATTGGCTATTCATAAACGTCTTATCTCCGTAAACAAAAACACTCACCACTTATGCCAAGGGTGCGCCCAATTGCGTCCCAGATGTCCCTCTTCTTGGTCGCATCTTTATAATGTTGATAACTCTTATCATAGAGGGGTGGATTTTTTTGTACCTCAGTGATTAGCCACTCTCCTACATCGTCCGCCATGTTGAATGAGTCTGAGTGACGTAGTGACGCGATGAACGTCTCGACCTGTCATTTCGGATGGATCTTGATTGGCTGTCAGTGTTTCTATCGTTCATCAAATCGCTCTGAAAGTGATCCGAACGATATCGTCCACCGCTATCGTTGTCGTTATAGTTGAAGTGTGGATGCTGCCTTCCACTTGAGTTTAGAACGATTTTTAAAACTGCATATTTATAGTTATAGTTATAGTTCTTGGTGTGGACGGCCCTTTACCCCTGCTTAGTCTCCTGTGAACCTCTAAAGTGCAACACACACCGCCGCCATACGCCGCGCGTCAAAACGGCCGCCTCCATTATATTCTATGAACCAACCCACACTGGCGCCGGCTGACACGTCGCTCTGCTTCAGCCCACTGCTCTATTTCCAGCATGGTCGGCGCTCATGGCAGCGCTGCGAGAAAAGCCTTTTAAGTATGTCTCGGCCGCCGTAGTATCAACTCCGGTTGTTTAAAATTTTTAATAATACGACTTTGATAAGAAATTCAACCGTGAAATCCAAGTTGTTGTTGCCTCAAAGTTTTTCCTCTTCTTCTTCCGTTACTAGCAGTTGGCAACCGTTGGCGACTAGTGTAGGTACAGCCACCTAGCGGGCTGGGGTGGGAAATACACGTCGACGGTGCCGCTGCGCGCCGCTGCCAGTGTGTGTTGGGAGGCGGCACTTGACGGCCACAGCGCCGCGCCGGCGGCGGTGTGTGTTGCACTTTACACTGTAAACCCCAATTCACTCACTCAACTTTTTTTTTTTTTTTTTGGAAAAAAAAACACTTTTAGTTTAGTACAATATAGTACCATAAAAGCGTTAAGTACACCAGACACAAAATAAATGTGTCACATGACCCTTGTTTGACAGGAATTTTATGTCAGTTTAACGTAACTGTTGTTGTTTGAGCATTTAATTCTATGTCATATAAACATAAAAGCATTGAGTACACATTCACATTCATCACTTACCTTGTGGCAAGCTTGAGTTTCTCATTTACTCAATAAGGCAGAGAGATAAACTCTGAACCAGGAAGTGCTCTTTAATTCACATCAGCACAACTTTGTGTTGGACACTCTAATATCCACACAGGTGGGAGGTCACTAACTCATCATAAACATCAATCTCTGCGTAATGGGTAATATGAACGATTTAGAACACATTAAGACACAGTTTTCTTCGGCTTATGGCCTTAAACACATTGTCTCACAGCATGCTGGGAAACTCTTATCCGCCTTAAACTTATTCGGCAAAAAAAGCTTCATAAATTTTAGTCAAATTAAGTCAACATTAACTCAAAAATTGCTGATTTAACATAAAAAAATTGTCAAGCTCACAAGGGATGGGTTTTTATGTCATTTTGACATTCCGGGGCATTTGTGTAGACTATACATCAAAATTTTGTGTTGGAGTTTACAGTGTTGTTATTCCTCTATAATTCTACTGCTTAATCTCTAATATCTGACAGTGCAGAGGAAGAATCACAAGACAATCAGTTGGTGCTCTTCTTTAGTTGCTATTTGCTCACATGCCATCGCCATCTTGAGCATGTTACTGAATAGTCATTTATTCACCAATGCAGTTGGCATAACTGAAACTTGAAAATATAACGACGAAGCCATCTGGGGAAATTATTACTTTATTATCAGTGGTGGTTAGAAAAATAAAGAGATGGACGATTAAAGAAATCCTAACTTACCATGGAAAACGACAAAATGAATTGTCCTCCTGTTACATTCCCATAGCAGCATTTTTAATGAATTTGTGTCTTCATACTTCACATCACACTGAAACAACCTGCTGAACACTGGATGAGAAGGAAAAGCAGAGAGGAATATTAAGAGCTGAGAGACAGAAGAGGTAGAGAAGGAACAGACAGCATGGATGACAAAAGGAGGAAAAATTGCTGACAGTATAAACAGTAAGCTGTGTGTGTGTGTGTGTGTGTGTGTGTGTGTGTGTGTGTGTGTGTGTGCGCGCGTGGAGGAGGACCAGTGAAATAATAAGATTGTTAATAATTCAGCTCTGATCTTGTGGTTGGGTGAGTAAGCACTTTACTGTGTCAGCAGGTGACAAGCCGAGTGTGTGTGTGTGGGTGTGTGTGTGTGTGTGTGTGTGTACTCTGGGGAAGCCCCTCCAGGCCTGCTGTGGTGCAGTGTGCCATATGTTATATGTGTAAGCACCACTGTGAGCCAGAGTGATGCGTGTGTGTGTGTGTGTGTGTGTGTGTGTGTGTATTGTTGATGATGGGGATGTTGGGTCCAGCTGCTCCCCTGTTTCTTAACATACGACCTCATCTGTGCTCCTCTGTCCATCTCTAACTGCTTCATAATAAATTCATATGTAGGAAATGTCACAAATAAAATGCTCTATCATGAATTCAGTAGCAATGTTATTGTGTCGTCAGTGCACTAAAAGAGTACAGTGTTGTTGTTTTTTCCCAAACTCCAAATCTTTCCACCAGCATCATGAGACATTAAAGGTGGACATGTTGTCTCTCACACAATGTTGAAAAAGCCTAGTTGTACTTTTTTAGAGCAGCTATATGAAGTATACATGATGTGGGGAGACATGCTGGTTGTCTGTTTTTTCCCATTATGCTAACTGTGTGGTGTGCAGCTGTAATTAGATACTGTAATATGCAAAGGGCATTTTTTTTCTTTTTTTAGGACATCACATGGCATGGTAGAAGTTGTTGGGTACTTTGCTGATGTGTTTGGGGTAGAGCCTGTTGTCTGCAGCTCTTCATCTAACGGCTCACTGTAGATTTTGTGACTGTGCTATGCAATAATTAAAGGTGATCCACTGGTAGCACTGGTTACTGTATGTTCATATTGTCTTTTTATTTTCAAACAACAGCACCACTTACAATAGCTTCGCTCCCTATACCAATATCAAAAAGGAAGGGTGCTTCTAGGTCAGTAGAGATCAGGAGCTTAGCCCTAAAATCTCTGAATGAATGTGGGATCACGCTTTGAATGATAAATATCGCAATACAACAAATAATTTATTTATTAATTATTATTGTTATTGTTGCTTCAAACATACAGCTATCTGTCAAAAAGCAGCCTTTGTCTCATTCAACAAACATGAACATGTACAAAGACACTGTATTTGTTGTGTATTGTTCAAATCATGGCCGATACCTGATCCCCTTAATTAGGTCAGTTGCGGGACAGTTGGCTTGTCACGATAACTACTTTTGTTGGATGATATATTGTCACAGAAATCTTAACGATAAACAATGTTATTGTCATTTTGAGACCATTTTATGCCACTGATATAATGATAATATAATAGCATAATAATAATAATGCAAGTAGATCCTTTCAAAGAACAATGAACTTTAATTCTTTAAAATATTCAGACACTGAAATTGGAACATGAAAGAAAATATTCAATCTATTTTTGAAAATGTAATTAATACCTGTTCATACTGTAGATACAAAAAGGTATATATAAAATTATAGTACCTGTATAGGAAAAGACCAAAATTACTTAATGCAAAAGTTGGCCAACAAAATCAATATCAAGCGATGGCTCTTGAGACGAACAGTCAAGCTTAGCACATGTGGCCAGTGTGCTGCAGTCAGCTTCCCAGGATGGATGGCCTGGGAGCTGGGTGGTTCATTGTTGGCTTTACAGACTGTAGGATGAAGTTATTGAAGTGTAAAACTACAAATGACGGACTTTTTGGCTCACTGCCAGGGGTTGGCAAGCCAACGACTATCAGGACTTTGCCTCTTCTACTCCAAAAGTGCTGCTGCTGTGTCATCTTTAAATTGTTTGCTTTGTTTTCCTTCAGACTCGCACAAGTAGGCAGGAGTAGAAAGAAAAAGAAGGGAGAACTGTGGGTAAACCATGCTGTTCATTCTGGCATCATGTTGGCTAAAATGTTGGTGGCGTTCTTATGTAAACACAAAGGGCATTATCGAGGTCAGCAAAATAATCATGGTCATATCCGTATCTTGTTTGATATACCAACATGACCGTGACTGTTTCGAGGCCAAAGTCCTACTACATATGACCAAAGGTTGGCCACAGCACATCTAAAATGTGCCATACCATGCCCATGGAAATAGGTCAAAAGTGAAGGAGGAATAATAAAGGAAAAATACTATTGTTGCAAGAGCTCAAAAAACATCCCACAGAAAATCCAGTTTGCACATACCAACTTCTTACAGCACCATTTATAGCCCATACAAGTTGTTCCATGACCTAATGCCATGACATCTCCTGAGATCATGCTCCCTGGAGGAAAAACTGTGGTGATTCATCATCCACAGCACTAAATTCTCATAGTTTCAGCCTCATCTCTGCTGGGGTCTAAAAACACAAAAATCACTAGAACACTATTTTGTCTCTCCAAAATGATCCCATTGCTGGATACAATGAATATTACAGCCTGCAACCGCCACTACCAGTGCAGGTCTGTTGGTTTTGTTTGTTGAGGCTGGAGTTGTTCCATGTGAGTCTAGTGGTGTCATCCTAATTAACTCTGAAGGGAGTAAGTGTACAGTGAAGTCATACCCCATGTGTACATGTCACCAGGATTTCATCAGGGAGAGAGAGTGGTGTCCCAGAGGTCAGTATATGTTTACCTATGCAGTGTACAGTATTTACAGTCAGATAGTGTCTTTACTCACTCTTGCCCATTTACATTACAAATCACATGTACTCAACATTACTGCTGACCATTTTCCAAAGTATGCTGTCGTGTTTCAGATGTTTGAGTGTGTTTTTCTACCTTCCATGCAGCCATGAGTCTCTGTTTCATTCAGTGCAGAATGAAAGGCTGCATTTTTATGCACACTACATGGCTAAATGTGTGCAGCCACTCAAACATGTGATGGTGATCAGGTCTGACTCACAGTTAGTCTTCCCATTCATCCCAAAGGTGTAGGATAGGGTTGAGGTCAGAGCTCTGTGCAGGCCAGTCAAGTTCTTCCACACCAAACTAGGAATTACATTTCTCTACGGAGCTGGTTTTGTGCACAGGGACATGGTTATGATGAAACTGAAAAGGACAGACACAAACTGTTGGAGGCACACAGTTGTCCAAAATGTCAATGTGGGCTGTAGCATTAAGATTCCCTTGCATTATTGAAACAATGTGGCCCCACGCCCTGATTTTTTTCCTTATTTAATGATTTTATTTTTGTCATCAAATCTCATGAGAACACCAAAACCAACAGTGAATCAAGTATTTTGTGTTAAATTTGAATAAATCAAACTTTATTGCCCTTGACAGACTCAACACAGGAGCAAAGAAGCCCCACCACCAACTTGTGTTTTTGTGGAGGTGACATTACAGAGCAATGCAGACCCACTAAGTACAACAAAGCCTATGTACAGCTATAAATCAGCCTTTACACTGGGTAACATGTTCCTTTATTACTGTGAATGCACATACTGTAGTTGATTTTGACGCAGTCCCACATTCACCATCCTGCTCCCACAGCTACTCACTAAAACAGCAAATGTGGATTAATACACCACTGAAAAAAAGTCCCCAACAAATAAACCCTTACCTCCTGTCTGAGTGATGTGATGTGATGAAGCCTACAGCGGCCAGATGAGGGTTAAGGTGTTCCTAAAGATTTCTGTCTTCAGAAGGAAACAAAGTGCTTGAGGCTGAGAGCTGTGGGCTAGGAAAGTCAGACCATATTGCAAAAAAGAAATGCTTCTGCTGTTATTATCACATTTCTTGAACTCTCAAATATCACAATTTTGGTATTAGCCTAAATAAAAAACAATATTGATGTATGTGTTGATATATTTGAAAGGTCTGCACTGTGTGGTGAGACAAGAATATACGAATGATTTATGAATTGTCCTTTAAATCGTTCCTTGACTTGATGTTCTCCATCAAGGTCAAGTAGTTAGGAATCTGAGACAGGACTGGGCTAACATTTTGTATTTAGTACTGGACCTTCTATTGTCAGTCAGTGTGTGGATGGGTGCGTCACATGCTTTATGTATTTACCTTGCCAATGCCCTTCAGTTGCTCTTATGCTCGCTTACCTCCCCTGGCCTCCCTCTCCATACAAACACACACACAATAAAAAAGATACACTCCACTCCTGGCAGTTAGTCATTACGAGATAAGAAATTCCTGCTGAGGAAAGACTCCACACACTCTCTCTCTTTCACCCGTTCATCCACACACACAGTCACACACAGATGAGCAGTAATTGAAGAGTGATGAAAACTGCAGTGTTTGTTTCAACATGGAGAGGGACTGATGGAGGAAGTGAGCAGAGAGAGGCAGAGGGAACTCCAGCTGCAGAGTCTCAGCTGCTGAGCAAGGCTCCAGCTCGGCTTTACACACCAAATGCTTCTTTGTAAGACTGTTGAGACAGACAGCAGCACATAGCAATCACACTTTCCTGCAAATATCAGAGACACATGACTGTCTACACCCTGCGCAGACTGACAGAGGTGCTAACAAGGAGAGTGTGAGGGGAATTCCAAACTGTGAGAACATTAGGGCTGTAGTCTCCTGGTCGACTAGCCGATTATTTGGTCGATATGCTCTCGTCCAACCAAATTCTCATTGGTTGAATAATCGCCGTGTTACTTTCATAAGGAGAAAAGTGCTACATCAATAGCTTTCCAGGATTAATCCATTATTTCCTGCGGCGGGGGGAGAGGCTAAGTTACCTGTGAAAATGGCGGTGTTTTCAAAACACCCCTTTGTTTACACAACGTTGAACTCGCCCACTCTAACGCTCAGCGTCATGGTGACGCAGACCTCCTGTCTGTTTCTGTATACTGACACCATTTCCCTCAGTGGAAACGAAGCTTGTATTTACTTGTATTTCACAGATAAGAAACAATAAATTGTTAAGACAGTAAAGCCTCCACTAAAATAGCATTTTAAGTCTTGTGTGTCATTTATCCTTCAGGGATTTATACTACAGAAATTACATCAATACTTCATATGAGCAAAGGAAATTTCCGCTCCTCGCTAGGCTAATTTATACAATCTAAAATGCTATAGGCTGGCGCTAATAACATTAGCATGTTGTATTTGTTTGGAAAACGTGTTAAGTATAAGACAGTTATTTTGTCGAAGAATCTTCTGAGTTGTAATGGAGCCAAATTATGTGCCGTTACCTTTGTTACATGTTGCCGTTGTCCCTGGTTTTATATGAGTAGAGGGAAAGATCGCCAGTAGCTAGGCTAATTTACACAATGTAAAATACCATAGACTTGTGCTAATAATGTTAGCATGTTGTATTGGTGGGGGAAATGTGTCCAGATAAAGACAAGTGTTTGTCTGTCAATGCTGCAATTTATAGTGAAGCCAATTTGCGTACTTGTCTATATTAAGCCATATTTAATATGTGTTTGTGTGTTTTGAATCAACTAAACTTCACACAGAGAAAGATAAGTAGAGCTGGGTACACGATCATGATTCTCACCTGAAATGTGTCCACAGCATTAGTAGCCTTTTTTACACAGAGATAGTGCTGTAAAGACACTGCAAAGTCTTTTCCTCCTGCTGCTTTTGCATTTTTAAACTGAACCAAACAACAACAGCATCATGCCACCCCTGTGTTTGCTGTCTCTGTTATATGGCAGCTGATCTTGTCCTCTGATCGGAGGGTAAGGAGCTCCTGAAACTCAGCGTTTTCCCAATTCGTCCGCTGTTCTTGTTCTTTGAGTTAGTTGCTACCTGCTATCAGCTACTTTTTAAATTTCCCACAAATGTTTAAGGGACGAGAAAGATAAGTAGAGCTGGGTAGGGAATCTGCACCACCCATGATCCTGTCCTGCTGGCTGTCTCTTTAACACAGACATTGTTGCGGAACTGTCACTACCTTTGATGCTGGCCTAAAGGAGAGACAACTCTGTCCCCCATTGTGCGATTGTACCGTTTATACAGAACAGCGAGGCAGCATAATGGGATGAAATTCCCACTGAAGAGTCAGTGTAAAACCCGCTAATGTATCAGTGTGTGTGTGTGTGTGTGTGTGTTTGTGTGTTTGTGTGTTTGTGTGTCAGGAGGTCAAGCAGTAGTGTCAGCTGACACAGCTGTCATCGAAGGCATTGATGTGCTAGGAGGGGTGTGTCAGCAGCCACGTGTCACAGCGTCTCCCAGCTTAACACTCACACACACACATACAGAAACAGCTGAAGACCATCAATGAGTGTGTGGGTGTGTGTGTGTGTGTGATGAAGCAGTGTTTGCATGAGGGAACTGAAGAGTCAGGGGCATTTTGGTGCCCTGTTATTTTAAAGGGTGTATTTGTGTCAGCTCCATCTGGAGCCTTCTTATTATCTACACACACAGCAGCAGGGAAATACTCTAGTAAGTTCTCTGAATAGAGTTTTGAATAAGAAAGCATATTCTTTCAAATGTTGTATTCAGAGTTTTTGTTTCAACCTATGCATGTCTACATTCAGAATGTAATGTCTTACAATTTCTGTGAGTATGTAATTGAATATCAGCAGCTGTCAGTTGATTTCAGTGTAGAATTGTTGGGCCTCTTGAGGGTGTTTCGCTGGCATAGCAGACATAGTAACTATATAACACAATACAAAAGGATCAAGGTTTACATTAGCCGTTATATGCTGGCTTTTTGCGGCAATCACGTGTGGTTGGCCAGCAGATGAAAATATCAAAGGCTAAAATGTCCACCAGGAAATATGCCGAATAAACAAACAAATTCATTAACAGCATATTAAATAGCCTGACATTGTATGATCTAGAAGATATGTTGCCAAGACAATTAAAATATAAACATTACGCTGACTAGATTTTTTGCTTTTAATTACAAAAGTATCTATTTATCCACTGAAGCTGTACAGAGTGTCTCTGCCTCTTCAGAGCATACACCACATCCACAGTGGTCACAGTCATTTCTTAGAGTTCTCTATGTAGTTAGATGATAGCATCATGGATCACATTCTCCAGGAAGGCCTTCAACACACTGTTGGCCTCCTCGTAGATCAAACCAGAGGTACCCCCACACAAGCCAGATGGTGGATAGCGGGCTTGGTGATTTATGGTGATGCTTGGTGAACTGAGTCCTTTTCCTCCTTTACCTCTGCCACTAAACCTGTGATTAGTCACTCTGTTCAATAGGCCACTTCTTCATTTAGCTATATGGCTGGAATTCTGGAATAGTAATTGCCATATCGCCAATCAAAAACAAGTCTAACTTAATCTGTTAGGTAAGCCAGTTTATAAGCCATGTCCTATTTTAGTCAAGTATTTATAATGCACATTTGAATGATCCAAAACAAAACAGCTGTAATAAAATACAAGTAAATGAAAAGAAGCACAGACTATAATCTATTATATGATTAAAACACAAAACAGCATTGCACAAACAACAAAATAAAATCGTAACAAATAAAAACCAGAACGTGGTCAGGTCTCCTCATGACAATAATGACATGGCTGAGGAACAGAGATGGGTCTTAAGACAGATTTTAAAGGTATACAGGAGGAAGATGTAAATCATGGCGAAGTAGTCCACAATTTAGAGCCAACAACTGAAAATGCAGGATCACCTTTGGTTTATGGGGTGTGGAATGGAGAGCAGTGACTGGTCACCAGATCTGAGGGGGGTTTATTTTTTGGCATGAAAACAGTCACTTCTGATGATATTCATCTCAGTGCAGCTGGTGTGTGTGTGTGTGTGTGTGTGTGTGTGTGTGTGTTAACTACCAGTTTGTGAGGCTACATTCTGCACCACATGCTGAGAGATTAACTGGAGACTAATGAAGTCAACACGGCTGTCTGGCACACTCCCACACATATCTGTAGACATGAACATGCTCACACACACACACACACACACACACACACTCACTCACTCACTCACTCACTCACTCACTCGCTCAGTACTGAAGTAGGAATCATTTTCTCCCTCTTTTGTTATGCTCATCCACTCTCATTTCTTTGTCAGTGTGTTCGTTTGACAGACTGTGTGAGGGAAAAGCAGCAGCCTATCAGTGAGGCAGCTATGTTAAAATATTCATTTCAGTCACACCTGGAAATCGTTGGTTGCATGATCCTGTTTAAATAGCTCTAAAATAAAGACCAGCTAATAGTTAGAGCATTGATTTTCATAGCAGAAAAAAAGCTAAGGCTTCTGTCTTCCCCGTCATCATGTCATGATCTTATGTCCTTATGTTACCTTACCTAACCTTACATATTGTGCAAACATGGTATTTTGCCGTAATTATGCCGGTATTTCCCTGTAATGGCTGCAGGAGAGCGTTGTTTGCATAATCCTATATCCATCCAAAACAAAAATCATAATTCAATTGGCAAGAGCATTTATTCATTTTGCAGCAGAAAGCTAGGGCTTCTGTCTCCCCCATCCTCATGTCATTAGCTTATGTTACCTTACCTTATAAGTGGTACAAATGTAATATCTACACTGGAATTTCCCTATAATGGCCATAGGAGATTGTTTGCATAGTTGTGGATATATCGATCTAAAATACAAATCAATGATAGCTAGAACAATAATTCTTTTTGCAGCAGAAAGCTAAGCTTCTTTCTTTCATGTCATCATGTTGTTCACTCATAATGAGGTCACCACACTACACAATGTGTGAAGCATGACCATGTAAAAACATGGAGTGGACCCAGAGGAAAGAACGATAAATCTATCACAATGTCTTTGCGTTTTGCTAGTAAAAATGAGCATATCTCAAAAACGAAATAATGTGCATAGTTAAAATGACTTATGGAGCGTTAAGTAATAATTTGCAATTTTTTATTTCATCGATTTTAGGGATACGAAGCATTTGAAGACACTCCAAGAAATGACATCACAATAAGCAAAAAAAAAAAAAAAAGGAAAGTGAAACATGTCTGTGGTCTTCAGACATCTGATCTCATCAGCTTGAACACACCTTTGGAATCATAAAATGCACAATTGTTGTGCTTAACTGCTCCATGATATCAGTCACCATGATGTGTAAATCTTAAACCTACCGTGCTCATATAAAACAAAGAACTGTGCTTTGTAGCTTACCAAAAATAGTCTGCTTTCAAAACCTGGTTTCACAACTTCTGTGTAGCTGGTTTTAGGACTGCCTACTGTACGTCTCTGTCTGTTAGAGTTGGAACACCTCAATAAATGACAGATTTCCTCTTTTCTATAGAAATTACAGCACCATGCCCATTCAAACAGGATGTCATGATTGTTGAAAAGGAGATGGGTGAACACAACAGAATGATGATACAGTCTTGTGCAGGGACATTGTTGAATGTGACATTTTTATATTTTCCTAACACCTTTACATTCCTGCTGAGAGTCCCCCTGAATGGTAAGGTGATCTGCAGTGTCAGTTTTGTAAAGTAGCACTGTTTTCCCACCATCACAGCAAAATAGTGAAGGGACCAACACAAAGACAGGCTGCTAAGACGTCTCCAACAATATAATGAGGTACACACAATGCAGCATAATGTCAACCTAACAGTCTCTAATATGTGTCGCAGGTAGAACACCAACAAAATGCATAGTATGTTGGCATTATAATAAACCAACACTTCATTTATCACAGTAGCCCTATAGGCTTGAGGTGACTCAGTCCATCTGGAGTTTGCCAAATTTTCCAGACAGCCAGTCTGAACACCACACACACACATACACCAGTCGTGCCATGTGGTGTTGGAATCCAGTTCAGTGGGGGGTAGAGTGTGTTGGTTGTTTCTTGGAGACATACCCCCCCAACACACCCCCCGCACTAATCTGTTAATACCCCTGCACTGCCGCTTGGTGCCTCCGTGTGTGTGTGTGTGTGTGTGTGTGTGTGTGTGTGTGTGTGTGTGTGTTGCCACATGCCCCACATAGCTGGCATGGTATTCATAGGCTGTGGCTCCGACTCTCTCTCATTCACTCTTTCTCCCCTCTGCTGCTCTGTCTTTGTTTTTACATCTTTGTCTTGGTGGTTTGTGATCATGACCCACTGCAAGTTACAGGGAGTTTCAATATCTGTTGCAGTAACCTGGTCACACCTACAGTACTTTCAGCTGCTGCTCCTTAAAATAAACAAATCACATTTAAAGTGTATCTCCTCTCCTACCTGCTGTGCTATCTGCTGGTACTTTTGGTTTTATTTGAAAAATCCGTCTCTGAGATTTCTGTCCAGTAAAGGTGAATGGAGTTTTGTTTGTGCTGCTCAAAAGACATACTAAAAAAATGATTCACTACATTTCTTCCCAGAGGCATGTTCAGCTTGCTTATAATAATCAATCTCAGTTTTCATTGGACCATAGTCAAAGTCCCAATGAAAACTATTGACAGTGTGTGTGAGTAACAGGGTCAAATAAAACTCTCTGCATGACTACATACCACTGTGAGAGAGAGGAGAGACTTTTTATTATTTTTGAATGCAAACTCTTAACCATTAAATATGCTCTTGTGTATGTGTCAGTGTGGGTTTGTGGAAAAGCGTCATGGTGTGGATAGGTGGCCATGTTTAGCTGTCGGACAATCAGCCAACAACCTAGAAGGTTTTGTCTCCTCTTAGAGGTCACTAAACCATTTGATATTATTTGACTTGAAATGTGTCAAACTCATTGTGATCTTACAACAAAAAAAGTAAAATTGACAATGCAAGATACAACACACAGGTCTGCAGTTTAATGCTGATGAGAGTCTCATTGTAGCATAAAACTGTAGCAACACACATCAGATGAAAATTTAAAGCTATAGTGCGTAACTTCTGTCGCCTCTCAGCGGATAATACGTTATTACAACTAATAAGCCGGCGGCACTTCCACGTACACAGAGTAACACTCGCCACACACCGTACACAGAGTAACACTCGCCAGTCTCCACACACCGTACACAGAGTAACACTCGCCAGTCACCACACACCATGTACACAGAGTAACACTCGCTTCACATCGTGTACACAGTGCTACACAACGTGGCAAACACCAGGCTGCTAACATTACATTACGTATTTTCATTTCCAAGAAAATAATAAAGTACTAGGTCCAGTACATGTAACAGCAACACATACTACTCATAATATAATTATAAACCAAGTCACTTACTTATCCAACAGCAGCAAGGCAACATCCGTGTCTGCCCTCAGCCCAGTTTCTTCCTTCAGGGCTCTCCACCAAGGAAAAGCGACGCCAATACAAATCCTTGTTTGCCTTCTCCGTCGGTCACTTTCCTTCTTTGCTAATAGACCTTCAGCCGAACGTCCAGGCTTTTTCTTTGTGGTAGGATCCACTTCTGAACCGTGTCTCGGCCGCTTCTCCGCCATGTTGCTTTTTCTTTCTACCTGCGTTCTACCTCTTGCTATGACACTCTCTTCTCTTCCTCCCCCTCCTTTCTTGTTGTGAGGAAGCATTTCCCGTGCGCCAGCGCGGGAATGTCGCCAGTCGACAAGCAAACTAAAAATGATATATATTGAAAAAAAAACGCGAGATGTTAGAGGAGCCGATCGGCTTAATCAGCATTGTGTCATCTCCTCTAGTAGTGGCTTGGGTGAAATGGACATTTACGGACCTGTAGAAGTTACGCACTATAGCTTTAATTAAAATCATTCTAATGCAAATTTGTGCATAATACATTACATATGAGCATATAACATTAAAACATTGAATTTCCCCTCAGGGGGATTAATAAAGTGAATAAACTTAAACTTAAACTTAAACTTAATAACCATACATCAATACGTGGCTGTATGTATGTTTGTATGTTTATATAATCATTAAATAAAGGGATTCATAATAGAGTCATGGAAGATACTTTATGTATACATAAGGCTTGGGCGGTATGCATTTTTTCATACCTTCCTGGAATTTCATCGGGGTATATGGTATAGGAAGGTATTAATGTGTGGTGATAGCCCCACCCGTCCTCTACATCCTGCAAGCTCTCTTGGCATTTTTAGTCTAATAAATACACAGTGCACTCACAAAATGTCAAGAAAGGTAATATTCTTACACCTATTTCATTGTTAAACAGAGAAATGGACCTGTACGTGGCCCTGCACTTGTTTAGTGCGTTTCTAGTCTTACAACCATTCATAGCACTTTTTACACTACATGTCACATTCACCCATTCACACACACATTTACGCATTGGTGGCTGAGGCTTCCATTCAAGGGGCCACATCCTACTCAGTTAACCATTTATACACAATCACACACCAGTGGAACAACCATCAGAAGCAATATGGGGTTCTGTATCTTGCCCAAGGATACTTCAACATGTGGACTGGAAGAGCTGGGGATTGAACCGCTGACCTTCTGATTAGAGGTCGACCCACTGTGCCTCTGAAATACAATTGCACACCTTCTGAATTCATGTGTCTGTCTTTTACCAAACTAAGACCAGATTAATTGCATTGTTTACTCAGCATAAAACATAGCCTACTTCACTCAAACTCACACTCAAACTCAAAACCTTCTTGGTTAGTCTTGTTACTCATTTAGTTAATTACTCCACTGTTCCAACAATCACCACCTCTGGTTTGGTTGAAATAAACCCTTAAAACACCAAGTTAAATGTGAAAATAAGCTGATTCCCCTGCGGCCTCTCTGCTCTCTGCTGTTGTGGGCACGACACACACAGGCTGTTAACAGTCTTCTAACGTTATCCCCACCACTCGCAGTCAGCTAAGCTGCATGTTGCAGACTGACATCCGGTGGCGCCTGATGTGTCCTCAATACAGCCTCTCTAGTATGACACTGTGTCCTTACTGGATGCTAGTGTCAGACTATCATGCCATCAGAAGCTTTCTGTTCACACTGGAGCCGTTTAATATGGAACTCTCTCATGTCATGTAAACAAACCACTTACCTAGCAGCTGTGGTCTCAGAGTAACCACTGAAAAGATAAGTGAGTGTATACTTCCCTATTATTCATATTCACAGCAGTGCTATTGCGGGTAACTTAAAGATGTTGTTGTAACTCCCATACTATATCATACCACCATATCCGCTTTGTAAAACAAGCTAGCTTGTTAGCATCCGACACAAGTCTTACCAGAAACATTCATATTCCTGGCCATCTTCTTCCAGCCAGATGCCAACTTATTTAGGTTTCTGTTGAGAAATAAGGAGGTATCCTGTAGATAATTCCTCATTTAAACTTTGTGAATCAGCCGCTCATTGCCCATTGCCGTGCCAGGACCTCAAAATGTTTTTACATGCATATATAATTGAAGAAACTTTTCAAAATATACAACAAGTAAAAATGTAATTCCTGAAAAGTCTTAACTGTCAACACAGAACATATTAAGACAATATAATGAGCATAGATGAATAATCAACTTGTATAGACAGAATACTGTAAGTGCATGCTTCGGAAATACTGTAAGCCTGTGAGTAGTACATAATACCTTCTTTCCACCTAGAAATTAAGCAGTTAATTGTACATATATCTAATGACCAGACTTTTGGAATCATGGAGGTCTGTAGTAACGCCTCTCCACCCTTCTGCCTGCGCTCTGGATCTCTCCACTAACAGGCAGAAACAAAGCAGGGAGCAGAGTGAGAGCACAGTATAGATTAGGATCTGAGGCAGCCATATCCACCAGTTCAGACAAACCACCCGACCCTCCTACTGTAATTAGGCCTCTCTCTATTTTTAACCCGTTTTCTCTTTTAACTTCACATCTGTGCTGTGAAGATTTATTTTTCCTCCACTGCAGCTGCATGTATAGAACATTTATTTTTCTCGGTGTGGTTACAGTGGTCATTTTGAAGCTGGTAGATTGTGCTTCCTTTGAGATGTGCTGTATTTACCACCAGATATTATGGAGGAGATTGCATCCTGCTTTTTGTTTCTCAACCAAAGCCCACGCCCTTTTTCCTTGTCATCTGTCCTTTTCTCATCGGCATAAAGCAGAGAAAGAGAGAGGAAGAAAAGGAGAGGGTGGAGGGTGCTGCTGGGAAGGAGGGAGGGACGTTGCTCGGAGCAAAGGTCATCTGTTGAACAATGACTTGTCCTTGACGTAATTGTACAAATGGAACAAAAGAGCGAACATCCCAGCTTGTGCCACCCATGGCCCCCTGTCATAGTGTGTGTGTGTGTGTGTGCATATTTGCATGTAGAGGAATTCTCCTTCACTGAATCCTCATAAATAAATGTGTGTGAAGGCATTTTATTGTTGGTAGGTCAGAGGAGCTGAAGCTTTTATGAGGCCACTGATTTATTCTGAGAACACGACACAGAGAATTTTCTTTGGTGGATATGTAGGTCAGTAAATCTGAGAGTATACAGCCGTCCTCAGGCCAGAGTTTTCTGTGGTGACACAGAAGAAACAAGGATGCACAGGGATTGAGTATATCATTCATTCCTGTTGAGTGTTGGGTGAGCTGCTCTGTGTGTTGAACTTGACAAAGCTGAAGAATCAACATTGAAATAGTCAATTCCAATAGCATGTATGAAGAGGTGGTAACATACTTGAACAAACTGTGAAACGATGGCATGGATCAGCATAGTGCAATGTACACGGGAAGAGCATCTCTGGAGCAGGAAACCATCTTTAAGATTAATGGTTCCTGAAAAAACTCAAACTTAATTCAGTAGTGTTAAGCACCAAATCTGCCAGTGATGTCACAAGAGCCAGTACTTCAAGCCAAAATTCTAAAATACATGATGATTTCTGTCCAGTACCACTGGCGCTGGGGATGCAATTCTTTTCATTTAAGTTGAACTTGTTGTAAATAAACATTGTGATTCGGTCTATATCCTAACCGGGGCAGTGATTTTTCAGAGTAGTGTTGTCAACGTGATGTTGCCAGGCAACCAGCGAAAAAGTTAAATACTTTTTTTTACCTACTGTAATGAATGTTGTCTAAATCTTAAGGTAAATCAGTTTTAAACAGTAAAATCTACACAAGAACTCCACAGTATGGCCGCTTTTCCACCTTTGCAGTTCACACACACACAATATGCATGTGTTAAAGTTCACCGTGGTTGAACTCATCAGGAAAGCCAGACGGGAATCCACTGGTTGTGACCTTTCCTTTCTAATGGTTTGATTTAGGTTTGAAAGTTGATCTCATGATGAAAGAGAAATGAGCTTTTTTCCATTTTGGCTTTTCTCTGTATATCAATGACGGGATGAGATATTGAATTTAGTTGTGCACTAAGTGCTGTGGACAGTTAAAGCAGAGAAACAAGTCGGTGCAGACATAAAGCACTTATGCTGCTATTAAATGATGTTATGAGTTAACATTGGTGAGCATCCCGGTAGTGATACACACACACACACATATTCCCATGATAGGATGACTCGCTAGTGGTGACCATTGATCCATCTCTGTGATCCCCTAAAGGGATTAAAAGGCTCAGCAGGCTATTACTATTACTAGACCTTACACGCGCACACACACACACACACACACACACACACACACACACACACACACAAACCGATCACTTAGTGTGTAAGTGTGTATCTATCCTTTAGGGTGCACACAGACAGGTGATCAATAACATGGGTTATCAATCTGACACAGGGCTGGGGGGGACGTGTGTGTGTGTGTGTGTGTGTGTGTGTGTGTGTGTGTCTCTCTCTCTCTCTCTCTCTCTCTCTCTCTCTCTCTCTCTCTGCAGGACACATCTGGCACTTAGCCAAGTGTCATCAATACTGTTGAAAGCTTTCTGACAATGAGGAAAAGGGTGTTTACATGAGTGTGTGCATGTGACACAGACTGAGAATTAGACAGAAACTGAGACAAAGACAATACAAGACATTACAAACTAAAGTTTCTCAGCCTTTTAGGAATGTACTCTGATTATAACTGGTGGTGAATTATTCCTCTAGAAAATACACATTGTCTTTATTTCCTGTCCTGTGGAGGAGAGGATAGAGAACGTGTTATGAGGTGGAGGGAGAGTGAGGAGGCAGAGGCAGATTAGTACAGACAGGTTGTCAAATGGATGCTTTTATCATTTGTCTCTGTCTGTCTCACACACAGCGTACCTCTGACAGCTGGGGAGCTGAGCAAATATTATCAGAGAGCTTCCATTAATCAAGGCTGGAGCCGAGTGTGATTAAACAATGATTTGACTTACAAACACAGCCAGACAGATACGGGCTGTTAGGTCTGATATTGATGAAGAGCAGTTGGAATTAAACATTTAGATAATGATTCTATCTGCACATACACTATAAAGAATATTGTGGTATTTTATTAATTTGTGACATGTGATATATTTACATTTATGTTGCTCATATGATGGAATTTAATTGAGTTGGGTTCAATAAATTAAACAAAATTAAATAAAACATTTCACATAAACATGATAAATTATAGGACTAAATGATGAAGTGATGACATTTTATATTCAAAAGGTCAAAGGCCAACTTTACTGTGACATCATAATGTTCTGCAAAGGCAGTTTTCCTGCCATTTTTCAACGTCATATCTCAGGAACAGATGAGGACACATTTGGTCAGATACTGGGATACCAGGAACCCGGTCTCGCTCAGAAGTCATCCACTACCGCCGCTTGGTCAGTGACGGTGTCAGACACGAAAAAAGCCGTCTTTATACGTCGGCATGATATGCAGCTGATCACCATTATTGTTTGACGGCAACCGGCCTGGGGGTCGCAGAACATCAGCAACCAGTGCACCCAGGATACCTTGCACGTCATATGTCAATGTGGAAAGTCCATGACCAAACGTCGACATGATAGATAGATAGATAGATAGATAGATAGATAGATAGATCTGAAGACAAAGTCTTCACAATATATATTGGACAAGTCTGTACAGAGATGGATGTAAATTGCAACATGACTGGTTGGTTGAGGCATACAACCATGAGGTGGTAATTCTAGTCTGTACCTTGGCTTGATTTTTGCTTTAATACATAACATGTACCAATGCCATATACTACAGAATTTATAGCATGCTGTAAGCTAGTTTTTGTTTTGTTTGTCCAACTGTAGGAAAATGATCTTGTTATCTCATCCTGAGCCTGATAAGAAGACAACTCAGTGTCATCTCTCTGTGCCTGGTGTAGAGATGGATACAGTGGCTGACCATAAACACTAGTATAAAGAGCTTATCTCTGTAAAAAGACAAAATAACACTTTGCATCAACTTCTTATTTATATGCAGTATTCATATGCATTAGAATCATGTGCTAAAATAGAAATGTAAAAAGGAGCAGTAAGCACTGAAGCATGTGTCTGCACTCGCTCCCTTTTTGGTACTAGTGCGCTATATTTACTGCCAGAATTACAGAGGATAGTAAGACTGTATAGAATAATGGCTGTCGCCTGTCGTGTCACCCATTGGTTTGCTTTTGACGTATTGAGTTTGGTATTATGGCCATCACCATTTTGGATTTTTGGAGCCTGAAGTGGCCATATTTGGACAAGAGGGTGGTACTAACCCTAACACACTAATGATCTTTTTGCCAGCAAAATACAGGCCTAAAACCATGACAATAAAATGTACCTACCAAAAAAACTGAATATCTGACTCCTTAAAGCATCTTTTCTCCAACCAAACACTATACAAGACTTTTTTAGTCAACTAAAACTTTGCCATTAGGTTAACTTTTATGAATAGAAAACACACTGAAACATCGTCAGCTACAGCTACACCTACACTCTGTGAATCTGGGGTTTTGCTATGGTTACCTGAACAACATTGTTGGCATGTTAGCAACTTGTCAACAGGCCTCATTACCTGTAGGCCTTATCAAAATTGAAACGGGTGAGTTATATGAATGTTCACACCCATACAGTTGTCATAAATGGGGAAATTGGCTATAGAGACTAAAGTCATTTTTTGTACCAGGCTGTAAACATGTCTATCTCTGCTGTTAAGTCAGTATTTTAACACTGGGGTCTATGGGGATCGACTCACTCTTGGAGTCAGCCTCAAGTGGCCATTAGAGGAACTGCAACTTTTGGCACTTCAGCGTTGGCTTTACTTTTAGGTCCTGCAGGTTACCACTTGGTTCAGGGTCACAAATGGAAACCTAAAGTTCAAGAGTCAAATCAATCATAAAAAATAATAGATTGTTTATTTTTAGTAGTAATATAGCAATAATGTAATAGCTGCAGCAGTCTGTGGATGTGCATGTTGTGACAGAATTATATTGCTATCTGTTGAAGTGACTTGTTCAGCACTGCACACACACTGAGGTTGCTGCTTAGGGAATAACCAATGACTGAGTGATTTTGTACACAATTAGAATGGTGATTAGCATGCTAGCTGATTAAATGCAATGTCCTATTGGTAAGTGTAGGGCCTGGTTACATTAGCCGTTTTTTTGCAGTTGGTGCTGGTCATAATTTTAACCAGGAAATGGAAATGACAGGAAAAGGAGAAAAGAGAGAATGATGAGAAAAAAATGAAGGGAGCTCGCTGTGATAGCTACTTTTGTTGTGTGTGTGTTGTATACCACAGCTGTTGTGGTTTCCCAGGCTGGCTGGTTGACTCTACACTCTAACCATAGAATACACAGTTTAAACAGGCACACAATAGGACAGCCTGGTTCCCACGACAACTATGACAGGTCCCTTGCTCTGTTTTTATTGCCTGTGTGTGAGCAGCGTGTTTTAATCAGAGTGAACAGCCTTAAGTCTCTGTTCATTCAGTGTGAAGAAGCAATAAATTCTCATTCAGAGGTGAAGAAGCCTTTTAGTTTTCTAACGTCAGACTCAGATGAAAAAGACTGTCATGACTTGGTGGTGCATTGTGACCCTAGTAGCTTGCTATAGTGACATAAACACAGGCTAAATGACTTCATGACTTTTTAGAGGAGGGGGCAATATGGAATAAATTAAGGAGTTTAATCTTCATTTTCAATGTGATGTTTTCTGTTAATACAGTTAAAGCTTTTCTCTGTCTATTGATATGAATATGAAACATCTCTGACAGGGTTGATATCCATCCTCCTACCTTCAGACTGATGTTTGCTGTGTGGTTATATATCTTTGTGTTGTTCTTGACTCTCACCTGCGTCTTTCCTCTCTGTGTTTCTGTGTCCAGGTAGTGGTTCCTACTCGAGTGGGACAGGTATACGTGTATGACACAGTGAAGCCAGACCAGGACGAGTACGACGTCCCTCCCAGACATCAGCCTCCGACCCAGCACGACATTTATGACGTGCCACCCACCCGCCAGCAGTACAACACACAGGTCAGACTGGTGTGTGTGTGTGTGCGCGTGTGCGTACGTGCGTACGTGTGTGCATCTGTCATGATGGATATGATTCAGTATGTATTGTATGACCTGTCAGCACCATATAAAGACCTCACCTGATTCTGTCAACACAGTTTGATTGGTTTGCATGTAAATATTGGATTCATGTTGCTTTCACAATATTTTACATTCTTGGCTCAGTTTTCACAACAGTCTAAAATAATGTCTATCTACATTTCTTACAATTTCAACCCATCATGCTGAGCATACAAACAGAGTAAAAAACATTCAATCAAATGCTCAGTCTTTATAATACAGCCACCTCATATTAACACAGAGCTCAAATCACTGCATCAACTCAGAATGTCCTGGCGACATGTTTCTTTACTTTTACATCACCCAGTACAATAGCATTGCAACATAATTGCTTATCAAAACTGTCAAATAGAGTTACTGTTACACATTGTAATTGTGCTCTCCCACATTTAAGTACAGGCTTGTTTTAGTTTCAATTAATACACTTACAAGTGATTTACTTCTCTGTTTTGATGAGAATTGATTATGTTTGACAGCATTGTGTTGATTTCATTTTATAGACCCAGAAACAATGAGATGATACACATATACAAAAAGCTGATGTTGCATTGCCTCATTTAGAACTTTTGTATTCATGTTTAGGGCATTGACTGTATAAAAAAGAATGGACATACAGTAGCCACTGTGATATTACCCATTGATTTGTAGAAGCCTCGAGTCTGGCATTTTCACTGTCGCCATCTTGTATTTTTGGAGCCACAAGTGACCATATTTGGACAAGAGAATTATGCTAACACTGATGCTAGCTGCTAGCTTGGTTAGCAAAGTGCATAATAGCAATGGCTAATTGTGATACTGCTAATGCCAATTTCCACTAGTGAAAAACAGTTTTAAAACCATTAAAATAAAATGTACTCACTGCAAAAACTAAATATCCATCTCCCTAAAGGGTCTTTTAGGGCAACCAAATGCTGAACAAAAGTTTTTAGATTACTAAGGTGTTGCAATTCACTTTTATGAATTGAAAACACACTGAATTAGTGACAGCTATGGGTACGCCTATACTGTATTTTGGGTTGCGATACCTTACCAATGTTGTTACCATGGTAGCAACTTGTCAACTGACTTCACCCACGTGTCACATAAAGTGGCCATGCCCCTAATTATTAATAACTTTAAGTAACCTGTTAAAAGACCACGTTACCTCTAAGTCTTGATAACATTTTTGGTTGGAATTTTATGAGTTATAAAATTGTATAGGTGTCACAAATGGGGAAATTAGCTATAGAGACCAAAACCGTTTTTTGTACCAGACATGTTTATTTCTGCTGTAAAGCTGGGCTTTATTACATGGAGGTCAGTGGGGATAGACTTTGAAGCCAGTCTCAAGTGGCCGTTAAAGGAACTGCAGTTTTGGCACTTTCACATTGGCTTCACTTTTAGGCCCTATTGTTTACCACTTTAGGGTCACAAATTGGCCCTAGAATTAGGAGTACTTTCTGAGTTTTGAAAGGGTTGCAAAAACTGAGTCTGAAACTAGGGATGTCCCGATCCAGCTTTTTCACTTCCGATCCAATACCGATATTACAGCCTTGAGTTTTGGCCGATACCGATACCAATCCGATCCAAGCGCATATTATACATATTCACTTATTTTGTTGTCAGTCATGTTAGAAAAGTTTTGATCAAGCAATATTACTCTAACAAGAACAACTACTTAATCTGGTTAGTTAGAATGATCCACAACAGTTGGTATGAGAAACTGACCTGTTTATTGTTAACAGGGTTAAATAAACAATCTTTAAACTTGAACATTAACATTAAATAAAAAATATAGCTGGTTTGCTTTGGCTGCTTTGGCCCCTTAATAAATAGAAAATAAATCAACGCAAGAAATCTTTAAAATGTCTAACAATGACATTAAAATAGCAGCAAGACTCCACACACTTGTGCTTTGCTCCCCTAATAAATAAAAAAAAGATTAACACCACAAGACATTGTTGACATTTAACAAACAATGCAGCCTTTCCTTTTCAGTTATTTTAGTAGTGTTTTTGTAGTCCATCCATGGCTCCAATTTCACTAATTGTGCCCAAAACAATGCCATCAGTGCTCTTTACTTAAACAGTAAGAGTGTAAACAAATAAAAATATCACTCTCAAAAAAACAGAGCAGAAAACAAATAGTCAGTTAACTAAGTTGACTGCTACTCTTTCTATCCTCCGTGTGTGTCTGCCGTCTGCATACTAGCTGGCCTGGTGGATTGATAGTAAGAGCTGGAGTGGATCACTGGAATGGACTGCTTGACTCGCGGAGCGCTGGGCTGGCCGGAAAACCTGGATCGGATCCCGTGAAAAACTGGATCGGAGTTCTCGCATTTTTCCACGCATTTTTCCATGCAGTCCGATCCGATGCCGATGCCCGTTCTTTGCTAGTATCGGCGGCCGATACCGATCCGAATATCGGATTGGGACATCCCTATCTGAAACTAGTAGCCATCATAAGGAAGTATTTAGTAGTAATAGTAATAGCAATGTAGTAGCAGCAGTCTGCACATGTGTTAGTAGTCCTGTGCTGTGTTAATGAACATAAAGTGTAAAATAGTGTGTGTGTGTGTGTGTGTGTGTGTGTGAGAATTCTTATCCTTGTACAGCACAGATACACACAGGTATTGTGTGGCACCACATTGTCCTTCTGTCTGCAGAATATTAATATTTGATGTGATGTAATATTCAACCACTCTCTCTTTAAATACTAGATCTGTCTTTAGTGAAGGTCAGTCATAACCAACAGGCAGGCTAGAAGTACCACTGTGTGTGTGTGTGTGTGTGTGTGTGTGTGTGTGTGTTATGTACAAGACACTGGAACTGTCCAGAGGCGACAGGAAGAAGCTGTAATTTTCCTCTATAGAAAAGGTTATTGATGTGTGTGTGTGTGTGTGTGTGTTTGCCGGCCTGTAGTGCGTACATTTGATTCCACAGACTCGTAGGTCAGTTTATTTCTGCATAATTCCACACATATTGTTCACAATGTTTTTTGCTTAATAAGCAGGCACGCTTTGCATGCACACACACACACACACACACACGCAAACATTACATAGAATAGAGTCTTGATGCTGACAAGCCAAAAGAGAAAGGTCACTCACATACAACCACAGCAAAATGAGAGTTGCAGGAGGAGAAAATGAGCTGCAGGAGGAAGAAGGGGAAAAGCACGAGGAGGAGGAGCTCAGGAAAGGAAAGAAGAAAAACAAGATGACAATGAATGATGAATAAAATGAAGGATGGGAAGACTAGAAAGAGCAGGAGGAAGATGTGTAGCTGTAATAACAGATGTAGCTGCTGGGCCTTTTTGAAGTCGGCAATCTGAAAGGTGAAGAATGAACGCATCGCAACACCAGGCACTTCATCAAAATGTCTGCTGTGTGGGAGATGGCTCATGGTTGATGGCTCTGACCATAACAAGTAATCGCTAACACACACACACACACACAGTAGCGTCACAGTACAGCTGTAGGGTACAGTGAGCTATTTCTGAACACAGTGCATCACACTTAGTGTGCGTCTACAGAAAGTATGACAGCAGACATCTTTTCATGTCTGTGCAGAAACATCAGCACTGACTGGACTGTGGAGCAGTAATACTCTCTCCAACTCAGTGTGTGTGAAAGAGGCAGTGCTGACAGACTTCACATACATGGTTACAGCTGTCCAGGAGGTGTAATGGTTCAGGAGCTGTTCTCCCATACACTCCCTGTGCCTGTACGTGTACCTGTACCTGTACCTGTACCTGTAGCCCTACCTGTACCCATACCCACACCTGTACCCATATCCACACCTGTACTGGTACCTGTACCCGTACTCTCACCTGAACCTGTAGCTCTACCTGCACCCATAATTACCTGAACCTGTTCCCATACCTGTACCTGTATTTGTACCCGCACCTGTACCCAAATCTGTATCTGTACTTATACTTGCACCTGTATGTGCACTCGCATCCATACCTGCACCCATGTCTGTACCTGCACCCATACCCGCACCTGCACCCATACCCACACCAGCACTTGTACCTGTCCCCATACTCACACTCTCACCTGTACCCATTCCCATGCCTGTACCTGAACCTGCATCCATGTACCTGTACCTGTACCTGCACCCTTGCCTGTAACAGTACCCATACCTGCAACTGCAACCATGCTTGTACCTGTATGTGTACTTGCGCCCATACCTGTACCTGTGCCCATTCCTGTACCTGTACCCATGCCTGTATCTGTACCGCCACTTGTACCTTTACCTATCTCTGCACCCATGCCTGCACCTGTACCTGTGCCTGTGCCTTTACCTGTACCTGTACCTTCTTATTTTCAGAACAGGATTAATCATTTGTGCCCATCATGGCAAGCAACATAGATAAAAATCTGATATCACAATATTCATTTTGTATCATACTGTAATACAAGGTTGTAGGGTTTTTTTTGTTTTGTTATGTTTCGTTTTGTTTTCAACATTGGCAGGGAACACATATGAAGCAGCGGTCTGGTGGTCTTCCCCCTGAAAATTTTGAGCATCAAACACGTCATTTTCTGCGTTCATGTCAAGTTTTCTGGATTAATTAATGGTGGAAATGTCTTTATTTATGTTAAGGAAAACAAAAATTCAGGCCGCAGGTGAAAACTCAAAATATAATGGAATTCTATAGAGGACTTCTATAGCTCCTGTGTGTTTCAGCAACATTTCTGCTCATGTTCAAAACCTTCTGAAAAGTCAAAACATCCCACATGTCTGTGTTTTTGAAAAGTACTACTCTTCATCAGAGGTGGAAAACTAAAACTAACTGAAAACACTTTTGATCCAGCATTAATCTCCTCATCACTTAATATCCACACAAATGTTAACGTCAACACCTCAAATTAAGTGCAGCTCATAGTTGCTTCAGTGGAGAGCATCATGGAGTCTGGGGACAGTCCCAAACAGAGTAAAATGTCTCTAAGCAAGTGGGACTTCAACACAACACACTGCAACACAGAGCTATCGGACTGTTAGTATTGAAAAATAAAATGCACTGTCCCTTCTATGAGATGTGATTTGTCCTGCATTTTCGTGCATAGAGCTGTTAGTATCAGGATGGTGATCTCCTCACTGAGCCTACATCTTGACAGAGCTTTGGTGCTTCTCACACCAGATGTAGCTACAGCCTCTAGCATGTTAGCAAGAAACAGCAAAGCCAATCCTATTAAATATACTGGGTTAGGGAGGCAGGACTTGTAGTAGAGAATGAGATTTGTTAACCGTTTGTGTACCAAATAAATTGACAGGACACTGACAGGCAACAGTGATTCTGTTTTATTTTTTACATTAAAATTGCTGTAAGGGATAATTCAGTACTGGCTTGATATTGGTAGGGACATGTCCCTACATGCCCGACCAAATTATACGCCCTTGCTGTAATATCAATATATGTCATATTCAAATTCTAGAAATTATATGGAGAAAGTGGCGTGGTGAGGTTCCAGGACCCAATAACATGTAGGGGGTCTGCAGCAGTTACAGCATGGCTGCTGCTGGGTTTGGATTAAGTTTGAGAGAAAGAGTGTAATCTCAATGCAATACAATTTTCAATGCATATATTTTATTGGCATGAACAAAGATATGTTAAAACATACACTGCCTGGCCAAAAAAAAAGTCACCACCAAAAAAAAAGGTCATACACTCTAATATTTCGTTGGACCGCCTTTAGCTTTGATTACGGCACGCATTCGCTGTGGCATTGTTTCGATAAGCTTCTGCAATGTCACAAGATTTATTTCCATCCAGTGTTGTATTAATTTTTCACCAAGATCTTGCATTGATGATGGTAGAGTCTGACCGCTGCGCAAAGCCTTCTCCAGCACATCCCAAAGATTCTCAATGGGGTTAAGGTCTGGACTCTGTGGTGGCCAATCCATGTGTGAAAATGATGTCTCATGCTCCCTGAACCAGTCTTTCACAATTTGAGCCCGATGAATCCTGGCATTGTCATCTTGGAATATGCCCGTGCCATCAGGGAAGAAAAAATCCATTGATGGAATAACCTGGTCATTCAGTATATTCAGGTAGTCAGCTGACCTCATTCTTTGAGCACATACTGTTGCTGAACCTGGACCTGACCAACTGCAGCAATCCCAGATCATAACACTGCCCCCACAGGCTTGTACAGTAGGCACTAGGCATGATGGGTGCATCACTTCATCTGCCTCTCTTCTTACCCTGATGCGCCCATCACTCTGGAACAGGGTAAATCTGGACTCATCAGACCACATGACCTTCTTCCATTGCTCCAGAGTCCAATCTTTATGCTCCCTAGCAAATTGAAGCCTTTTTTTCCGGTTAGCCTCACTGATTAGTGGTTTTCTTAAGGCTACACAGCTGTTCAGTCCCAATCCCTTGAGTTCCCTTCGCATTGTGCGTGTGGAAATGCTCTTACTTTCACTATTAAACATAGCCCTGAGTTCTACTGTTGTTTTTCTTCGATTTGATCTCACCAAACGTTTAAGTGATCGCTGATCACGATCATTGAGGATTTTTTTCCGGCCACATTTCTTCCTCGAAGACGATGGGTCCCCACTATCCTTCCAGTTTTTAATAATGCGTTGGACAGTTCTTAACCCAATTTTAGTAGTTTCTGCAATCTCCTTAGATGTTTTCTCTTCTTGATGCATTCCAATGATTTGACCCTTCTCAAACAGACTAACATCTTTTCCACGACCACGGGATGTGTCTTTCGACATGGTTGTTTAGGAAATGAGAAGCAACTCATTGCACCAGTTGGGGTTAAATAACTTGTTGCCAGCTGAAAGATAATCGCCCATGCAGTAATTATCCAATAGGAGGCTCGTACCTATTTGCTTAGTTAAATCCAGGTGGCAACTTTTTTTTTGGCCAGGCAGTGTATAAGTAAATAAATAAATAAATAGGTACAAATTAATCATAATCATATTTTACATGTAACATGCATTCATTCATCATACAAACAATTAATGTACAGATGCTGTGTTCAGGTTCTGTATCATACTGCTGCAGTCCATTTTTGATTACTGAACCATTATCCCTTCACCTAGGAGAACTGCCAGCTTCTCTTGTGGGGTTAATGTCTAGAAGTTTGGGGTTTTACATGGCTATTTCTCCAAAATGGGAAGCTCTGAGGAGAACTTGTCTCTCTCACTCTCTCTGATAGTCTGTCTCTCAAGCTCCCCTTTTCTTTTAAACTGTTATTAGCTTCAGTGGCATGAGCGTAATTATTTATAGTAAATGTTAGGATGAGATACAATGAATGAAATAGCACAGAGTAGTACAGACAGCACAGTTTATTGTGTGTGTGTGTGTGTGTGTGTGTCAGAGGTCAGACATCAGACGTCAGAGGCAGGAAGTCATTTCAGTATGTGTGAGAGACACAGAGTAACTAGTGAGGAGTGGACTTGATTGAAGGAGAGGAAGGATTGAGGGAGTAAGTGTTGATAGATGTACATTTCCTCAATAAGCTCACTGTCTCAGAGAGGTGGTCATGTGGTTCACATTCCTGGAACGGCTCTTCATCTCCTTTTTCCTCTTCTCCTTTCTGCTGTTTCTCCACCTCTCCCTTTGCTTTCCTTGTCCTCTCCTCTCTGCCTTGTTTTCATGTTTTCTCGTCTTTATTCCTACTTCTCTCTTCCCTTCTTTTGTTTCCTTTTTTCTGTCTCTCCTCCTTAATGTGTCTCTTTTCTTTCCCTGGCTTTTCTTTACTCCTGCCTCTGTGCTTTTCCTCTCCTTTATTTAATCCCTCTCTTTCCATCCTCTTCCCGAACATTTGTTCTCTTCTTTTCCTCCTTTTCATTGTTCATCCCCACTGTGCTGCTTTCCTTTCCTCTCTCCCTAAACAAAGGCAGTAGATGTAATGAATTCAACCGTTTAAAATCTAGTTTTATGACTGTGTGTGTGTGTGTGTGTGTGTGTGTGCGCGCGCGCTTGCATGCATAATTGAGGGTGTATTTTATAGTTTCTGTGTGTTGATCATGGTTGCATATACCTGTCTTCTTTACTGATTTGTATTTCATATGAATTTTTAAAGAAGAAATAAATGTACTCTTGGTGAACGCTTGATTACATTCTGTGGAATTCAAATAATGCTCAGGAGGTTTTAAAGCACCTTTACATTTGCCTTTTTTCTGGGCCTCTCACATGCACAGTCCAGCTGAGAGCAGAGCGAAACTACACCAGACTGGACTGAAGTGAAGGGTCATCCACTTAGATGCCTCCTGTCACTGTTCCTACAGACAGTGCTGTGTAGAAAGCAGCTGTTTGCCCCACGTTTTGAAATTATCACCACATCTGATACCAGCTACCACACTGAGTCATTTACATCTCCCATCAAGTCTGTTATACAGTAGAGTAATGTTGAACACACTGAAATCAGTTTACAAAAACAGAAAGATTTTTTTTTAACATTTTAAAAAAAATCTTAAATTTAATTTATAGAAGTCTCAATAATTTCTCTTACATTGCACTTATGTTAAGTGAGTGTACTTTGTAACTGTTCAATCCATCTATCTATTTGATGGTACAGTACTTGTCCAGATCCAGGTTGCATTAGTTCAATTAGTTTATCAATAGGAATTATTTTTGTATACTGCTGTCCCTACTGGTTTCCATGATACTTGCATCATGTGTACGGTGTCCATGTGAAACAGGTATTTAATTGAATCTAAGTGGTTTTAAGACGTCTTGAGTGTAACTCTGCAGATGCAGACAGGTGGGATTCATAAGACCACTGACTGAATATGAGTTTAGTGTCAGCTATAGGCCCACCACATGTGTGCTGTATTCTCTCATCATTCTCTCATCACAACATTGCTTTCACATATGTGTGTGTTCGCAAATGTGTGTAGACCCCACAATTAGGCAAAAAATACATGGTCCCCTCAAGGGAGTAAAACGATTAAATGTGTGTGTGTGTGTGTGTGTGCGTGCTTGTGTGCTTCCAGTGTGATGTGTGTAGCAGCATGTTAATCATGTCTTTTTCTCTGTATTCAGGTGTATGACACTCCTCCCATGGTGGTGAAGGGACCCTCTAGTGGTCAAGATATATATGACACCCCAGCAAGCACAGACAAGAACACACAACAGACGGTGAGGCTGTGTGTATTTATACAGTATGACAGTTTGAAGATATACTGTGTATATTAGGGTGTACGGCACTCTGTATCCCTACTGTCATGTTCAAAAGTGTGATTTAAATCAGTGGTCAAGGTTGCTTTAATATTTTACATTTTATTTTACCTTTTCATTCCCCCCTCTCTCTTCAGGTCTATGACTTCCCCCCGTCTGTCAGTAAAGACGTCCCTGATTCCCAGCCAATTAGAGAGGAGACCTATGATGTACCCCCCCACTTTGCCAAGCTCAAGCCAGTCCCCGTCCCTCCTGGCCAGTACCTGCACAACAACCTCAATGATGACGATGAGCCGCCGATTCCAGAGGATGTGTATGACGTCCCACCCCCCATCCTGACTGACAAGCATTACCATGGAGACAGGAGCGGAGTCAGCCAGGCACCCCAGGAGATCTACGACATCCCGGCCAGCCTGCGGACTGGAGGGCACCCCACCCAGGATGTCTACGACTTCCCCCGTGAGCGAGAAGAGAAAGGCGGAGAGAGGGGAGACCACTATGTCTATGATGTCCCACCACAGGTAGGAGAGTTAAATGGACAGTCCCACATGGAAACTGCTCACTAAGATTGTTTGCATCCTGCCTTAACTGAGATAGTCTGTATGTTATTTCAGTGGTGCTTCATGTTTTCTAGGTTGTGCGTGATGCCCAGGCCACCAGTGAGGAGCTCACCTTGTCCTTCAAGCGGCTGTCTGCCTCAAGCACAGGAAGCACACGTAGCAACCACTCTGCTTCATCTTTAGACATGGTCCCTGTCCGTGACACCTCCTCTTCCTCACTTCCTGCCCCTGGCCCCATTCCAGGGAAACCCCTCATCTTGGACCTGGAGCAGGCCATGGAGCGTCTGTCCCGCCTCCAGCAAGCTGTTGAGTCCAGCGTTTCCCACATGATGTCGTTCATCACAGGTAACTGGAGAAGCCCTGCTCACCTGGAAGGAAACCTCCCGGCCATTCATCAAGCTGCTGACCGGGTGCGTTCGGCTGTCCGAGACTTCCTTGAATTTGCCCGGGGCGCTGTGGCAAACTCCGCCCAGGCCACGGACCGCTCCCTGCAGACCAAGTTGGGCCGTCAGGTGGGGAAGATGGAGGAGGTCTTCCAGAGTTTGATTCGACACAGTCAGAGCTTAGACACCATTTCCTGGTCACACACTGCGCTCTCGACACCGCCGCCAGGAGGGGATGACTTAGACCGACTAATTATGACGGCGCGAGGCATCCCTGACGATGCCAAGCAGCTCGCCTCCTTTCTCCACGGTAACGCCTCGCTGCTCTTCAAACGGACCAACCGGCAGCAGCAGCAGCTGCCGCTTCCTCCAATCCCAGGGGAGATCAGTGGTCACATGACAGGATCAGGAAGTGGGAGCTATCAGGGAGGGGAGAGGGTGAACATTCAATCACGGCCCCTCCCCTCTCCGCCAAAGTTTACAGCTGCAGAGGAAGAGGAAGGTGTGGACAGGCCATATGAGACCACAGAGGAAGGCTGGATGGAGGACTATGACTACGTACACTTACAGGTACATACACACATGCATACACTTTTTCATTAAGTTGTTTATGGAGTTGTTGATCCAGACTTCACATAGTTTATATTTTTACAAGTTACTTTTTCTTTTTTTAATAATGGAAACATCATCAACACGTATTTTTTGTTGTAGTTTTTGGTTGACTAAATGAACACTGCCTGCTTGAACTACAGCTCTGTACCATCTGGCCAGTCAGCAGTCATTGCTCCATTTGTTTTCCTGATATGTAGTGAAGGCTGCATCTAAAGTATTTAATGTAGGGGTTTTTTTACCCACTATTGGGTGCCAAGCTGGCTTATTGTCGTTGTTGTTGTTGTTGTTTTAAATAAATGTATACATTAATTTAACAGGTACAATGCAATACAAATATTAAGGACCCTTTTTTTGTTACATGTATGCATTTACATTATGCATATATTTTTATTTTACTTTTATTTTTATTTAGCATTTATTTCTTTTTTTTTTTTTTTTTACACTTTTCCCCTCAATCCATCCTGGGTGGGGTGACCTAATGATAAAAAACGAATGAATAAAAAATAGAGAATAGAAGAAAATTATAATAAAAACTATAAATATCTATTTCAAAATGATGATAACAAAATACATAAAATAGTGGAGCTTAGCTATCTTGTTAGGTTGGTATGTCCTTTACTTTACTCTTGGTGTTGCTGGATACGAATGACACTGTGTTCAGTGTGTGTGTGTGTGTGTGTGTGTGTGTGCGCGCGCGTGTGCGAGGCTGCAGTACTTCGTGCTGGTCACACTCACTGTCTCACACACACTCACATACACACCTTTCAGCCATGATGAATGAGTGCATGTGCACATGAAGAGTCAGCACCTTTTTTTTATTTTTTTTTTTTAACCAAGCAAGCGTGTGTGTGTGTGTGTGTGTGTGTGTGTGTGTGTGTGTGAGCAAGGCTGTGTGTATGTGAGGAGATATTTAAGTCTTATCAAAGTCATTGCAGTTTCTTTTTGTGACCACTGGAGGGAGACAGAGGCTTAATATTACTTGAGGTCCTCTCATTTATCCACAAACAAAGAGAAATGTGTTTGAAATAAATCATGTAAGTGTGTACATGGGGTGTAACAGCTGTGTGTCTGTGTGTTGATGTGTCAGGGAAAGGAAGAGTTTGAGAAGAACCAAAGACAGCTACTGGAGAAAGGCAACATCATCAGACACAAGACACAACTGGAACAGCAACAGGTACAGGTGTGTGTGTGTGTGTGCGTGTGTGTGTGGTCAGTCCATCACTTTCACTTGTTCTGTGATTCTGTCTGTGTGAGAGAGTGAACATAGATGGCATCAAAAATGAGTGGTCATCATTACAACGTCAGCTGCTTTAATCAATGGGCAGCCACTTTATTAAGTTGTTATGAAGCCAAAACTTTGAGCTAAATCAGGCTATAAAGTTTGATAATGATTTTTTTCCACATATTAACCCTGTCTCCTAGATTTTACATGTGTATGAGATGTGTGAGAACATAACCACTGCCTGGTTTATGTTCAGAGACAACGTTTTTCTATGTTGCTAAAATAGTAATTTTATGTACAGTTCTGGATTTGCAGGAAGGTGGTGCAGGTGGATGGCAGACATACAAAGTGCAGAACTGTGACATCAGAATCCCAAGATCACACATAGATGATAATAAGCAACATTTCCTCATTAAATTCATAAAGAACATAATTCGCTCAACATTTAGTCTCCCTCAACATATTTGCTGTTTCAAATTAATTATGTATAAACATAATTTCTAGGAGACTGGGCTGCACATACACACTTTAGTCATCATAAACAGTTTAAAATATTTAAAATGTCACTCACATGTGTAACTGAAAAACAAAGATTTTGCAGTTGTGTGTGTTTGAGCCATTCACTGCTGTGTGTATGCATGGTTTTACTGTTTCTGAGTGCTTTCATCTGTATATTAATGTGGGTTCTCTAATTAGCCCGGTAAAGACATCTCTTAGTTTCTTATAATTCATCCTAGCTTTCATACTTTAAAGAACGTAACAGTAGCTGTGGGAACATTCACTTTTTATAAGTTTAAGATAAGACAAAGGTTACGAAAAAAAAAATTAAAAGCATATAACACATTTTGATGAAATAGGTTGTCATGCTTTATATATATCATAAATACAGCAACCCAAGATACATGACCTGCCGTGATACTTTGTTGATTAAGGATCAATTTTGTCTTTTCGGAAGAAAATTATAACAATGAAACAAACAAATAAACAGCTCACACCATGCATGCTTCTAATATTCACTTATTTATTACACCTAGATGACATTTTGAACTGTCAGTGTTAGTTTAATGAAGCTCTGTCACCTAGGTGTAAGAAATAAGTGAACATTGGAGCCCTTCAGTGTGCAAGCTGTTTTTTTTATGTGTTTATGGCACACTTCTACTAGAAAATTATAGAATATAAGAATAAGTTTACATAGTTCCTCAAAAATATGTGAGGGAAAAAGCCATGAACACTGTCTGTAGCATTTCCTATAAAGCTGCACCAATCAGAAAACAGGGTTGTACGTAGGCTGAGCAGCAAGGAATTCTCTCAAAGCACTCACTGCTGTTTGTAAAGTTTATTGCTGTGAACTCATGATAAAAATTAGAACAGGCTTAGATGAGTCAGATGAGTTGTAAGTATGAACTGTCTTCTTCCTCCTCTCCTTCCAGATTAAACAGTTTGAGCGGCTAGAGCAGGAAGTCAGCCGGCCAATCAACAACGACATTACGGGCTGGGTCCCGTCCCCTCACCACCCTCTTGGCCAGAATGGCTCTGGAGGTCCCTCCTCCAAGCTGTGCCACGGCGACAGGCATCTCCTCCTCTTCTACCAGGAGCAATGTGAGCAGAATGTCACCACGGTGACCAATGCCATCGACGCCTTTTTCACCGCCGTCAACTCCAACCAGCCGCCCAAGATCTTTGTGGCACACAGCAAGTTCGTCATCCTCAGCGCACACAAGCTGGTGTTCATTGGCGACACTCTGTCACGCCAGGCCAAGTCTCCTGATGTGAGGGCCCGGGTGGCCCAGAGCAGCAACACCCTCTGTGAAAAACTCAAAGACATTGTGATCAGCACGAAGACGGCAGCGCTCCAGTATCCTTCCCCTGGAGCAGCCAGAGAGATGAATGAGAGGGTGAGGGAGTTGGCAGGCTGTACACAGCAGTTCAAGATGGTGCTGGGGCAGCTGCTGGTGATGTAGGTGGGGGCGAGGGGGGGTGAGGAAAAGAAACCAAACAGTGACACAAACTGAGATGTCCCAGAAATGCAGGGCAGTGAATCCTTACTGTCACAAGGGGTGGAAAACTCCGCACGCCCCTGCAGTATGGGGTAGGAGGACCTGGAGCCCCATGGAGCACAGAGTGCTGCGGGAAACCCTGTACACCCTTCCATTGTGAGGTTGGAGACCCCACATCCAGCCTCTGCTCCCTCCCTACCTCACCTTCCACTGGGACCATTCTTCCCTCATCCCTCCTTCCTCTGCGTGCTTTTTATTCTAGACACACTAAAAGGAACATTTTATCTTCAGTGGGCTGGGCCAATGGTTGTAAAATAATCATTGTAAATATTTAAGTTACCTATTTAGTCAGAAAAGCAGACAGAAAAAAAGAACTTCCAGTATATAAATATAAATATATGGTTCTTTTTTTGAAGAAAGAAAAGATGAAAACATAAGTGTAGTTTTTAGACAATATCAATAATTGTTATTATTATTGCTATACCGTATAATTCTGGCTCTGATTCTTGATCCTTGTATCATTATTGTTATGGATGTGTAAATTCCAGATGATATGTATGACTGTATGTTGTAGTACATCTATGCTCTTCTTCATCCCTGACAAAGGCACACTTTCCAAAAAGCACTGGAGCACACACCCACATTTAAACTTCACCAGATGACATGTTGGCTGTGTGTTGGAGCAGTATGTTACACAGCAGTGTGGCTCAGTAATCCACACTGATGTCAGTCCACTGGTGCAGGCAACACTGCTGCCACGAGATGTCCACAGAACTGTACAGTTCCAGTCCTGCAGTTATTAAAGATGATTTCAGTGCCATCTCAGTTGCTTTTTTGGAAAACTATATGTAGGTTGTTTTGTAAGAGGCATGTATTAGAGAAAAGGAGTGTAAAAGATTCAAAATTAGAAATGACATTAAACCTGCTTTTCTTCCTTTCTCTGACACTGTGATATGTTTTTTTTCTTTGAAATTTTAAAATAATGATGAAATGTGATCACCTGAAGACACTGTGTTGGGTGTCTGCACAGGCGTATGTGTAGTGCCCTAATTTCCCAGCCTAATGCCAAATACTATTTAAAAAATACCAAGACTGGAGTCTCAGTGCCAAGTGTCTACATCATCACAGAAAAAATCTATGAGTTTTCAGGGTTTTTACTGGCTGAAATTAGTGTTTGACAAAGTTACCAGTATCATGCAGTTTGAACAACACTGTCATACTGTATAAAACACAGCCTCACCATCTGCTGTGTGTTCTTGTCTGTGCTTGCTGGGGTGTCATATATATATCTTGACCACTAGAGGGTCCCTTCACCACCTTGGGAGGAGTTTCATACACCTGACCACAGAGAAAAAGACAGACATCAATAACATGCTGTCACACACGTCATACTGGAAACACACACACACACACACACACACATTTACTCGTTTTCCTCCCTTAAGGGGACCATGTATTTTTTGCCCAACTGTAGGGTCCACACATCTGTGGATGCAATGTTGTGATGTGATGAGAGAATACAGCACACATAGGTAGGTCTATAGCTGATATTAGGGCTGCATGTTATATCGTTTGAACATCGCCATTGCAATGTGCGCATGTGCAATAGTCATATCACAGGACATGCAATGTTTTCTCTTTTTTTAGAACATGTAAACTTTTGTTTTGCTTCAGAAAAGCAGCTCTGAAGAGAGCTCCTTGCTCCGCTCCGCTCGCCCCTCCCCCTCTCATGCACACGCTGCAGTCACACACTGAAAATGAGCAACATGCAAGAGGGAGAAATGGTAAAGGAGGATTTATGCCTGGTACACACTACACAATTTTTCTGTACGTTCTGAAAGTCACTATGTCACATTACACGATTGTGGAGTCATAAAATTGTGCTGTGACTTGGCTGACAGACATGACCCTACAAGATGGTACACACCAATTATCCCTGGTCATCTTTCACAATGTGTGTGATGTCATCAGGTTATTCTTGTCCTATTTACTTTTACTATTATTTGAGTCACTGTGTGTGTTCATGTGTCAGCCGAAATGTTGTTGTGGTCACCTAAAAAGTGCCACCAGATGGAGTTAGATTTGTCTCATTAATAACTGTAAATGCACAGAGGGTGATCTACAAATATTTCTTGATCTGCACACGTTTCATAATTATGTGCGTGAACAGATCGACAATCTGTGTGTAAATATGTAATCTGTAAATATAAAACACATTCCAAAAATACAAAAAATATCTGTGAATACATTAAATTAATTTGCAAATAAATGAAAAGCATTTGTGAATATCTTCCTAACATTTACAACTTTCGAACAGGCATTTGTGAACTCAGTTTTTATTTGTGAATCGAAAAAATATTTGTGGATCTCAGTTCTACGCGTGTGGATTTGCTTTTTACACACACAGAGTTTTGAAACAAACTTTCTGCCGGTCCGAACGAAAATGCACTCGTATCACTCGGCCATCTTCGGATAGCACGTGATCACCCAGCTGATGACGTCATTTCCGCATGTGAAAGTATGAGCATGCAGTCTTTCTATGAGCTGTTTTTTGTTGTTGTTTTTTTTAATAATAATCAGCGATAGGTAACGTGCATTCATTGTTTTATGTTAATGTCATACAGTGAATATTAGCGTGTGTTTATTTGTTCTATGTATCTGGCACACACTTTTGTATACATTTCTGTTTGAGTATGAAAGGCACGGTGGCTGCTTCTTCAGCTGGCAGTTATCAGCCAACTCATCCTTCATATTTTTCATTTCGAGTAGGATTAAAGTCACAAAGCACTTCACATCTTATTATTAGTGTACTCTCACTAATGTAGTTGTAATGCCTGTGCTGACCGCACCGTGTTTAGTTAGGTTACATCGTTTCAGTGAGGTTACGTTAACTGTTGTAAGATATGACAAGTGGCAACACCCTGGTTAAGGTCTTTGATAGAACAGCTGTTGGTGTTGGTAGCTCTTTTTGTTTAGAAATGTAATATTGTAGTTGTATTGTTCATTGTATTGTTAATGTTAATGTAGATTGCACTAAGCTAACATTAGCTACTGAAACAGCATCTGCTGCCATGGCAACAGCAAACATTTATGTTGCGGGCTGGGGGGACAAAAGCAGGGTGCAGCATTTTATACATTGTAAATAGACCAGAAGTCAGTACCATCCAACCTGTAAAGGCCACAGTAGAAGATGCTGGTGAATGACCTTTCAATGCTAGTGTAATCAGTACAAAATTATGGGGTTTAAGATTTAGACATATTCAGCACAGCATTTAAAAGACCATTTTATCTTTAAACAATAATAGAAAATAAATACAGCTATTCATAAAATATATTTGTATTCATAAGAATGAATAAAAATGCAAAATATAAGTGTACCTACATCTGATCTAACCCATGCAGTCTATGTTCTAACTGCTGAGTTTTCTAGTTTCAATAGAGCCGTAAGTCATGATGACACAAAAACACTTTGACCAGTAGATGGCGGTAGCAGGTCTGCTGGCCAAACAAAGACAACTGCCAACTGAGTATACATATAGAAAATACCAATTGTGCTAAAAACAACAAATGGGGTGCATGATTACAATAAATGCAATGGTAAGTGAAACTTACATACATAAAAGTTATCTTTTACAGGTTGGATGGTACTGACTTCTGGTCAATGTATAAAATGCTGCACCCTGCTTTTGTCCCCCCAGCCCACAACATGAATGTTTACTGTTGCCATGGCAACAGATGCTGTTTCAGTAGCTAACGTTAGCTTAGCGCAATCTACATAGTAACAATGAACAATACAACTACAATATTACATTTCTAAACAAAAAGAGCTACCAACACCAACAGCTGTTCTATCAAAGACCTTAACCAGGGTGTTGCCACTTGTCATATCTTACAACAGTTAACGTAACCTCACTGAAACGATGTAACCTAACTAAACACAGTGCGGTCAGCACAGGCATTACAACTACATTAGTAAGAGTACACTAATAATAAGATGTGAAGTGCTTTGTGACTTTAATCCTACTCGAAATGAAAAATATAAAGGATGAGTTGGCTGATAACTGCCAGCTGAAGAAGCAGCCACCGTGTCTTTTATACTCAAACAGAAATGTATACAAAAGTGTGTGCCAGATACATAGAACAAATAAACACGCACTAATACTCACTGTAAGACATTAACGTAAAACAATGAATGCACGTTACTTATCGCTGATTATTATTAAAAAAACAACAACAAAAAACAGCTCATAGAAAGACTGCGTGCTCTTACTTTCACATATGGAAATGACGTCATCAGCTGGGTGATCACGTGCTATCCGAAGATGGCTGAGTGATACGAGTGCATTTTCGTTCGGACCGGCAGAAAGTTTGTCTCAAAAATCTGTGTGTAAAAAGCAAATCCACACGCGTAGAACTGAGATCCACAAATATTTATATATATAGTTCACAAATGCCTGTTCGAAAGTTGTAAATGTTAGGAAGATATTCACAAATGCTTTTCATTTATTTGCAAATTAATTTAATGTATTCACAGATATTTTTTGTATTTGTGGAATGTGTTTTATATTTATAGATTACACATTTACACACAGATTGTCGATCTGTTCACGCACATAATTATGAAACGTGTGCAGATCAAGAAATATTTGTAGATCACCCTCTGTGCATTTACAGTTATTAATGAGACAAATCTAACTCCATACCACCAGATGTCAGGAGCTACATTTGAAGTACTGTACGCAAACATACAAGCCACTGAATTCTCCACAAGTTTCTACAAATGTTTCACAATAAATGCCTATTTAGAAAATGGAGGGATTCTCTCAGCCGAGGTTATAAGGGGCTTTTAATTTGAAACAAATTCAGGAAGTGTTGAGTTTGAAATGACGACGCAATGTGTTAACTTTATCAAGGCAATGGGAGTGGATAAAAAGTAAAAATATAAAGATACACAGGGAATGATACATAATGGCCCTTTTATAATGTAGTCTGTTTTAAATGAAGCTGGTAGCCTCTACAGTTGTGGTGAGTAAAAGCCCCGCCACTATTTTTTAATTTTCATAGTTTAAGTCATCTGGTGAAAATTCTTGTATTTTTTAATATCACAATATATATTGCAAAAAAGCAAAAAAAAAAAAAAAAAAAAGTCGCTGTGTCAGTTTTTTTTCCAAGAGGGAGTGCCATGCAGCAAAGGGCCACAGGCTGGAGTCAAACCCAGGCCACTGCGGCAACAGCCTTGTACATGGGGCGCCTGCTCTACCACTAAGTCACCGACACCCCGAGTCCCACTTGTTTCTGCAGTTACACTCAAGACTTCTTAAAACCACTTAGATTTCAATTTAATACCTGTTTCACAAACTTACCAGCCACATGACGTTGGTATCATGGAAAAACAGTAGGGACACTATTGCCTACAGCGTATCATGATAAAGGATTAAACATCTACAACTTGCATTTCAAGGCAAGACAAAATATTTGAGACTTTTATGGAGAAAAAAAAGTAAGACCTTTTAAAATCTTATAGGGCCTTTTTTGAGGAAACTGAGCTCAGTTTTTTCAGATCTCCCCTATAAATCCTGCATTAAGTGTGTAACATTACTCTACAGTATAACAGGCTTGATGGGAGACATAAATGACTCAGTGTGGTAGTTGGTATCAGATGTGGTGATAATTTCATCACAATGTATCTATGCTGTACTGTCTGTAGGAACGGTGACATCAGAACAGGCAAACCCTGCTTCTCACTGGAAGTTTGTTAATAACAAAACTGCTGAAAGAGATAAGAAGAGCTCAGTCCATAAGACAGGCTTCTGAGATCATATATGTAAAATCTTGATTTTGTGTGCACACAGTTCACAGTCTGGTCTCATAATTTCCTCCAGTTGTTGCTGCTTTTGAGATATTGAAAATATGAGAGGGTGCTTATCAACAGTTTGTGACTGACAGGCTTTAACAGGACATACGCATTGTATGTGTTTGGTAAATAAAAAATGCTGATGTACAGTACAGGCCAAAAGTTTGGACACACCTTCTCATTCAATGCGCTTTCTTTATTTTCATGACTATTTACATTGTAGATTCTCACTGAAGGCATCAAAACTATGAATGAACACATGTGGAGTTATGTACTTAACAAAAAAAGGTGAAATAACTGAAAACATGTTTTATATTCTAGTTTCTTCAAAATAGCCACCCTTTGCTCTGATTACTGCTTTGCACACTCTTGGCATTCTCTCCATGAGCTTCAAGAGGTAGTCACCTGAAATGGTTTTCCAACAGTCTTGAAGGAGTTCCCAGAGGTGTTTAGCACTTGTTGGCCCCTTTGCCTTCACTCTGCGGTCCAGCTCACCCCAAACCATCTCGATTGGGTTCAGGTCCAGTGACTGTGGAGGCCAGGTCATCTGCCGCAGCACTCCATCACTCTCCTTCTTGGTCAAATAGCCCTTACACAGCCTGGAGGTGTGTTTGGGGTCATTGTCCTGTTGAAAAATAAATGATCGTCCAACTAAACGCAAACCGGATGGGATGGCATGTCGCTGCAGGATGCTGTGGTAGCCATGCTGGTTCAGTGTGCCTTCAATTTTGAATAAATCCCCAACAGTGTCACCAGCAAAACACCCCCACACCATCACACCTCCTCCTCCATGCTTCACAGTGGGAACCAGGCATGTGGAATCCATCCGTTCACCTTTTCTGCGTCTCACAAAGACACGGCGGTTGGAACCAAAGATCTCAAATTTGGACTCATCAGACCAAAGCACAGATTTCCACTGGTCTAATGTCCATTCCTTGTGTTTCTTGGCCCAAACAAATCTCTTCTGCTTGTTGCCTCTCCTTAGCAGTGGTTTCCTAGCAGCTATTTGACCATGAAGGCCTGATTGGCGCAGTCTCCTCTTAACAGTTGTTCTAGAGATGGGTCTGCTGCTAGAACTCTGTGTGGCATTCATCTGGTCTCTGATCTGAGCTGCTGTTAACTTGCGATTTCTGAGGCTGGTGACTCGGATGAACTTATCCTCAGAAGCAGAGGTGACTCTTGGTCTTCCTTTCCTGGGTCGGTCCTCATGTGTGCCAGTTTGGTTGTAGTGCTTGATGGTTTTTGCGACTCCACTTGGGGACACATTTAAAGTTTTTGCAATTTTCCAGACTGACTGACCTTCATTTCTTAAAGTAATGATGGCCACTCGTTTTTCTTTAGTTAGCTGATTGGTTCTTGCCATAATATGAATTTTAACAGTTGTCCAATAGGGCTGTCGGCTGTGTATTAACCTGACTTCTGCACAACACAACTGATGGTCCCAACCCCATTGATAAAGCAAGAAATTCCACTAATTAACCCTGATAAGGCACACCTGTGAAGTGGAAACCATTTCAGGTGACTACCTCTTGAAGCTCATGGAGAGAATGCCGAGAGTGTGCAAAGCAGTAATCAGAGCAAAGGGTGGTTATTTTGAAGAAACTAGAATATAAAACATGTTTTCAGTTATTTCACCTTTTTTTGTTAAGTACATAACTCCACATGTGTTCATTCATAGTTTTGATGCCTTCAGTGAGAATCTACAATGTAAATAGTCATGAAAATAAAGAAAACGCATTGAATGAGAAGGTGTGTCCAAACTTTTGGCCTGTACTGTAAGTATACAGGAGGCATCTAACAGGATGACCCTTCACTTAAAGTCCAGTCTGGTGTTTTCTGCAACAGCCGTTTTCTTTATAACATTGGAGATACTGAGCACATCATATCTGTGGTTTTCCCTGGGCATAAATCAGAAAGGATCATCAAAGAGAAATTCTACAGAATTGCAGGGTTGTCAGTGTTGATAACAAATTAATCAATGTGGATACATTATGCAATGATTTATGAATACTTTTCATATATTTGAAGATTAGAGTTAATTGGTTGCATTTATGGGAATCACATCCCTATCATAGCTTCATCTGAGATTAAAGGAGAATACGTGAATTTCACCGAAATTAAGCAATTCAATTAACCTAAGCCTAATATTGCCAGAATGAGTGTAAGCAAAATTTCTTACTGGTCAATATTATTGTGTTTGACCTTTAGTTGCTGCTGAGTGCGTTTGAGCCCCATCAAATTACAGCTGAAAATGAGGATATAGCAAATTATATTAAACTAGAAAATGCATTTCCTGTGGAAAATGCATGTGGACAGGGGCGGAAATCCTGGGGGGGACAGGGGGGACATGACTCCCCCTTCAATAAAGCTGTCCCCCCCCCCCCTAGAATAATTTGAGACACAATTAATAATTTTTGAACAATGCAGTAGTATTTATTAAAAGCACAATGTAAGTGGTGCTCATTATAATCGCGCAATAATGTGCTATTTAAATCTTAAAAGATTTAGGCCCCCCTCTCATTCCTAGTAGTGGTATATCCCACACTCTTTACAACGGGCGGGGCTACTTGGCAGCAGTAGCAGTGTGTGGCTGGACCCGGCTGCCCGCATTGCGCATAGCGGGGTAAGATGTACACTCACACAGACACAGTTTAACTTACACAAGTTACAACACATCCCATTTACTGTTCCAACAAGCCCCAGGCCCAGGCTGATAATATAAACTGTCTGCAACATTTCTCCTGCATTGTTCAAAAGCCAGAGTTTAGTGATAGTCAGAGAGGACAGGAGAGAAAGAAGAGGGAGAGAACAGGACAAGAGCAGTCAGTGGCAGAGCAGCTTGTAGTTAATATCTGTAGGCTCTCCACCTGTCAGTGAGACAAACATGACAGACGTGCAGTTTAACCGACGAGGAGCGGTCATTACGCGCGATTATTATGCACGGTTGTGAGGTGCTCACAGCACACTGTTTATAAATCAGTTCACCAGTTTAAATTGCAGGAAATGTTTATCTCACTGTCGGTAAAAAACGAAAAAAAACAAACAAAACGGTTTGCTCCTGCAGCCAGCCAGAGACGAAGGATCCATTCCACACACCTGAGCCAGATGAAAAAGAGGGAGAGAAGGAGAGAGATCGAGTTTCGGTCTTTGATGAATGAAGCCTTATTGTTTTGCTGCTATTAAACAATGAGAGACATGTTTTCTCCGTTTACTTAATAGCATAAATATTCACACTACTGCGCATGGGGAGACAGAGACCCACTCTGCTCCAGACACACTCAGCACCTTGGACAGCACGGCGCACCTGACTGTTGTCGATGTGTACATGTTAATTTGATTTCATTTTGTTTTAAATCTGGACGTGTGCAGGTGGACTCAGCCAGTGCTGAGAAAGGTCCTATGCCTGCCTGTTGGAGAGATAGAGAAAAGATTAAAGCGTCAAATTGCGGTAAAAGATGCTGTATGAAAGACAGGCTACAACTTTTTTTCCTTGTCCCCCCTGGAATTATTCTCTAAAATTTTACTGTTTATTGTCCCCCCCAACTATGAAATGGGATTTTCGCCCCTGCATGTGGATGCTGAATGCTGAAATGAAAGAAAATGATGAAATGCTGAAAATGCTCAAATTGCCAGAAACATCTGAAAATCCTTAAAGAGCTTAATTTTTGACAGTTGAATGGTGTCTGTAGCTGAAAGAATCCAGAAATAGTAAATAATCAAAAAATGTACAGGAGAAGTTGTACGAGCACCACTACTACTAGAATAGTAGTAGCAGTAGACATGCAACAAAGGTCCCAAGGCTGGGTTTGAACCTGTAATGTTGCATTGTTGTGGTATGCACTGTACCTTCTTGGCTACCAAGGTGCTTCCATAATTGAACATAATTTAAAAGTACTGAAATTAGTTAAATTGAACTGAGAATCTGAAATGGAAAAGAAACTCTCTCTGCACAAAGCCTAGGGTTTATTTTTGCCCTACGATCTCACACCATGGGGGCACTTTGGCTAACCAATAGGAAAACAAAAGGGCATTTTGGCTGCACTTTGGTGGCAACTGCACTCACGCTGACAAACATTCAAAGAGAGATTTTTTTTTAAAGCCTCTCAGTAAACTCTGACCTGTAAAAACATGAACAAGTACATTTTGAGGGTGACATTCCAGCTAATTTAGCTACATGGGGATAAAGTGAATTTTGGGATTATTTTTATTGTGTGTTTGATTTGAACTGTACATTAAATGAGTGATGATGTAACTCATTAGGCCAGCATTGTGCTTATCTGCATGCAGCCCCTTTTTAACTGAAGGAAACAAATTTAAAATAAAATCATATTAAAAAAAATACTTTATTTTATTGCAGGCTCTTAAGTGTATAGCCTACTAAAATTAAGAGGTTATCAAATAACAAATAAATAAAATGAGTATAAAAAAAATACAGAAAAAAATGCACACACATCCTTCTTTCACCCATTCTCTTTTCTCATTTTTCTCTTTTTTTGTCAGTACACAGACAGTGTTGTGTTGATCAAGACCTTTAGTAAGGATTGTGAGATCTGTCATGATTAGGAAATGACACCATTTAACATATTTCATGCCTAATGGTTGTTACATACATCTTGTGATGCAGTTTCTTGGACACATCATCAGTGATAGTACCTAGGGTCACAGGGGGTCACCCAGGCGACCCGACCGGGAGTGATCAGTTCCCGGCCTGTGTCCAAGAAGCAATCACCCACTGTTTGTCCCTCCTGATCCACAGCCATCGTGAGGCTCTCTCTGCAGCCTCGGAAGCATTACTGATGGCTCTTCTCTTGCGTGCTCCTGTGATGCCCAGGAGGCTCTAGGCCTTACAGAGTGACTTTCCTGCAAAGCCCCTTCCCCCGACTTCAACAGGCAAGCACCGCGCACGCCACCCCCGTCTGCGGCACTCCTCCACCAGCTCCGTGTATTTCTCCCTCTTCCTCTCACTGCCTTCCTCCATCCTCTCCTCCCAGGGCACCGTTAGCTCCAACAAGACGACCTGCTTGGATGTCTCTGAGAGCAGGACAATGTCTGGTCTAAGGCTGGTTTCCACAATGTTTTCAGGGAATCTAAGTTGCTTTCCCAGGTCCACCCTTAGCTGCCAGTCCTTCGCTGTTCCCAGGAGGCCTGTTTGGGCTTTCGGTCTGGAAGGTAGTTGTTCTCCGGCTCGCACAAATGAGATTTCACACCTTGGAGGTTGCAAGCGCTTGTTCTGGTCGTGGCAGTGCTGATGGACTCAGCAACCGCCTTCAGCACCTGGTCATGGCGCCAGTGATAGCGGCCATCTCCAAGTGCTTTAGGACAGCTGCTGAGGATGTGCTCCAGAGTTCCACTTCCTTGGCACAAGGGACATGCTGGGGTATCGACCTTTCCCCAACAGAAGAGGTTCGATGGGCTGGGCAGGACATCATAGACAGACTGAATGAGGAATTTGATGCAGTAGGGTGAGATCTTCCTATCCATGGCTTCTTCCCATCTGGTAAAGGTTAGATGTATGCTAATACCCCCATTAGCTCATGGCGTCAAGCTCCAGTAGCCCTTGACTGGCAGTCATGTCATTTATGTCATTTCAGTTATGTGTTTTACCAACATTCAGCTCAGTTTATTTAGCCTCACTGAAATTCAGAGTTATACATGACATTATAAGAACAGGGATTTAGAGTCACTTGTGTGACTTCAGGTTAGCAGACTGGCACGGGATTGTTTGTTTCCCAATCAAATCTTTTGACAAGGCTCATTTACCCAAGTTATGTGTTGTGGGCACTCTGAAGACAGTACCTTAAGCTTAGACTCCACAGTCTCAACTGTGGGCATATACAGCATATTACAGCTTTTCAGTGAGGTTTAGATTAGCCAAAGGCTAAGTATACCCTTGTAGAGAGCGTAAAGATACCTACCAGATGAAACCCTACACTAATGTTTACTATTTCAAAAATCTGTTCTGTCTCTCAGGTTAATTAATTCAGATGCATGTCACAACTGAACTAACTGACAATGTTTCAAATCAAATCAAATCAAATCAGGCTTTAATTGTCATCTCACCAAACATACAAAGGTAATGCAGGTAAAACAAAACTGTTTGCGGGAGGGCATTTCAACATTATATTAATAAATACTAAAACCATAAAATAGACATCAGTAAAATACAATAAAACTATCCCACGATAAATCACAAACTAAAAGTCCAGTATGATACTTACACATCACACATCAGCAGTGACCATTTCCAGAAAAAGTCACAATTGGCATTTAGCATTTAAAGTGACCACGTGCAGTGCTGTGTAGTATTTATAAGGTGCATGGAATGGAGAGTCCAGCTTAACTGTTTAGTATCGACTGGTCCTAGATTTGACGCTGTGGTAACGTTTGCCTGATGGCAGCAGTTCAAAATGCCCGTGGAGAGAGCACTCCACAGGTATCTGTTGTTTATCTGTTTGAAAACAGATATGAGGGAAGCGGAAGGATAGAATGAAAAAGACATAAATAAAATGAAACAGAAACTGTGATGAAATACAAAATAAATACACATTGTTTAAATAATATAAGGTAGAGATCAACTGGTGCCTGACTGTTCAGAGGCCGTCATTGTGTCCATGGGTCAGTAGTGTATGTTGAATTTGTCTATTGTTGGCACAGCCCAAAACTGTCAATGGAGCATAGTGTCAGTGTGAAGATGTGAAGAGCTGTAAAGTTATGACCTTTGACGTGTCCAGTAGCTGGAGAACTGCTGCTTCCCTGGCCAGTGTTTGGTGTAAGTACAGATTTAATGTAGCGACATGGAGAAGAGGCAGGAAATAAAATAAGTGAGAAGCTTTATTCCACACCTGTAATCGTTAATGCAGATAGCACACATAAAGTGTAATGCTAACAGTGTTTATGTCGGTTGTTTGGAAAAAAAAAATCTTAAACTAAGGGAATTAAAAAACAAAACAAAACCAAAAAAACATACTTTTTAATATAGTTTTATAAATAAACTAGGTTTGGGAACAAAGACCATGCCTCAAACACATTCAAATCCCATCTAATTTTTTTCACATAAACAGCAACTCCACCACCTCTTCTGTTAGCCAATTGTGGAACATTTGTGTACGAGAGGGGTCTTTTGTGTTTAAACATGTTGTAGCCCTCTAAATGAAGACTCTTTGCAACAAAGGAGCCTTGTAGGTGAGTTACTGTGAGGCACAAAAAGTCTGCAAGACACAGTTAGTGATGGCTTTTGATGTCATTGACATAAGATGGCAGTCCCTTATACACTGCCTGGCCAAAAAAAAAGTCACCACCAAAAAAAAAGGTCATACACTCTAATATTTCGTTGGACCGCCTTTAGCTTTGATTACGGCACGCATTCGCTGTGGCCTTGTTTCGATAAGCTTCTGCAATGTCACAAGATTTATTTCCATCCAGTGTTGCATTAATTTTTCACCAAGATCTTGCATTGATGAGGGTAGAGTCTGACCGCTGCGCAAAGCCTTCTCCAGCACATCCCAAAGATTCTCAATGGGGTTAAGGTCTGGACTCTGTGGTGGCCAATCCATGTGTGAAAATGATGTCTCATGCTCCCTGAACCAGTCTTTCACAATTTGAGCCCGATGAATCCTGGCATTGTCATCTTGGAATATGCCCGTGCCATCAGGGAAGAAAAAATCCATTGATGGAATATCCTGGTCATTCAGTATATTCAGGTAGTCAGCTGACCTCATTCTTTGAGCACATACTGTTGCTGAACCTAGACCTGACCAACTGCAGCAACCCCAGATCATAACACTGCCCCCACAGGCTTGTACAGTAGGCACTAGGCATGATGGGTGCATCACTTCATCTGCCTCTCTTCTTACCCTGATGCGCCCATCACTCTGGAACAGGGTAAATCTGGACTCATCAGACCACATGACCTTCTTCCATTGCTCCAGAGTCCAATCTTTATGCTCCCTAGCAAATTGAAGCCTTTTTTCCGGTTAGCCTCACTGATTAGTGGTTTTCTTAAGGCTACACAGCTGTTCAGTCCCAATCCCTTGAGTTCCCTTTGCATTGTGCGTGTGGAAATGCTCTTACTTTCACTATTAAACATAGCCCTGAGTTCTACTGTTGTTTTTCTTCGATTTGATCTCACCAAACGTTTAAGTGATCGCCGATCACGATCATTGAGGATTTTTTTCCGGCCACATTTCTTCCTCGAAGACGATGGGTCCCCACTATCCTTCCAGTTTTTAATAATGCGTTGGACAGTTCTTAACCCAATTTTAGTAGTTTCTGCAATCTCCTTAGATGTTTTCTCTGCTTGATGCATGCCAATGATTTGACCCTTCTCAAACAGACTAACATCTTTTCCACGACCACGGGATGTGTCTTTCGACATGGTTGTTTAGGAAATGAGAAGCAACTCATTGCACCAGTTGGGGTTAAATAACTTGTTGCCAGCTGAAAGATAATCGCCCATGCAGTAATTATCCAATAGGAGGCTCGTACCTATTTGCTTAGTTAAATCCAGGTGGTGACTTTTTTTTTGGCCAGGCAGTGTAGTTATGATGAACAATGGCATCATGTCTGCTCAGTGTTTGTTTGATATGAAGAAGAGGCATCATGTCACTCAAGCTGACTTGTTTCATGGTCTCTAGGGCTTCAGTGATTTCTGGGTTGGCATATATTTTCCTTTCATCCAGATCCAGCATGTGTAGTCCACAGAGAGAGGCCACTCTGCTGATAACAACATAAGCCCGGTTCAAAAATGTGATTTAGTGACACTACAGCTGATTTCCTTGCCATGCCTTGAACCTTATGTATTGTACAAGCAAGGCAAGTTTAATAGGAAACTGTCTGTGTGCCACTCCTTCTGTTTCAGATTCTCATCAGGTCCTCCTGGTGTTCTATTACAAAAGTTCCTTCCAGCTGTTTCATCATCCATCCTGAGCCCCAGCATAGTGACATGTTCACGACCATTTTCTCAAGAGGTTAGTACCCTGACTAGTGTGGAGAAAGAACTATTCACCAATCCTTGAGACACGTCTATGTTCCTGATGAGCATGACACAAGCACACTCAGCAACATTTAGTGTATCTAGTAAGTGATTTCTGCCTCCTTTAAATGGTTTACTTTGTCTTGTCATTCTGCCAGTTTATGGGTCCTTTTTGTAGTCATCTGCATCAATGTTTCTGACATAAGAATGGAGCAGAGCTAATGTTGCTGAGTTGTGTGAATCAACGTGTTTATTAGTTACAGAAATGTGCAGGGCATCAGTTCGACAAAGTGCTGATTCAGTGACAGCCTGTGACAGCAAAGCTCTGTCTGCTTCAGACAGCTCATCTGACTTCTCTTTCACACAGATCCTGTTCAACATCTCTGCAAAGGCCACTTCATCCTTCTGACGCATAATCTCAGTCAGGGTGATCATGTTAAAGTGTTCCTGCCATAGGCGAATCTCAAACGAGTCATACACACAGAGAGGTTTAGACTGTCGCATGGGTGGTAGCTGCTAAAAGTCTCCAACAGCTTTCAGTGACATTCCTCCAGAGGATCTCTGACTGCCTATGATCTGCTTCAGTCTGGCACCCACATAGGCAAAAAGAGGCTTTGACACCATGGACACTTCATCAATGGTAATGATTTCAGCATTTTAAAGTTCACATCTGAATTCATCCACTTGTTGCCCAGTCCTAAACTAAGTTAGTTTACATACAGGCAGCTGTCATTTTAGCTTATTAGTAACAATTTGCTATTAGCTGAACTAGTGCGCTGTCTAAATCAGCATGTAAGACATAACCATACCCATCCATAGTCAACACCTAAAACGCTAAACAGTGTTGTCCTCTCCCTGTAAAATCAGCAGACCAAATATACGTATTCAAACACATGGTGAGACAGACACACACACAAACTACTTCCTTTCATCACATAAATTCCTCCCCAGCTGTATAATTAGACTATCTACAATGTTTAGTAATGATATATTGAACGGCCTCCATGTAACAGAGCTCCAAGTTATAAAAACACAGTGTACATTTTCGATAAAACGTATGATAAAAGCCGCTTCACAATGAAACTCCGAGTACAGCCACACATTTTGACAAATAAATGCCGTTCAATTTATTTGTTAAATTCATCTTACTGAGACTAGCAGTGTAACTTACTGTGTGCTGCGTAATAAAAGCAATTCAATGCAATAGCTTTGATTAGCCAGTTAGGCGACCTGCAGCTATAACGCCAGGGCCACACTGCCTGCGAAGCGCAGCGCACCGAAATTCACCGAACACCTCTGTTCACATCAGACGCGCATTTCTCCGCACCGGTCGACAAGCAATTCTGCTCCCAGCTGTTGTTTTTCCATCATGGGTAACTACCAGGCTTGACGCATTCGCTCGCAGCTCACGCAGAAAATAGACCAGACGCCGAAATGATCGCTGCAGGGCCGGTGGTGGAGCTGCGCGGCGCGGCCGGTGTGGATGACACAATCGGTTAACATGGGCGCCAAAAGGAAACTGGCTTCGCTTCTCTGTGCTTCGAGGCTATTCGCGGCGCTTCCACGGGCTGTGTGGCCCTGGCGTCACGCTGTGTAAAACACAAGGAAAAGGGAATAATAGGTCCTCCTCCAAAGCCATCAAACTCTGAGGGCAGCCACACATTACATGGTGTAAGATTACAGAATTACAGAAATGTAATTTTTTTGTGATTTATTAATCAATATATTGATTATAAACCAAACTAACATGTAGACTATGGGGGCTGGGGGTATTGGTCAAGAAAATTAAAATATCATTACAAGTACTGTTTTACAGAGGACACATTTTTCAGGAAACCTAACAAAACAAAAGATGTCATATAGAGGCATGTTTTCCATATATTAAAATTCAGGGAAGGTATTTGTGTAAGAATGTATTAATTATATTAAAATGCATGGTGTGACAATGACTTTGAAAAATAACCTTGCCATTTTCAACCTTGTCTTCATCCATCCAAATTAGGGGTGTATGACCAAATATATATATGTATATATATATATATATATATATATATATGTATATATATATATATATATATATGTACATACATACATATATTTGGTTGTTTTTTTTGTTGTTTTTTGCTGCTGCAAAACCTGTTCTTTCACAAACTATTTACATCACTGGTGCTTGGAAAAATTACAGGTTATATCAGTTTGGATTTGTATTCTCTGCCCTTGTATCCAGGGGGCGTCCTTTAGATGTATCTAAAAACATATCCTCCTTGCTGTCTCACATTGCAAACTGTGTGTCCACCAGCCAAAACTACCTCATTTATTGTGAGTGCAGAGGCTATTATTGATGAGGATGTTTTTGATCTAGCGCCATGATCAGGTAAAATTTTAATTTGGTTATGTTGGTTATGACCAGATACCTGCAAAATAACATTCCCCTCAGCCTCACCTGTACTTTGTGTTTGGTGATTTAATAATGTTAGCATGCCAAGGTAGATTGTTAGGGTCTGGGCAGCTCAGCTGCCAGGACACTATTGTAATTTGTCTGTCCTGCATCTCTCTCTCTCTCTCTCTCTCTCTCTCTTTCTGTCTCATTGTGTCATACAGATTACTGTTAATTTATCATGTTTATCTGTTCTGTACGACATCTATTGCACGTCTGTCCGTCCTGGAAGAGGGATCCCTCCTCAGTTGCTCTTCCTGAGGTTTCTACCGTTTTTTCCCCCAGTTAAAGGGTTTTTTTTGGAGAGTTTTTCCTTATCCGCTGCGAGGGTCATAAGGACAGAGGGATGTTGTATGCTGTAAAGCCCTGTGAGGCAAATTGTGATTTGTGATATTGGGCTTTATAAATAAAATTGATTGATTGATTGATTGATCCTAGGTATTCTTCTTCTTATTCCAAGGAAATCATACTTCCCATGGGTGAAAACTCACCAAACTTTGCACAAAGGTCCAGTCTCATGCCAGATATCCTCAGCTGTAAACTCAAGCTAATAGTCCTGATGGTGGCGCTACAGCAAGCGTCTAAAGTTCAAAACAATTCATAACAAATCAACCATACATGCTACAACTTCACAACTTTCATCAAACTGTAGCCCCAATACTGAAGAAACTTTTGTACATTTAAACCTATTAAAAATTATGAAGTTCATCACTGTTTTTTTCAAAAACTGTAAAAATTCTTAAACCTATCTCCTCCCACAATTTTTGCTCAATTGACACCAAACTTGCTACAGAGCATCTTCAGACTGTCCTACACAAACTATGTTTCTCAGATTTTTGATTTATCAAAAATTGAGCCTACAGTGCATCAAAATGTTTGACTGTAAACTGTAAATTTTATCTCAAAAACTGCATTTTTGACAGCATTTTGAATTTTGCTCTAATGTGAACAATTGGAGTCAATTTTTCACTTATGGAGTAAATCAATCATCGTTACAAACAAATTACCAACATCTCCATGCCGTCTAGATTCAATATGTGTATTTTCAGATTTTTGTCTTAATAACTGAATTTTTTACAGTGGTTTCAAATCTGCCTTTCCATGCAGGGATGGCTGCTTACACAACAGTGAATGGCTTACTCAGTTTGTGAAGCCACTGTTGAGTTGCTACTTGCCAATTAGCTCAGAGCGGTAGATGACAGTCTTAGGTTCCAGAGGTTGCGGATTCAAGCCTCAACTAGTGCAGAATCCACATTGTAATCTAATCATCTTCTTGTGCTCCAGTTTATTGCTTAAAATTGCCTGAGCGTGACTGATCACTGTGCAGCATCTTCAAGTCTTTTTTCTGCTAGAAAATCTGCCTTCTCATGCTTGAAAATAAACCAAACTTTGCACAAAGATCCAGTGTCAATACTTCAGTGTGAAACCATCTGAGGCTTCTCACTTTGCACATAGCTCAACTAGTTAAACATCAGTTTTTCACTTATGAAGCAAATCAATCATTGTTAAAATAAATTACCAACATGTCCATGCTGTCTAGATGCAATATGTGTATTTTTTAGATTTTTGTTTCGATAACTGAATTTTTTTTACAGTGGTTTGAAATCTGCTTTTCCATGCATGGACGGCTGCTAAACCTGCACGTCTGGCTTAGTCAATCTGTAAAGCTACACATGAATTGTCACTGACTAATTAGCTCAGTGAGATAGAAATTGAGTCTTAGTCTCAGAGGTTGTGAGTTCAAGCCTCAGCTGATGCAAAAGGCAGATTGTGTTGCTAAATGTCTTCCAATTCTTCTGCTTGTTGCTCAGAATTTCCAGCCTGTTTAACTGATCAAATAAATAAAGAGTTAATTTAGATAAAACTCCTTCTCTGACTTAGTTCAAACTAAAATGACTGCTCTTTCCGCTGCTGGCTTATTGTGAGGGGCTTCAGTCTGTCTGTCCTAAGTTAGACGGAAGGAAGCACTATTCTTTAGTTTCCGGTGGTATGGTAACTTCGTGTTTCTGCAGTTGTGGCTAACAACACATTTTCCACATCTTCTCAGAAGTGGCATCATCGCAGTTGTACTAATGCTCTCTGGGAGAATATCACACTTCACTCTGGATGGTGTACGGTTAATGTTATCTTGCACTGCTTGAATTATGGAGTTAGATTTGTGTCTTTATTACATGAGAGAAAATAAATGATATTAGAGAAAATAAATGATATGAGAGAAAAAAATATTTGAGAGAAAAAGTTTTCACACTGATAGCAAAAAATAATATTTGAGACAAAAGAAAGAAAAAAGTTGTGAGAGAAAGTATTTTGTCATAGAATATAAAAAAAAATAATTTGAGATTTAAAAAATGATTTCCGAGAAAAAAAAAAACTCTCAAAAAACTTTTACTCTCAAATATTATTTTTTTGCTATCCGTGTGAAAACATTTTCTCTAAAAAAAAAACGTTTCTCTCAAAACATTTTTCTTCTCTCTCTCAAAACCTAAGTCTTTGCTGTCGTGTCAGGATTTTGCTTTTGCTGTGAAAATAATGTCATGGGCGGGGCCACGTTCCTATTGGCCAGTCTCAATCGAATTGACAGCCGGGTGAGGATCGTCTTGGGAGTCAAATTTAACTGAATCATTCATCCACCATGGTGGATTCACTGGCATAGATGCGCTGCATTATCTGGGAGCGGAGACTCCAATGTTTGGGTAAGATGATGACACACACAATTGATGGGTAGCTAGCTGAGCAAGTTTTTTATCAGAATCATTCCTATAATGAATCCCTTTTCTCACCTAACGTTATTTTACCAAGATTGTGTTATTAACTGCACTAGCCAGCTAGTGTTAACTTTACATCTAGCTAGGTTATCCCATTAACGTTACTTTACTACGGTGCTTTTCTCTTCCAACATTCCATGTGTGGCAGGGTGAGCGCTGCTACACCTCCGCCCTTAATTGGCATCAGCTGGGCCTAATTTCCAGTTGTCGGAGCCTAATTGCGCAGTGGTGGCACCTGCATTATTTGGTCTTCTCCTCACGGGCGCGTTCACTTCTACCTGGAATTTACCTGGCGAGGGCTGTGTGTGGCGTGCTCCGATTGGCGTGCTTTGTGTGTGTCGAGCTCCCATTTCTGTACCCAAACTTGGGACTCATAAGGTAGGCATGGGTGCTGCAATGTTTGTGTATTGTTAAAGCATATTATGGTGTCACAGCTGCCGTGACTCTTCGCTTTACAGCGGCGTTGGTCGTTCCTTTTGTGTGTTCGGAGGGGACTTTGAAAAGTGTGGTGTCTGCTCTTCCTCACTGCCAGATGGTGACTGGGTTTGAGCTGTGCGCTGTGCGTTAAGCTCCCTTCGCTCCAGTAAGCTCGCTCTGTTTTTTTATTTCTACTTCTGCTAGTTCTGTTAACTTTATGTTAACAGGTTGTCCTGCTCTCTGTCCGCTGTAGCTGAGGCCACAGCTTGTGGCTTCTTCTCCTCCTCTGCGCACTGTGTGGGGCTACACTCCGTAGCCCGGTGACGTGGGCTGTCAGCTGGGCATCCCGAAGGACGGCTATCCACGGCCTCCAGCCCCGGTGCGGCCGCTCCGTTTTCCACTGCTGTTCTGCCGGTTTTCCACAGACTGATTAAAGCACACTGTAACGCGGCTGTGCATTCATGCGGCTTTGGACCTCCGTGTTGTTATATTTGGAAGTCCGTCTCCTGTCCCCATATTTACCAGTGTACGAATCTGTGTGACCTTCCGCTGTTAAGAGTAGTCTACGGGTTTGAGTGTATTCCCTGCAATTCCCCAGGTGGCGTTGTCGGTTCATTTCCCTCTCCTCTCCATTTGGCCACACGTGCATAACGTTAATGTATGTATATCCGCTCCCAAATAATGCAGTGCATCTACGCAGGTGAATCCACCATGGTGGATGAATGATTCAGTTGAATTCGACTCCCAAGACAATCCTCAACTAGCTGTCAATTCGATTGCGACTGGCCAATAGGAACGTGGCCCCGCCCATGACATTATTTTCACAGCGAAAGCAAAATCCTGACACGACAGCAAAGACTTAGGTTTTGAGAGAGAGAAGAAAAATGTTTTGAGAGGAACAATTTCTTTTTTTTAGAGAAAAGGTTTTCACACTGATAGCAAAAAAATAATATTTGAGAGTAAAAGTTTTTTGAGAGTTTTTTTATTTTCTTGGAAATCATTTTTTAAATCTCAAATTATTTTTTTATATTCTATGACAAAATACTTTCTCTCAAAACTTTTTTAGTCTCAAATATTATTATTTTTTGCTATCAGTGTGAAAACTTTTTCTCTCAAATATTTTTTTTTCTCTCATATCATTTATTTTCTTGCATGTAATAAAAACACAAATCTAACTCCATATTGACTGACCACATTTTTCAGAAATGTTGCGTAACCAATGTACACTGTGATGGGGAAATGTTAGAAACAAAAAAAAAGAATCAGCTGTGTGTTCAGGAACAAGGCAAGACAAGATTGGCAGCTTTTTGGTTTGAATGAATCTTTACTGAAAGACAGACAGACATCAACAAGTTAAACAAGGACTCTATAGGGCTGCTGCTGGCTGAGAAGAAGATTAGATATAAAATGGAAGGTCATATGTGCAATAGGTGAAAAACAACACGTGTACACAGTGGGTGAGAGGCTTACTCCAGCTTCCTTGTGCAGTACACACCTATAGTATATTAAGTGCATGACGCACACATAACCAGCATTACAACAACACTGTTGCGAGATAGCAGTCAAACAGCTGCGAGGGTGTGACAGCTGAGCTGCAAACATGTCAGTGAAACTGGAAGGCAACATTTTAGTGACTGGGACGAACAGAGGCATTGGTTTGGAGCTGGTCAGACAGCTGGCAGAGACGACAGGGGAGCAGGCTCACATCTATGCCTGCTGCAGAACACCTGAGGGACCCAGGGCTGAGGTGAGACAGACAAAATCCAAATTACTACTTATTGCACATTCTGTTTGAAGGCTATAATGCTTAATCTGAGTGACATATTCCTTTTATTTAAAGCTGGTGTTAGGGAAAACAAATTTAGGGCTGCAAAGATTCCAGTTTCTACAAGTTGTAATGTTTCAGCCACACCTGTGCTACCTGTTTTGGTACCGTCATGGAGAAAATTGTTTTTGCCTTCATAGCCTTCATATAACAAACTAAAAAGCATAATGTTTGTGTCAATACATCTGTTAGGACAGGGCCGGATGTGAATCTCAGCAATGTCCCTGTTGAGCAAGTTAAGGGACTAAACTTGTGGGAGTAAAATTGTATCATGGTCCAAGCATTTTAAAGGATGTTTGGGGGCTTACATAACTTATTACTAACTAATATAATCGGACACTTCTTATGAAACCAACAGCAGAATAAACTTGTTTAGACAAGTTTATAAGAGAAGTTTAAGACAAGTTTATAAGTTTACAAGAGTGTCTGCTTCAGAGCAGACAACAGAGATGATTCACTAGCAAGGACCACACCACAACGATATGCAGTTTAGAGATTTAATAAGGATGTGATTGTCAGAAAATGGTTATGAATGGGGTGGTGATGAATGGGGGAGTGCAGATTGCAGGTGAATGAACGGGATGGAGATGACGTCATCGGAGGGTCGGACTGGGTGAGGTGTAGATGTGGGCGGAGAGACTCAGTGTGGGGGTTCCGTCTCGAGTTCTGATGAGCCCATGCTGTTTAGGAAGCCCCCAAAAGAGTCTGATTAAGTGAGGCTTAGTCTGTCGTGCGCTAGACGGAGATCATTGAGGTTATTGTGGATGTAGGTTTGATATGCTTGTGAGGACCAGCGCCCGAGGACCTGAATGACTTGGTCTGAAATACCTGATCTGGCGGCTGAGGAGGCGGCGCCGATGCGGAAGGAATGGCAAGAGTAATGATCAGATGAAATTCCGGAGAGACGGAGGATGTTATGGAAGTGTTTCTGGAACCAGAAACGGGTGGCCATCCTCCCTGTTTCAGTGAGGAAGAGGGGATCTTGTGGTGAAGCGCGGGCGGAATACCGGGCGTGGATGTATCTGGTCAGTGGCTCGTGAGGGCTGAGAAAGGAGTTGAGGCGGAAGATGTAGATGGGAAAGGTTACTCCTAACTGATCAGTTTTACTCCTGCGGAGCGTGAATATGAGCGAGTCTGAAGTGTGGGTGGTGATGTCGGATAGACTGGGATGACGGGAAGGATCGTAGACAGATGATGTTGGAGCGAATTCAGAGCACCTCAGGAATCCGAAGAAAGCGAGTAGAAACATTGATTCCAGTGTTAAGTCGACTGTGGGAGAAATGTAACCGGAGCGCAGAGTGCGTATGCAGCGGCTGAGCAGATCGGAGGTGAGAGGGAGGCGTCTGGCTGTCAGCGCTGGTTCGTACTTTCGTAAGCCTTTGATTAGCATGGTGACGTGAGCGTGCAAGATTGATTTGACAAGGGAGGCCGGTGGATAATTTATGAAATAAGTTGATACCAGCTAGATATGTTTGTATGCTGGAGGCCCGGATCTTTGTTACGGTATGACAGTGTGTGATGAAGTTGCACATGGACATGGCGTCCAGAGAGGGAAACGGTAGATGATAAGTGGCGTGGTAATTCTTGAAAGAATTCCAGCCGGTGAGGTAGGCAGATAGCGTGCTTGGCGCTAAACTGTTAAGGATGGTTTCTTGGGACATGTGAGTGAGATTTGCCAGATGAGGATTTAGCTGAATATGGTTGCTGAAAACGGTGGGATTGGTGTGGGATGGACATCCGAGTCTGGAGCCAAGCATCTGAATTTCTGGAAAGAGAAGCGGGAGAGTGAGTCAGCGATGGCATTGTGGTGACCGGGAATGTGAGATGCGCGGAGGATGAATTGATACTGAGCGGAGATGAGAGTGAGTCTGCGGGTGAATGGCATGATGGCTGGGGAACGGGAACGGCCTTTATTGATTATATCTACTACTGCTGTGTTGTCAGAGTGAATATTAATGCATTTTTTTGACCATTCGTGCCCCCAGATTAGAGTGGCGATGATCACGGGGTACAGCTCGTACAGAGCAGACGAGGGAGAGCGTGACTCTGTGTCGAGGGACTCGAACTCGGAGGGCCAAGCGGCAGCAAACCACCTCCCCCCGTAATACCCGCCGAAACCCACGGAGGGAGCCGCGTCTGTGTAGAGTTGAATGTCCTCGGGATGGGTGATGAAGTCGTCATAGAAGAATGAGATGCCGTTCCAGGATGACAGAAATTGCTGCCACATGCGCATTTCTGTTTTACAAGTGTCGTCCAGGACCACGTGGTCGTGGAGAGGGAATGGATGCAGCTTTGGTCAGCAGTTGAGAAAGAAAAGATTTTGCCTGTGGAATTATGCGGCTGGCATAATTGAGGTGCCCGAGGAGAGCAAGCAGCTGGCGTTTGGTGCACCTGTCTGTCAGAAGATAATTAGACAAGAGCAGCGAGATGCGCTGCACTTTCTCCAAGGGCAGTGAAGCCTGGAATGACATTGAGTCCAGAGTGATGCCCAGAAACTCGATGGATGTGCCAGGTCCTGAAGTTTTTTCTTCGGACAGAGGGACACCGAGGTCGGAAAATGCAGACGTAAGTGTAGTGAGACCGTGGCGAGGAGGTGAGGACGGGGGAGTCATGACAAGAAAATCGTCAAGGAGATGAAGGACGTAGGGGAGCCTGTAATTGTTGGAGAGGATCCAGCATAGAGCCTCGGATAAAGAGTCAAAGATTTTGGGACTGCTCTTGCAGCCGAAAGTGAGACGCACGGAGAAGTAGTAAGCCCCCTTCCAGCAGACACCGAAATAACACCAGAAGTCGGGGTGAATGGGCAAGACCTTGAATGCGCTAGTGATATCAGCCTTAGACAGCCATGCTCCGTGTCCCGCCAGACGGATCAGTGCCATGGCGTGGTCAATGGTGGCGTACTGCATGGAGAAATCCGGGCTAGGAATAAGGCTGTTGATGCTCGGGATGTCGGAGCCGTGTGGGGACGACAGGTCAATGATCAGCCTCTTTTTCCCCGAGTATTTGCGTGTGGCGACACCGATGGGACTGATACGGAATACGGGGAAAGGAGGATGATCGAAAAGGCCTATCATAAATCCTTCCATGACTTCTTTTGCCAGTAATGTGTCAACAGTGTCGGGCTCCGTGAGAGCGGATTGAAGATTGTGACATGTGTGGGAAGAATCAGGAAGCACCTCCGTGCCGGGGTGAAAACCGTGAGTGAAGCCAGAGATGAGAAAATCGACAAACTGCTTATCAGGGTGGTCACTGAGAGCAGCAGCGAGTGCACGTACCTTTATGGGCGTGCCGAGGTGACGTTCTAGTCATGCTGCTGTGTTGGTGGGATTGTGGGGGCAGGTGGTCCTGGCGTGAGCGCCCCCGCAGAAGGAGCAGACGTGCAGGAGGCAGCAGTCGGACGAGTTGCAACCCCACTGATTGAAATTATTGCACACCATCCTGCCGCCCTGATAGAGGATCGGCCGTCCTCGCTTGTCGACGCCCTTTGGCACCGGCACGTTGACAGTGGGACGTGCGTCCTTGGCTCTGGGGATGACAGGAGGGGGAGGGGGGGGTGCAGCGGAAGACAGACGGTCGAAGATCGGGGCATTGCGTGGAGTGGTGGGGCGGGAGTGCGGTGGAGGAGCCATGATAGTGCATGCAGAGGCCGGATGAGAAGGGGCGCCACATAAGTCGCAGGAGAGGGAGGAACGAGCTGCGAAAATGCGGCAGTATATTTCTGAATCGAGGGCCCCCCAGTATGTCCCCTGGTTTAGCTGCTGCAACCGGCCGGCTGCTTGTGCGGCAAATTGGACATGGTAGGTATAAAATCCCGTCCCCCCGAAACGCAAAGCCATGTCCAACACGATGGACAGATAGTCGTCCAGCTCTGATCGACGGTGAGGAAAAGCAGAGCAGATGACGTTGCGAAATAGGGAGAAAGCTAGAGCAAACTCGACAGGAGTCAAGTCTTTGGACCTGGTTGGCAGTGACTGCTTTAACAGAACTGGACCGAGGACGGTCTGCAGTTCCCTGGGTTGACAACTGTCAAAAAAAGATGGCTGAATGAGCTGGGCTAGGTCTACATAATTACCGGACAGTATTTGCTGGCGCAGTGAGTGCGAGACGGGTGAGGGGCGGTGAATGGCAGAGGCTGGCAGAGCTGGTGGTGTGGCTGTGGCTAGAGTGTAGACGGCAGCAGAGGAAAAAACATTAGGGTGTTGGGGAAGGGAGGGGGTAGGGGAGGGGTAAGGAGAGACACGTCGGAAAGAGAGTGGAAGGCAGTGAAACACCCGCCGAAGGAGCCTGTTGTGCTGCAGGAGGGGGCTCCTGGGCTGCGATGCCAGCCGGAACGGAATAGTTGGAAGGAAGGGTAGAGGAAAGGGATGTGGGGATGGAGGATGTGTGTGCACGGGGTGAGAGTGGAGGCCTGCGAGACAGGGAGGAGAAGAAGGCAGATATTGCGCGCGACATATCTGCGTCTGAGGGAGCAGGCACAGGGGGTGACACGACCTGACCCCCGGCTGGGGGAATGAATGAGAGAGGCTGCTCCGGCTGGAGTGGTGGAGGCGCCGTGACGTCACCGACGGTGACGCTGGCGGGAGTAGGCCTCGGAGGGCGACCCGGAAGTGCGGCCGGCTTGGGAGAAGGAGCTGTGGCCTCGGGAGCCCGGACGGTGGCTGAATAGAGCTGGAACAGCCTGGACTTGTTGTCGCTGCGGTGGAAGGGGATGTTTTTTGCCCTCAGGAACCGCTGGAGCCGGGCGATGGTCCAATCTCTGATGTCGGGCTCTTGCTGTGGACGTGGACATGGTGGAGATGGCCGAGTGGAGCGTGACGGAGCGCCGCGGGAGCGGCGAGGTCGACTAGACGCTGCACCGCTTCGGGAAGGAGGAGGAGAAGACCGCCGCTGGCTCCCACGGTTGTGGACGCGGCGTCGATTTCCCACCCGCGAGGACGGAGAAGAGGAGGCCTGAGATCCACGAGGAGTTGGGGCGATCTCGTTGATGGAGCCCGACGGAGAACCACGGCGAGACGGAGGGATGTGGACCACAGAACGCAGCCGGCTGCCCTGGGAGTTTCGGCTACCGGCAGACTGCTGAGACAGGGTCAGAGGATCACCTGGCTCGAGCAGAGAGTCGTACAAGTCGTCGGAGTCAGACTCGGACAGGTTGACTTGCAACACGTGATCCATCGGTGAGTACGCACAAAAACACACTTGCTGAGATAACCTACGTAGGGTCGCCAATGTTCGAGAGATCTGAGAGGCCTGTGGTAGAGCTGTGCTGGTATATATATATGTTAGTCAGGTGATTGGAGGAGTGGTTGAGGCGTGGTCCTGCTCCTGAACCTAGGTTAAACAATTAACTCCATATAATATTACAATATCAACTCTAAAGTGACTACATGCACACATACAATGGTGGTTGCTAGGCAACACAGTTGTTTGAGCAATTTGTTTGTGAAAACACATTTTATGGCACTTTATGTCAAAGTGAAATTACTGTATTTAATGTCTCATGCATCACTGTATATGTAGTCCCCAAAAAGCAGCCCGCAAAGATTCCACTTTCTACAAATTCTAATGAAGTATCTGCATTCTTCAAATCAGAGTGTTATTGTTGTGGTACAATCGTGGAGAAAATAGTTTTAGAACAAATGTTAGCCTTCATATAACAAACTAAAATCATGGTGTTTGTGTACATCTGTTAAGGGCAGGGCCAAATGTCAATCTAAGGGGTGCCTCTGTTGTGCAAGTTAAGGGACTAAACTTGTGGGTGTAGAAGTGGAAAGTATTTTGGTCCAAGCATATTGACTGGAGGTGGGGGGGGGGGGGCTTCCTGTATGGTGGCCCTGAGGGTCAAAACACAACATTTTGGAAAAACACAAAGACATTTGAAAAAAACACAAACATTTTGGAAAACAGAACATTTCCATAAAAACTAAAACATTTCACAAAACACTACAACATTTCAGAAACCCCAACAACATTTCACAAAAGACAAAAACAAGTTGTGAAATGGTGTAGTTTTTTCTGAAATGTGGTCTGGGGAAAAATAAGAAAATACAGGCTGAGGACAGATTTTTCTGCAGAACAACATCATCATACACTTATAGAGGGTCATAAGTGATGGTTGATAGCATGGACTGTATTTAAAGATGGATGACATGACAGCTCCCCAGAAGGGAAGCTGAAACATCTCAATGGCCCCCTGCTGCAGTATAGGTCATAAAGCCAGCCCTCTCCATGTTAGTAGATGGAACACGAGCCAAACTGAAAGTACACGTCAAATAGAAATAAAATAAATATAAACACAAATTTTTCCCAAAGATGGTTTCTTTCATTTAAGCTAGTTTTTATCACGCAGTTGTTTCTTCTAGTGTTCGCTTTACTTCTAAGTTTGACAAAGTTGACAACTGTGTGAGCCAATTGGTGGGCTAGCATTCAGTGGTGCTGCTCGTGATTCGTGAGTCGGTCAGAGCAAGCTGACAGCCGCTGTACCTGGGTTTTGTTTGCTTCACTTCTGTACAGTTGGGGATGTGTCGTCGTCCATCTTTATAAATAGTCCATGACTGAGAGGGATTACTTCTGTATAAGTCTATATTGTTTTTTTGGGGGGAAATCTTGCATAGTATACCTTTTAAAGGAGCTATATGTAAGAAATATAAAGCAAATAGTCATAAAATCCTCCTAATGTGTCACAGAGACTAAGTAATAATGTCCATATAACATACTGATCTCACCGACAACAATAGTACGGCCAGAATATTTGCATTTAAAAAAATATTTTACGGTCCGCAAATCATGTTTATGTTTTGAATTTGTGTTTTGGCCTGTTGCACCACCCACTGCCGTCTACCAGTCACGCAGTCAGTAGAGTCTCAGCATCAGTTACAGTTACGACTGAGCTACAGCAGCACGGCAAGCAGCATTAGCAGTGTCCCGGTACATAACATTAGCAGCCGGCTCCTTCGCTGTATCCCGGCAGCAGCGTTAGCAACAGAGAAGTCGGACTTGCTCGAATGGTCCGCTGGAAAACCGAAGATCAAGGATGCCGCGACGCAGCCCTGCCGCGGCAGCCGTCCGTGGGCAAACAAATCAGTCTCCAGCGGGCCGCTGTCCAGCAACCTCGAATCTGTAGGGGAGGGGGGGCGGACACGACTCGCAGCAGTATTTTGAATTTGAGTGCAGTAACCGTTTTGGCCACATTCTTACATGCAGCGCCTTTAAGCCACATACTTTAAATAACCTTATACATTTTAGAGACAGCAGAATAAATATTACCAAAGTAGACAATATAGGCATGTTTAATATGACATTAAAAAAATCTAAAGCGACTACAGCCACAAACACACATATTTAAAGCAAAACAAAAGCTACACAGTTTTTACACACCCAATTGTGCACACATACAATGGTGTTTGCTAGGCAACGCAGTTGCTGACAATTGTTGCACTCACCTGCCTAAATCATAGAAGCATTTTGCGAGTCTTAAGCCCCACAAAGACCTTCAAAATCTGATTGTTTATTCTCAAAACGAAACCAGTCCATCCAGCATCTCTGTCCCCCTATAACCGGTCCACCCAGCCTCTCTGTCCCACTATAACCAGTCCACTCAGCCTCTCTGTCCCCCTATAACCGGTCCACTCAGCCTCTCTGTCCCACTATAACCAGTCCACTCAGCCTCTCTGTCCCACTATAACCAGTCCACTCAGCCTCTCTGTCCCCCTATAACCGGTCCACTCAGCCTCTCTGTCCCACTATAACCAGTCCACTCAGCCTCTCTGTCCCACTATAACCACTCCACTCAGCCTCTCTGTCCCCCTATAACCGGTCCACCCAGCCTCTCTGTCCCACTATAGCCAGTCCACCAAGCCTCTCTATCCCTCTATAACCAGTCCACTCAGCCTCTCTGTCCCTCTATAGCTAGTCCACCCAGCCTCTCTGTCCCACTATAACCAGTCCACTCAGCCTCTCTGTTCCACTGTGCTCCTCAGATTCAAAATCATTTTGACCTGAATGAGTCACATTAAGGATTATTGTCACAAACAGCAGAAATGCCTCCATGCTGGAGGATCCACCATGAGCATTTTTTAGCATGTAGCATGTTAGCCAGACCTAACATGCATCTGTTAGTAATGCAGTATCCTAAGCAGCCTAGTCTCACATAAGTATGTGAAATGACCACAACCTCTTAACACCACATTACGTGGTGTTAGCACATAATGGGCTCTAGTTTCCCGGCGCAGCGCAGGTGGCGCAGGGTGGCGAACCCAGTGCAGAGCTAGTTTCGAGCAGTGCAACCCGAGGCGCGCTCAGTTTGGTAGTTTGGCAGACCCAGGTGCACTGAGATGGGTGTGGCGGCGCAGCAGGGGGAGGTGCCCACAGATCCAGCTTGGCGCAGTGACAGTTTCGTGCCAAAAGGCTTCACCTAAAGTGCGCTAAAAGCTCGCCAGCTGAAACCAGGTCTACTGTCAGCGCAGGGGGAGCGCAGCCGGTGTAAGCCAAAGTTTGGCTGACTGGCGGACAGTGCGCACACGTCACCAAAACCTCACAGGCAGGTTTCCAGAATATCAGGCACATTAATGATGCAATAAATACCCAAAAAAACACTATTCAATGCAACTATCTGCAATCAGCACATAAATGTATCTCTATATCGACTGTCCCGTCACATCTGATGTCAGATCAAAGGGGATTGGCACCATTTGGCACGTTTGGCACGCGTAATGGAAACCCAACCTGATTTGATTAACACAGCTGCAAACTAATGAGTTCACATCCCTCTCAGCCAACCACAAACAGCCACAGCATCAGATAGGGAGTATATATTCAACATCTGTCATCTTAGAAAAGTCACAAGAAAAGAAACAGAGTGAGACTGCGAGAGACAAAGAGAGAGCACACGCGCGCACGAGAGAAATGCAACATTGATTTACAATTGTGGTGACCTCCTCCCAGGCTACCTTTGCATCATCAGCCCGTGGAGGTCTGCTCGCAGTTCCGTATATTCAGACACTGTGAGCTTGGACCTCCCGGACCAAAACATAAGTTTCCTCCTGGGAGAAGTTTGGCCGTCTGATGCTGCTGCTCTCTTCTGCCATGGCGAATTGAGTAAACTCTCATTACGCCTTCACGCGGCGCATTTAAGGGCGAGGAGAGGGGCTCATTTGATTGGTGTGATGTGTGTAAAACCCACTCCACGCCTTCTCTCCTCCCTCTTTCCGACTTGCGCCGGTAGGAGGGCAGGAGGTGGGATAGAGGAGTAGCTGCGCCAGTCACACGGTGTGCCAAACTTACAAAATCCACCTGGCCACACCCAGTTGGTGAAGCGCAGGTGCGCTGCGCCCCCACTGCGCCCTGTCTGCGAAACTAGAGCTCAATGTGTTAAAATTGTGGTGGACACACAAATTCCTTAGACAATGTCATGCAATAGGTAGTGTAAAGAGAGAGAAAAAATCAGTGTTGGGAGGAGACTTTCACCCAGGAGACCACTATTTGTGAAACACTCCACAACTTACCTATAAAAAATTTCCACTCCAACAACTCTGAAGCTGTCTCAAATTATTATACATATTCTTTCCGTAGTATGTGTATATGTGAACACATACTATATTAAATATGATCAGTCATGTGGTTTGTATTCTGTAAAACCATATGTTTATTGCCTGCAGCTCAACATCATTGCTTGCATTAGATGAGCATAATTTAAGAAATGTAAAAAAATTTTTGTAATGTAATGTAAAAAATGTTTTTTTTGTGTTTTTACTGTCATGCACCAAATCATTGTAAATGTTGTGTATGGACTACTTACTCTCTCTCTGTCTATCCATTCTTCCCTTGTTGTCTATCTTCATTATCCATGTCTCCCTCTTTATATCTGCTCCCCTCAGGCCCTGAGAGACCTCCCCACTCAATATCCTGGAAAGATCACTATCATCAAACTAGGTAAACACAACACATCCTCATACATCTCTGTAGATACTTTTATATACATTTACAGGATTCAGATACTACAATGGTATCATTAAGAGAGAAAAAAATTAGCGATCTCGATTACATAATTTGACTGCACAGATTACTGACTGAATGAGTTTCTTCCGTGTAATTTCAGTGTAACTTTAGCTGCTGTTACCAAAGGGGACAGATCCTGTGAATTTCTATTTCCACAGACCACTTACTGACATAGTGGAGAGATTCATGTATTAACAACTTTTCAACATCTGGCTGTCCAGACAGCATGTTCTACAATGTCAGCATGAAGAACTGTGTGTTCAGTTCTCAGCAGCAGGTCTTCTGAATAGCTGATCCTGCGTTTACCCAGCATATCAGTCCATCCACCCTCTGTACACTACAGCCTTTGTAACTGCATGACATAACAACCCAGCACTGAGCCTCATGCAAGTACATTTACCAAACTCTCTTTACTGCTCAAACTTGTTGTAAATCACTTGTTTCATCTTTATGACTTCCACCTGTTCATGCACATTTGTGAGATTTCATCATTAGCATAATCACTTAGCATTAAATTGCATTATAAGGCTACATTTGTGGGCAGGTTCCATTCACAATAATGTTACCAAATAATAAAAGAAGAACCTCACCCCATAGAGCAGCTGCAGGAAATCTGTAAACAAGTCCAGCAGTGTCTGCAGTGGCATTATTAACATTTTATAGATCAGCTGATAATGAACGATGTGTCATCAGAGCGGCGCTGTGCTGTGACAGAAATAAAAGTAAATTGTTCTACATGAAATTAGACGGTAAAAACATCTCTCCCAAGCAAAGCAGGTCATTATATGGCAGGTGGACCGTAGGGTATGACAGTCACAGAGATATTAGACAAGAGAATATCACAGCCTACACTCGGTGATGTTACACTAGTTCAGGGGTAGGCAACCTGCGGCTCCAGAACCACATGTGGCTCTTTATCCTCTCTACAGTGTCTCCCTATGGGTTTGTCAGAAAAGGAAATAAATAGCTGTTATATTTTTAACATTGCTCTAGGTGATGATTTTGCATGATCCAATAAAAATGTGTAGCCTTTACACTAAAAAACCAAAATGTGTGGTATACATCTACAGCCTTGCACTTTATCCTCTAAATTTTGCCATACCTCAATGGTGGTGGTTCATTTTGAGCCTCTCTAGCTAGGCTAAGTATGGATTCCAAATTTAAAAAAGGAATACAGAGAGTTTAAATTTTGTGGACAAATTTGTTTGCTCTCACCACCAAGACTGCAAAATTCAAGTAGCAAATATTCATGAATAGCCCACTGCAGAGGAGCCACCCTGTGGTAAAAGATATTAATGAATGCTCATTTTGAGCCATTAGTAGTGTCAATAGGCTAATTTGGATACCTTCATTATAAGGCTCAAATATGCTTTGTGGCTCCATACGTAAGTCAAAAATGTGAATCTGAGCTTTAGTGCAAGCTCAGGGAATAAGCACACATGATCCAACCAACCTCCATTGGCAATGTTTCCGACCAGAAAAACAAGTGCAACGCTGCAGTAGTACAGAGGTCAGGTGGGTGATAGCTGGCTGAAGTATTAGCCATTGATTCTGATGTACAAAGATCACATCCTGTCCCATACCAGTAGTCAGCCAGCAGTCTCTCTCTTTCTCTGTTCAGTTTTCATGCTTGTATATTTTTGCCTGTGGAGTTGCTCTGGCTGCTCTGATGTACAGTATGTTAGTGTCTAGGTTTGCTTAACGTTGTATGTTCTAAAATGGGTTTAAATTATTGTAATGGGATAAGCCTTTATTGATACCCAGAGGGGCACAAGGACAGAAATAAGTACAGATAATCAGAAAGTCCAACATGATTTTTTAAAAATAAAAAATAGAAATGTACACTGTACAATAGCAATTTGAGTCAAAATAACATGGCAAGAGCTGTAGATACAAATGTCTTTGGTTGATCAATAACTGATTAATACAAAAACCACTGAGCAGAATAGAGCATGATGTCATCATATAGAGTGAGTATTCACCCCCAGCACTGATTTTTTTCTGTAAAGGAATTCATATTCCTATATCGGACAATGTTCTACTATGCATGTTTCCATTCCCATTCAGCCTCTCCTTAATATATCATTTAACCATGACCACCATTTTTCTTTCTCAAACAAGTCGATTTAGGTGCCTAATCACTACCATACCTTCATCATAATGTAGTCATTCACCACAGATATTAAAAACATTCTCAGCTGAAAATCACTGGCAGATTGTCACTTTTACATTTACTTTAATCCAAAGCAACTTACAATAAGTGTATTCAATCACGTGGGCACAAACGACACTGACATATCGTTGTTATGTCAACATGTTACCCACAAGTAATAATGCACAATAAGGTACCTCAGAAGATGATATCTCAGCTACAGCTGCATATCTACATAGGAAGTGCATCCTCCCTATCACCATGTTGCACCACCAAGTTTTTACAGTAGCCCAGAATGGACAAACCAAACACTGGCTTAGCAGCCCTCCCACAACAAGCAGCATTGGAACAAACAGGATTTTTCTAATGTCAGACTGCTTTATTCAGTGTTTTTACCAATTTTCATCACCATGTCTGCTTGTTTAAACCTCCAGAATAATGAACACTAAAGGAATTCTAACTCAAGAGTTGGCATGGCACATGGTAGAAGATTTAGCTGTGTGAAATCTGCAATATTCACTGTGAAATGCCATTCAATCCTACACACTGTTACTTTAAATTGATGTCAGTTATGGTCCCCTAACTGATTTAATCTACAAAGTGTTTTAAGTAAACCTACAAAACATTTTCATGTTCATATTAAAGATAAGCACATTTTGATACCATTGATATGTAGATCTATTTGTTCGTCTACATGTTGGCAAGTGATGTGTGCCTTCACATTTGAGCATAAACATGTCTTTCTGCAGACATGTCAGATGAGGACAGTATCTCAGCTGCTGTCCAGGCTGTAAGAAAGCAGATTGGGGCCGGTGGCTTGAACCTCCTCATCAACAATGCTGCTATAACCAAACCGGCCATACCGGCACCGTTATCTGCCACCGGGAAAAAGGACATGATGGAGGTGTACGAAACCAATGTGGTTGGACCATTTCTCATTGCAAAGGTTGGTTTGTCTTTATTTTCTGTGTTTAAAGTGCGCGCACTCACACACACACACACAGGTGCAGTCGGCGCATAGGCAGAAACCGATATCACCATGTTGTGATCATGAAGAGCAGAAGCTGCTACATTCCTTGCAATATCTGACCACAAGACTGACTGTTACATAAGGAAAGCACCTATTCACATGTCCAGTGTTGGCAATGCTCTTGTATCTACATCACTGCTGAGCTGTCACTGTTCACATAGTAACACTATAGTACAGTAGTGTCAAACATACAACACGTGGGCTGGAATCGGCCCGCCAGAGGATCTCCTCTGGCCCTTCGGATGACTGCATGAAAGACATGACTGTACCTATGATATTCTTGCCCGCCAATATTTTCAGCCATCCATATTCAATCTTATTATTTTTATCAGTTGATGCTTGCTGTACTAGTTAGTGGTCATAATAATCAAAATGCCACCTACTTCCTGAAGTCCACTGGAAAATACAGCTGGTCTCAAGAAATGTAACAGCAACTAATGGCTGAAACTATAAACCAGCACAAAAATGACAATTACCAACATGATGATGTCACAGTGAAGCTGACCTTTGACCTTTTGGATATGTTGGATAATGTTATCACTTCATCATTTTATCCAAATTGTGTGAAATATTTGTTATAATTAACATACAAATTCTTGAGTTAAGGCCAAAAAACATTGTGAGGTCAGAGTGATTTTGACCTTTGAAGTTGCACAACCAAATTCCCTTGCACCCAAACAGATGTTTGTGCCAAATTTGAAGAAATTCCCTCAATGTGTTCTTGAGATATTGCATTCACAAGAATAGGACAGATTGACAACCTGAAAACATAATGCCTCTGGCCGCAGCTGTTGCCGGCACAGAGACATAAAAAAAACAAAAAACACAAACCGGAACAGATGGTGGTCAGCTAAGCACATCCAACCAGCTACACCTGAACACTGATTTAATAAAAGGAATGAGAAATTTACCCAAAATATTAAATAAGAACATGTGTGCATCATGAAAAGGTTGATACATATGGTATGTAAATTCAGATGTAATTACTGTGATACAAGTATTTGTATCAGTTACAGCATGAAATGCATTTATTGTGCAGAAATACACAGCACATCCCCTCTCTCTCTTCAGATGTTCCTTCCACTCCTCAAGAGAGCAGCAGAGATGGACTCACCTGAAAAGGACCAGGGTAATGAAGTAGAAACAGCTTTAATCACTGTAACTTATACACAAACACACATGCATGTAAAAACATGAGCAATTATTTATATCACGTTTCAAATTATCAGTATTACATTGGAGTTGGTATTATTATTATCCTGTGTCATGATGCAAGTCTCTTTGTCTCTGTCTCAGATGATAAAATGTCCTGTATGAGGTCGGCCATCATCAACATCTCCACGATTATCTCATCCATAGAGAAAGTGCCAGAAACCTTTTCTAAAGCACAGATGTACCCTTATAGGGCCAGCAAGGTACCACTGAATTACACACAGTTTACACAATTTGCTATTTAATATACACCATAGAGCATTTTAAAATAATGGCACTTTTTAATCTGAAAGAATCATTACTGGAAGACTTAACTCTTTAATTTGGTTTCATGAGATCATACCAAAACAGATGCCCCAAAAAGCATGTTCCTTTATTACCATGAACACACGCACTGTGTTCATGGTAATAAAGGAACAAAGGAACAGGGCGCCCAGTGCAGCAGTGTGGCTTATTGATGTGGCTTAATACCAATGGAGTTCTATGGCACAAAGAAGATATATTAAGTTGTGATACACACAAAATACTTGTCAGTAGATACATTCACTGTTGATTTGACTCTACTTTTTTATAAATACTGTATGATATCTTGAGTTATGGCCAAAAACATGTTTGGTGAAATCACAGTGACCTTGATCTTTGACCTTCAACCACTAAATAATCAGTTCATCACTAAATCCAAGTGGATGTTTGTGCCAAATTTCAAGAAATTTCCTGAATTTGTTCTTGGGAAAAGAAGAAAGAAATGAATATCATCTGTCAGATCATATAATTTTGATGTAGGGGGAGTTCAGGACAAGGGAGGGACCCAAATGCAGAAAGTGAAGGCAGAAAGGAAAGGCCTTCAAGAGAAAAAAAGCTGGTATATGCACTGCAGGGCTGATGAGGAAAAGTGGAAACATTTGAGCAGGTGGGCAGGAAAGGTCAGGTTAAGCAAAGGGAGAGAGGTTACTGCAGGAAAGAGTGGCTGGATCTGATGGGAAGTCTGAGGGCATATGGTAAAAGGAAGGGAAGTGAGAGTGTGGCTGAAGGGAGGGAATGAAGACTGACACAGACTTTCAGTTTCAGGATGTCAAATACCAACGTCAGTTTCACATAGAAAGCTGATGACGGATGATGCTTTATTGGTTTTAAGTTGTGTTGACAAGTAACCAAACATCTTAGCTAATGTCATCTTGATGTAGCATACTGACATTTAGGTGTACAGTAAGGAGCACAGAACCTAACGTCTACAAATCTTCATAAGTCATATATAATATTGTTAACCTGATTTTCATTCCAGCCAAAATTGAACATCTCCCCGACACAAAGGTCAAAAGTTTTCTGATGTCTTATTATATATAATAATATGACATAATATGACATTATATAATACATTATTTTGTCACCTTGGAATTATAAGTTTCTCTCAGACATTTCTGTCAAAATTGAGTTATTCATACATTCCTATTATATTCTGTGACAAGTTATTAAACTTCTTTAAAGTTATATGCATTTTTGGAATTTTTATTTAGAAAACAAAAAGGTTCTATCTCCGAAATCAAACTCTAACTTGGTTCTACAAGGTTCTATCTGTGAGCCAATCAGCACTGAGAAAGCACACAAGACAACCAATCAGGTTCCAATTCTTTGTTATGTGTCAGTGCTGATATAAATCAAAGCCCTACCCACCAGCCTCCACTGGTTAGCTAGCCTTGTGCTCTGCACTGTGCACCAGCTATGTCTGGTGGGATTTAGCTCACAGCTGCTCATTCAGTGATTCCTGCTAGTAATGCTGTCCCACACCCAACAGTGTTGCTGTAGAAACATCATGGCCTCCCATTGTCTCCCCTCAGGTAAACGTGGTGAGTAAGCAGCTTCATTTTGAGCAGCAAACACCCTTAGCTCTGTTACTACTGTTAACTCTGTTAGCACCTTTGGAAGTGCAGCACAGCTAGTGGTGCTAACATTTAAAAAATCCTACAGAGGTTTTTCAGCTCCAAATCAGCTGCTTACTCAGTAAGGCCCCGTTCAGATGTAGCGTCTAAAAACGTGTGGAAAACGGCAGCTGTGCCGTTTCCATCCTTTTATCCAAGGCGCTTTGGAGGTTGCGCTACTGTCGCGCCTGCCGTTACTAAGCAACCAAAAACCCCTGTCACTCACAGGGGGAGTAAAAAAGTTACAAAGTTTTTCCAGCAAGCATCAGGAGGTGAGGTGTGTGCATGTGTGTGTGTGGAGGAGAGGGAGAGAGGGAGATGCTGGTAGAGAGATAGTGTGTGTTATTAGATACATAATGTTGTGAAGTCCGTTGGACGGAAAGGAAGAAGCAGGTCCGTGGAGCTGATTGGTTAATTCTTATCACATGACATGTAGTGTGCTTGCTGCATTTGAAAAAGTTGAATTTTTTCCATCTCTGTGCGCTGCGGACGTGCACGAAAAAACAGGTGCGTCGCACCGAATGTGCGCCGCTACGGCATTGCTTTGGGTTGTTAGCACGCTTGACGCGCATCTACATTGAAACTAATGGATTTGTGTGCGCAAAAGACGCTACATTTGAACGGCCCCTAAGGCTACCTGTAGGGATAGCAGGGGTGGCCATGATGTTTCCGCAGCTATGTCATGCCGCCACAGGGTTACCAGCGATAATTGTGAATGATTGCTGCCACTAGCTAGCCCCCTTAGCCTGAATGATATGCAGCACAGAGCATCCAAGGCTAGCTAACCAGTGGAGACTGGAGGGTGGCCAGTATGTTTCTACATGTTAAAGGAGCTGTCCGTCTGACAGCAAAGCCACCATAGAATGAAATTAAAGGCAATACATTTATGGTACCTCACAAAACATTCTCTATCCACCTCTAAATGGAAACAGCTTTTAAAAGCAGTACCCAAGTCAATGGAGCACCAGACCAAAAGGAGAGGCCTCTTGTGTTTTGTGTCATTCTGCTTTTTTTTCTTCGTAAAAATTAACAAAATTAATTGAATCTGACATCCCTTGTACAGACACTATGGAGAATACTCTTATACTTTACCTGTCCCACTGTCTGTGCAGTACAGTCCTGGTTAGATGTATTACACTAACAGCTTGCTGTCTAGCTGAAAGAAAACCTAAAACAATGGTTTCTGGAATAATGTGTTTTATAACCAACCATATTCCTACCTAAAATTGACCTCTACACTGAAAAAAAATCACTGGCATTTACCTAACCTGCAATGCTTATTTGAATCAGGAAGACTTGTCCCACAACAGGAAATAAGTGTAAAAATATCATAGAAAGCATTAAATGAAACTGTCTCATACATGTAGACACTCTGTTACAACAAAAATTTATGTTTTAAAATAAATTATAAATAAACTGTTTGTATTCCTTGAAAAAGATTGTGTCTTTTCGTGATTTGCAAGATATAACCTTATAAGTCCAAGCAGAAAGTGAGTTCATAGGATTAGAAGGTTCTATCTACATTTAACTCCTCCCTTTACAAGACCAGTTCTTGTTATAACCTGAAATACCTTGTTATGTGTTGTATTATTGCAAGAAAGTTTTCATGTTATTACCTGATACTGATCACTTTTTTGAGGTGTGGCAGCAAGATGCTTCCATATATTTGCAAGCAAAGCACCAAAAGTGTTTTTAGGATCAAAATCTTTACCTACATCATTTGCAGTGTTTCCCGCTGTTTTTTTCCCCCACAAAATTAATAATGAGAAGAAAACACATTTTTTTAATGTAGCACTGAATTAGAAAAACATTAGCTAATACAATAAAAACATTTCAAAACATTTTACAGGAGTCATCTAAAAATAGCAAGGGTCATTAAAAAATAGCAAATACAGGATTAATGAGGTTGCTGTAGGAAGAAGTTTTCCTACTGGGGCTTTTATTTAGGTGAGACTTTGGAAAAAAAAAAACAATTAGTTTTGACCTGTGGACACAGTTCCTTCTGTGCCGCTTTACAGCATCCAGTTTTATTCATGCCGACAGACTTAGACAGACATACACAGTAATGTTACACAGCATTGTCAGGCCCAATATGGCACATGCTCTGGGTGTGAAGGGCAAGATTGTTAGTTAGTTAGAATGTCTAGAATGTGCATGCTCCACCCACACAGGTTTTTTCTCTTGTCACATGCTGTGCTAACTGACATCTCCCTGACTCTTAGTTTTGTTGCACCTGTTGGGGTGGGACGGGACAACTTGTTTTTACAAGAGCACAGAGTCCAGTGACCTTGCATAACATCCAACCTGGGCAGAGATTTACTGAGCCAGAATAAGTAAATACTCTGATGTGTGTTTAGAGCCTTTAAAATTGTAGGTGTTATGTGGAGCGTCTGTAAGGGTGTTTACGATGAGTTGTATGTGACTACATAGATGATCCTCCTAAAATGTCCTTTTGCAGGAAATGCTCTCTCCTGGGTCTGTTACTGCTCTCCATCTGTAAACTCTGTTTGGAGCATTTTCTCCACACACACAGCTTTGATTAGTATGCTGATGGCACTCAGGTATGTCTTTCTGACATTAACGTGTAGCACAAAACAGGAGAGGAACGAGTAGAGCTTGTTACAAGAATGTTGGCTTCATTCCACTTCCACAGTATCATAGTAAACCATGCACACCTGTACCAGCCAGGGCCCTGAACTGACACGCCTCAATGGAAAGGAGCCATTAATCCTATGATTGGGTACACGTTTTGTAGATTGATTCTAAAATGCTCAGGGGTCCGTTTCACAAAGCAGGTTCAACAAACTCTGAGTCTAATTCTGAACTCTGAGTTGATCTACTCTGAGATAGGAAACTCTGAGTTTCCGGTTCCAGAACAGCTGATTTGAATCAGTTTAATCAACTCAGAGTAGTTTCACCTGGAATTAAGCGCGTGCACCACAACTATAAAAAGCCAGCATCAATGGAGCCCCGATTCGACGAGTCACCATGGCAACGGCGAAGAGGAGGGCGTTTTTCACCCCACTAGAATTAGAAATCTTAATGCGCTCATACAGCGAGTTTGAACACGTTTTCAAAAAGAAGTGCAACACCGCTGCAGCTGCAAAAGAGAGGGAGACGGCGTGGGAGAATGCATAAGTTTAAATGTAGTCCTTTGCAATCACAATAATATTACAGGGGAAAACTGCTTGAATGGTAGCCTATTAATTTATTTCATTTAGGTGCAATCCCGCGGGGGAGAAGCGCACTTGGCAGCAGTTTAGGATGAAATATATAAACATTGTTCAAACAGGTAAGACCTCGGCATAATCTCATGGGGGTACCTCATTTTGATAATGTTTTACATTGTAAAGTAAATATTAAGTGGCTGTTTGACTGTGCAGTTGTTTTATCCCCAACATAATGCTGTTTTCACACACATAAATATCTTCTCATCTATATCATGTTCTGTTAAATAATTAAGCCTATTTAAACTAACACAGACTTCTACTCAGCCAACAGAAAGAAGGCAGATGCCTGTAAAACGAGCACACTTTTCTGACCGCCCTGCATACAGTTGCCTTACTCAAGTGCTCAGCGTCTCCGACATTGTACAAAAA